>NC_079364.1:13643772-13965161 GCF_021018895.1 Seriola aureovittata
ACATGAAAGAACCCCCACTCTTAATGTGACTGACAGGTATCCTCTACATGTGATTCTGTTGTGTCGACCACAAACACTGCAGGAATTTATACTTTGTTGAAGGAGTTATTCTCAATAGCAAGACCTGTAATTTTATGTCAAATGATTGAGAAAATGATTGAGAAAAACTAAACACCAAGTGAAGAATTCACACTCCTTTACCAAAGTAAAAGTAGTAATAAAACATTGAATTTGCATTAATATAAATATACCATTTAAGTATTGTAAAACTTATGAGCAATAGTACAGTATTGTCAACATAATTTTTATCAAACTTGCTCATTATGCAATAGAATGTCCCATGTCAGTGTGACGTTATTATACATTTTGTGTTTTGGACTGATTAATTATCATGTAAGCAACATTTTGGTGTTGTAGTTGGGCAGAGTTTTTTTTAACAACTCAGTAAAGTACCTAAAAAATAATGTAAGTAAGTAGTAAATGTAATAATGTGCTCTAATGTCTAGTGTCTGATAACACACTGAAATGAAACAAATGGTGAAACCAAACAGAAAAAATAAACGAACCGATGAAACAATTTTTTTGGTCATATAAAATGTTCGCTGTTAAGTAAAGTATTTATTGTTGATGACAGATGTTGCTAGAGGTTGAGTGAATACCAACCTGATGACCGAAAACTTTCACCTTCTGCATGACATAGTGGAGCTTGTTTAAATCATGACAAAAAAAGGAAACTAATGAAAATCATCACTTTCATAAACAGTCCCACTTGATGTAATTGCACAGATTCTTTGCCCAACATGATTTACCTGTCTGGAATCCAGTTGTTGTTTGGCAGAACATGGACTGTGTCTGTTGCCAAGAGACCAAACTTTGTGTATTTGTGTTTGTGTATCCGTTCTCGCTTCTCTCACTTTCCTATCCTCACATCATTACCCCCCACCTCTGTCCTCCTTGTTTATGAAGACATGAAGTCCTTTGATGACCTAAAAAGTGCCATAAACTTGTCCTCACTAAACATAGTGAGGACTGTTTCTTTTCCCTGTTTTGCTGAGGCTGGTTCCTCTTCATTCCCTGTCGAAGGTAATGTCTACACATTACAAGCACACTTTACTTTATGTATCCACAAAATGACCCCATTTGAAAGCTAACTTAGCTGCTGACACCCGTCATTGGTCCCTTCACCTGGCCTGGGAACTGAAAGAAGCCTGGAAAGACTGAGGTGCGGCACCAGGTTAAATTCTTCCCCTTCTGGGTGTTCTTTGCCTTGTAATTGACAAGATGAGGTCAGCTAATGAATGTTGTGTGGAAAAACAACAGATCCTGGTGATTACAGGATCTCTAACAGACATGACATGTCTGTGTTTTTAGAATCTGCTCCACATCCTCCCTGTCTCTGACTCTTTCTCTACACTGTGATATTAAATGAATAAGTGCAATATGAAAGGGATGATCGCACAGAGACTTATCACCCTTCCTATTATCTTTTAGCCGATTGTTTTGGTGTTCTGGCCTGCAGCTGTACTGTTTTGGTTCACACTCTCGCTGCTGTTTTAGGCCACATTAGCCAGTTGTTTTCAGTGAAAAAGCTCTAAAAATCCTGTACTCTACCTGCCCAGCACCAAACAGCAGACACAGTTAGCGACTAGTCTGTGAACATAGTGGAGCATTTAGTAGCTAAAAAGCCATACATGGGTGAAGATTGGACTTATATTTGCCAGGCCAGAAACAAAACTTTAAAAGGATGATAATGTTACTCTGTATCTGCTGGATGTATTAAATAACTGTTTGCTGACTGACTTTATGCTCCAACTGAAACAAGGTTTTGATTAATGTTCTTTGGTAAAATGTTTTTATAGTAACATGAGTTAAAACATTTTTTTAAAATATAATATTCGCTCAGCAATCAGTCTAAAAATCTATATATAAGACTTACACTGTGTGACTGCACATAGACTGTGAAATAAAATGGCCTCTAATCACACTGCCAGACATGTAACTGTAGCAACTGTAGTAACATTATATAACAAAGTGTAAATGCATAGCTGCACAAGATGTAAAAACCAGGAGCATAATGTTATTTATGAAGGTCTCAGTTCTTGTGTTCAAATCCACTTGACATTTGACATTTAAAAAAAAGTAACTCAATGTCCATTTTCAAGTGTTTTCTAAATAAATTGCTTCTTCACATGGTATAAATGTCAACATAAATTAAAAAAAATCAAAATTATGTGACAATAAAGAAAGAAAGATTTGTCAAGAATTACTGTAAATGTACATTGACTCTAAAATGTGTTTTATGGTGCTTTATTTATAACATATTTGAAAGCCAATGTGCTTATTGGATCCACTTCTGTCATCAGCATGCAGTGTACGCTCTGCATGCAGAGTCATGAAACAGAAACATTCAGGCTGAGAGCAGAGGAAAAGACAAATGCCCAGTTTACCTCAATCAGCATTGATCTTGAACAGGGGGTCAATTTATTAACACCAGCATTTATTACTCAGACCCCCTGACTGTCCCTCTTTCATATGTAGCACTATTTAATAACCACAGCGTGTCATGGTTGTACAATGAGGGTGATAAATTATAGGGATAATAATGTAATCAAAAGACGCTGTGGCACACTGCCAAGAGAGGAGGGAGGAGAGGCAGGGGTGCCCGAGGCCGAGAGGCCGAGAGGTATAAAAATGTGAGGGAGTGTGTTGAACCAGAGTGAAGAACAGAGGTGGAGGAGAGACATGTGAGACAGATATATAAAGAAAGAAAAAAGAGGGTACAGAAGGACATTCCTAAAAAAAACAAAAAAAACAGGATAGTGAAATCAACAAGAAGGTAAGGAAAGAGCAGATTATTAAATAAGATAATGCGTCTGTCTCAATCTGTTATAACTATATACTTTAAAATATAAAGGCAGCAGTAGGAATACCACAATGTGAATGCAACTGGGCTGTTATTGCATGCATGATTAAAAACAGTATCAGTAAAATAGTCAACTGCTTTAGTGGTTTAAGTTTAAACTACAGTGAATGAATGGGAAAGTGGTCTCAGTCTTTTGAACCCCACTGTATGTTGCAGAAAGTGGACAGTTCATTCTGATTTCAGAGCCCGTAATTTGAATAGTATTATTTGCATTTGAATCTTCGTCTTTATTGTCTTTATTTCAGATTACTGTTGAAGTTGCATATCTGCTAATAGTCATTATAATTTCACTGTACTCTAATCTACTGCATGTAACTCCTCCTGTTCAAACTTAATTAATGTATTCATTATATAATCAATAGTCTTTCACCTTAAAATAAACGGTGACTAAATAGTATGTCATTTACACTTTTGCCAGTGTAATAAACCAAATGCAAATTGTGTGTGTGTGTGTGTGTGTGTGTGTGTATACGTATGTGTGTGTGTGTGTGGGTGTTTGGATTGTGTTGCCAGTGTTTCGTCAGTGGATGCAGAAATGTTTGACTGTTCCCCTGACAAATGGTGATGGCTAACACAGATGTGTAATCTGAGTGGGGGGCTCTGTCCAGCCATGTTTTTTCACCCTAAAACCTCAGAAAGACAAAAAGCATGGAACAGAATCCTTACAAGCAAATTTTTTTTAGTTCTTGATAGGAACTATTATTTAATTCAGTTTATTAAAGTTTAACAATAAAACCCAATTTTAAGTAGTACGTAAGTATATTTTTTGTCTCACATCCACAGGAGTGTACAGTATGTGTTTAAAAACAACATTAAAATGCAATATTGAACATTGGTAACATGGATCATTGGCTCATCTTATGTTTCTTCCCCATGTTTTATCATAATCTTCCCACCAGGAGTTTCTGCTGCTGGACTCTATCTTCTTTGGAGCTCCTAGTGTGAAACACACACTTACCAGAGGTGAAAGTTCAAGGGCCAGACGTAGCGACAGAGTGTGAAAATGTCACTGAGGTCTCTTCTCCTCATCCTGGGAATCACCGCAGCCTCTGTTGTTACTGCTCAAGGTGGGTCTCTCACCTAGATGACAAGACTCTTGTTAGTGGCACATGTGTACAGAAAGACACCACACCCTTCATATACAACATACACACACAAGTAACAGTCAGATTGAGACATTTGCACATGTATACACATCAAAATACAGACAGTTGTGCATTGCAGTCTAATGAGATTGGAGGCAGAATGTTAAAACAGACAAATTTAACAATGTAAAGTCAAGGGAAAATTGAAGGTTAATGTATGATTTAGTTGGATTTTTTTCTACAAAAATTGGTCTACAGCTAAAAATATGTTCCTTCTTGCAGATTTATTTAGGTTTTTTCAATGAGTGTCAAAACTGAATTACAGCTGCCAAGTCATTAATAATTGCTTTCATGTTTACGTTAAATGCATTTCACAGACATTAAATTATGCTTTCAAGAAAACAACATTTGGAATAATAATTAAAGCACATTGCCAATATGAATGTTACTTATCATGTAAGACACAGTTAAGGCATTAATCACACATTATGTTTTGTCTGTTGCAGGATCATGGAGAAAGGACAACAAAGAGTCTGGTCCTGCGGTATATCACTCTGATGGTAACTTCCAAAATCCTAAACCAAATGAAAAGTGTATGAGGTCTTTTTATTGGTTTAGTCATATTCCTAACTTGTGGTAGATATGCTGAACACAGAATGAGCTGCTACTCAGGCCATGTCTATTTTTGTGCTCTATATGTGTCTAGAAAACTTTGAGTGGACCACATGGTTCAATGTCGATCACCCCGGAGGCCGGGGGGACTATGAGCAGCTGGAGGCCATTCGTTTCTATTACCGCGCCCGAGTGTGTGAGACTCCACGGGCAATCGAAGCCAGAACCACTGAATGGGTCCCAGCCCGTGAAACTGGGGAGAAGGTCCATGCAGACCCCACTGTGGGCTTCTGGTGCCTCAATGTGGAGCAAGGTCCCGAACGCAACTGCTCCAACTACGCAGTCCGCTTCTTATGTCCCAAAGGTTTGTCTCATAGCGCCTTTGATATTCATTCATGGAGTCCTTGAATGCTTTTTAAAAGATTGACTTTTTCCTGCTTCTAACCATTTTCTGCTAATACACATACAAATAATAACACATTTCGTTTCATGATGATGATTTGAATATTATTAATAATCTATTTTCCAACAGATAACAGTGTGAAAACTCAGGGTACTTGGGGGCCGTGGTCAGGATGGAGCCCATGTCCTGCCCTCTGTGGTCAATTGGGGGTCCAAGTTCGCTCAAGAAACTGCCAGTCTCACTCTGTGCCTTGCAGTGGACCTAAAGTAGAAGGGAAGGCATGCAATGGACATGAGTGTCCAAAAGCAGGTAAGTTAGTGTCAGTTTAGTTTTACAGACCCTGACTTCTTTGATTCAATTCAGTCAGGTCGTGAATTAAAACCTGTGAATCACTCAACTTCGTATTTTTTTGTTTTTCTCTTTAGATTGTTCCCTGCAGTGTGTAATGGGGAGGGCGAATGCTGAGTGTGACACATGCATGTGTGAAGAGCACATCCTGTTGGGTTCTGTACGTGGTGCTGGAGGTCTCATTGCTGTAGGGGCTACCATCCTTCGCTATGGCAAGCTCCTTACCCTTACTGACCACAACGGACATTTCCGCATCCCTGGTATCTGCCCTGATGGCAACACCACGCTGACAGTCAGCCTGCAGGGTCATGCCACCCTCAACGTTGTTGTCCCCAACAGTGCTGAACACACCTCAGTCCTCAGTGTCCAACTAAAAAGAACAGGTACAGTAGATGGGGTTTCACAGCAAAATATTTGACTATGGTTCACATTACCATTGGAGCTGTATCAGATTAAGATATAAAAATATTTTTGAGCTACATTTTTACTGACAAGAAGTTTGCAAAGCATATAAGGAAACTAAAAGCTAATATGTAATTTTATCTCCAACTGTCATATGCCAGAGAAGCTTCATGTGTTGAGCAACCCTGAGAGCAAGGCCAGGAGGCAGGGACAAACTGCTGCCTTTTGCTGCAAAGTAGCGGGAACGCCACAGCCAGACAAGTACCAGTGGTAAGACTTGTTATATTGAAATCATAGTTGACAGAGTCATTCACTGTTGTTTTTTTTAATTTCAAATCTAAACTATGATTTATTTCATGCCTTTGCTTCTGCTGTCTTTCCTTCTCTGTGAACTAACAGGTTTCATAACAACAGTCTCATGGAGAAGCAGTCTGAGAACACCTTGGTCCTCAAAGGTCTGCGTCCTGAGCAGGCCGGGGAGTACTACTGCAGAGCAAGTGGCGCATCTGGGGCTATTAAGACCAAACCAGCTACACTCAAAGTCTTAGGTGTGTTCTCGTTAAATTTCTAAATATATTTAATACACAGGAATGTGAAAAAAACAGACTTTGTGAGCATTAAGCAGAGTAATCACAATGGGGTACATACTGTATTTAACTCAAGAAAGATGGCAGTATGATAAAACTTAATTAATATTTTGATTTCTGCATCTCAAACACAGGTAGAAATGAGCATTCATGTAACCCAAAGCCTGAATCCCACCTCATCCGTCTTCCACATGACTGCTACCAAAACAGCACAAACTCATTCTACTATGATGTGGGCAAGTGTCCCTCCAGTACATGTACTGGACAGCTGGACAATGGCATCCGGTGCAAAGACAAAGTGGTTTATTGCTGTGGCGTGGAAAAGATGGAGGAGAGGCAGCTAACATGCCAAGGTTACCAGCTGCCCACCATGGTGGTGACTGAGTGTGGCTGCCAGAAATGTGTGGACACCAAGGCTATTGTGCATGGTAGGGCCATTGCTGCAGACAATGGTGAGCCAATGAGGTTTGGCCATATTTTTATGAATGGAGTCAGAATTAGTCGCACAGGCTACAAAGGTACCTTCTCCATCCAGGTCCCTCCAGACACAGAGAGGCTAGTCCTGACATTTGTGGACAACATGCAGAAATTTGTCAACACCACCAAGGTACTTCCATTTAACACCAAAGGAGGGGCTGTTTACCATGAGATCAAACTTCTAAGAAAGAAAGCTCCTGTCACCATCAGCTCCACAGAAACCAGCACTCTGGAGCTTGGGGAGGTGGAGGGCCAGGAGGCCATGGTTCAGCTCCAGATTCCTCCCCATTCCTTCTATAAGGAGAATGGAGAGGTCTATATGGGCAACGTCAATGCTAGTGTAACATTTCTTGACCCAAGAGACGTTTCCACAGCTGCTGCAGCACAAAGTGATCTCAATTTTGTGGGAGATGAAGGAGATACCCTGCCACTGAGAACCTACGGTATGTTCTCAGTTGACTTCAGGGGTGAGGAAAACAATGAGCCCTTGAACGCAGGTGAAGTAAAGGTGCTCTTGGATTCTGCTCAGGTGACGATGCCTGAGCATCTTAACACCATGAAGCTGTGGTCACTGAACCCTGATACTGGGCTCTGGGAGGAGGAGGGAAGTCTACAGGTGGAGAAGAAAAGAAGAGGCAAAAGGGAGGAGAGAACCTTTCTGATTGGTAACATGGAGATCAGAGAGAGACGGCTGTTTAACCTGGACGTCCCAGAGAACCGCAGGTGCTATGTGAAAGTGAGGGCCTTCCGCAGTGAGCGCTTCATGCCCAGTGAGCAGGTGGAGGGAGTTGTGGTGAGTCTCATAAACATGGAGCCCACAGCCGGCTACTCCTCAAACCCACGTGCCTGGGGCCGATTTGATAGTGTCATCACTGGCTCCAATGGTGCCTGTCTTCCTGCCTTCTGTGATGAACAAAAAGCTGATGCATACTCTGCCTATGTCATGGCCAACCTTGCAGGGGAGGAACTAGAGGCTGTCCCTTCTGCTCCCAAACTCAATCCCAACCTTGTTGGAGTGCCCCAACCTTACCTGGGTAAACTGAACTACAAACGAACTGACCATGAAGACCCCAGGGTGAAGAAAACAGCATTCAGCATTAATGTGGCAAAACCAAGTCCCAACACAGCTGAGGAAAGCAACGGACCAGTGTATGCATTTGAGAAATTGAAAGAATGTGAGGAAGCCCCATTCAGTGCAGCACACTTTCGCTTCTCAAGAGTGGAAGGTGACCGCTATGATTACAACACAGTGCCGTTCAATGAAGATGACCCTATGAGCTGGACAGAAGACTACCTGAGCTGGTGGCCCAAGCCCATGGAATACCGTGCCTGCTACATTAAAGTAAAAATCAACAGCCCACATGAGATCAATGTGCGGTCCCGCAACATGGGTGGCACCCATCCCAAGACAGTGGGCCAGCTCTATGGACTCCGAGATAGTCGCAGCATCCGTGACATGGACCAGACAACTGTATCAGCTGTGTGTTTGGAGTTCAAATGCAGTGGGATGCTGTATGATCAAGAGCGTGTCGATCGTACCCTGGTGAAGGTGATTCCGCAAGGAAGCTGCAAGAGAGATCATGTCAACACAATGCTTCAGGAATATCTGGTCAACCACCTGCCCCTAGCCGTCAACAATGACACCAATGAGTTCACCATGCTAGCGCCTCTTGACCCTCTTGGCCATAACTATGGAATTTATACAGTGACAGACCAGGATCCCCGCACAGCTAAAGAGATTGCTCTTGGACGCTGCTTTGATGGCACTTCTGATGGTACATCTCGTGTCATGAAGAGCAACGAGGGTGTGGCACTGACGTTCACCTGTGGAGATCGTGAGGTGTCACGACAGAGTGTCTTCCAGGCACAGCAGAGTTCTCAAGGTCAGACAGTAACAAGTGTGGTGAGAGGAGAAGGCAGGCAGAACCGACGCCGGCAGAGGGCCAATGCACCTCGCAGCAGTCGTAGACGTAGCACCAGAAATCCTACAGGAAGACGCACGGATGCCACAAGCTAAGCAACACTGAAGGTCAACATGGGAGACCAAATGAATACCTACAATGGAGATGAGTGGATAGTGTTAACCACATTTTGATACAAATATTTTATATTGACTTTTTTTTTTCCAAAATCAATGAATATGTAACTGAACAAAGCTAAGCCATCTGATTTTTCTGTCTTACTCTACATTTTCAACTGTACTGTCGTAAATATTTACTTGAAACTGTAAATAGAGTATTTATTACACATGCCTTAAAATCTGCAATTGGTTATTACTTTCAAGATTCTTTCCTTGATGTTGTAAACAAAGACAAAAAGACAACTTATCCTTTTGACCAGTGATTTATTAAATTAGATGCTTATAAAACACTGCAGATGCTGTATTTTCCACGTTATAATGTATCCAATTGTCCATGTAACATTGAAACTGGTCAATTGCTAGAAAAGAAAAGGAGAAATATGCCCCTTTCAACTAACTGTAGCCCATATGAAGACATGGTGGGGTGAAGCCCATAAGCCCCCGCTCCTCATCACACTTGATACAAGCCTGCAGAAGCAATGATTAGGAGACCAGTTGTAGCAAGTTTATCCCCTTGCC
The DNA here is from genome assembly GCF_021018895.1 of Seriola aureovittata. Classification (NCBI taxonomy): domain Eukaryota; kingdom Metazoa; phylum Chordata; class Actinopteri; order Carangiformes; family Carangidae; genus Seriola; species Seriola aureovittata. The sequence goes on from NC_079364.1 coordinate 13,653,209, forward strand.
TGATCCATACTTTTTCTGCATTAGTACAAATCAAATTAGTAAATTACATTTTTGTCATGCACAAAAAATACCTTTAAGCACTCTTTGCTCCAAATTTTCAAGGATATTCCAGAGATGTATCAAGAGAATGGCTGTGAGGTTTTAAAGTCACATTTATTATACTTGTCTATCCCTTTTATCTTACAATGAATGTCATGTGCTCTCTCACAACTACTACTTACATGTTGCATCAGTCTCAAAATCACCTACAATGCAACCTTTCCAGAGATAAAGATGAATAATGTACTGAATAATTGTTCTGCATTTGGCAACCAAAGTTATAGATACTATATACTTTCCTGTAAGAACCATCCACAGGTAAGTGAGACCTATAATATATACATGACATTCTGGTTAAAGAATTTGCATAGAACCTTGTGTTTCTATGTCACTACAGTTATAACTGCAATACTATATCTGCCATTTTGACAGGAGCAACATTTAATTAAAAATGCGCCCCGCAAAACTCAGACAACAGCAGTTACAATGTATTCTCCATTGAAGCTGGGTCACCCAACAGTTACTACATGATTATGTGTGTGTGTGAGTCGAGGCTGAATGAGACAGAGAAAAGGCAATTCCATATGTATGAACATAAAGAGTTGGTGAGACTGTATGCTCCCTGGTATACTCCCTCTGGTCATTGAAGCAAAATGAAGGGGGCAACACATAGTTCAGATTTTCCAGGATGGCACTGGACAGCATGAGAAGGTACAGCTGCATTTCTGAGGGTTGGGAGGGGTAAAGGGCAGTAGTGATGGAGCCAGTGTCACATGAAGTCCTCATAGTCTTGGGCGTATCCACCATCAAACTCTGCATAGTCAAGGTCATCTCTCAGCTGTGCTTTCAACCCACCTCCAGCTACGACCCCTTTCTTCTTCTTCTTTCCTTTGTTTTGCTGTAAAGGCAAATAAAAAGTCACTTAAAACGATATACATTATATATGAATACACATTTGCAGCAAAACAGCTTTCTAATTTGACCTGAGAGCCCTCTGGTTGAACAATGTAAGAGACTAAATTATTCATGTGTATTCAGCTGGTATGTTACATATCACACTTGAATTAACAAATATATCACTGTTTATTTAGATTCAGTATAGACACCAGATGAATATTAAAAAGGATATAACTAGTATATTTCGACTACGAGCAGACATGAAGTGACTAGGCAAGCTAAACAGCACCCCCTACTGAATACTACAGATCTAAATTTATCTGAAAAAATACCAAAATACAAGGATGCAGTCACTCACTTTTTCTTGTTTCTGTTTTTCACTAAGTAGGACTGACAGGGAATTACTGATTTTCTTCAAGTCATCTACTTCCACTGTAAGAGGAAAAAAAAAAAAAAACAGTTATTGGTCAAGCCTGCTTTGACTGACATGGTAAATATGGGTATCAATCAATATTGTTCAGTAAAAATTAGTGTAAAAGATACTTACATGAAATACAGAGTTCCCGAAACAATGACTCCAAGAAACTTGAATAATGCACAGATTTTTCAAACTGGGATATCTTTTCTTTCAGCAATTTTTCAAACTCTGTGAAGTCTTCTTTGGAAGATGGACACATGGCATCGATCCCAGTAACACTGTTCGAAGTGCTGCTAACACCTGAAAAAAAAATGTAAAAAGCAGTTTGATGTATATGCTTTTATATTGGACCTCCAGTGTGTTTACACCAACAATTTTGCTTAAGGGTGTAAATTTGAGCTGACATTTTCAGGGTGCTGAGATTACAGCAATATCAAAACATTTACAGCACAGGAATGGCAAAATAGGATTGTGGTAATTTAAAAACAGTAGAGATGGAGCATGGGCCAGGGAAGAACCCATTAAATTTAGGATGCCGATCCATCATAAAGGAGAGTGTTTTTTTCCCTTAACCTTGCAAGAAAGGCCATTTTTCTATATTTTCCTTAATTTCTCAAGAAGTAATCTATGGATCTTAATGTAAAACAAACACAAACTGACTGACCTCTCACCATATTAATGATGTTGAGATCTATGAATGTACAGTTTGGTACATATACAGATAATTATCGATCTGACAGACATGTATGGGATTGTTTGCCATGCGTTCTACTGAGTAACACTCTAGTTACCTATGTATGAGAGACTGGAATAATTAAAGTGAAAAATGTCATATGGTGTTTATTATTTCTAAAAAAGCAAATTTTGGTAACACTATGCACTTCTTTAAACATACATTAATTACAAAAACTAAAACTGTTTAAAAAAAAAATTCTTACTTCATGATGCTTCTGCTTTTAGTAAAACCACATACAAGAGACAGGCTAAGTAAATACTGGTGAGGGTTCAGAAAATGCTTATATGTTATGACAAACTGGTTACAAAGAGGGTTTTTTTGGTGAAAGAAAAAGCCTATAATATCTCAGAAAAGCATACATTTTTGTAGGTCCTGAACACACATTCCAAGTCTACATACATGACACAGCTAAGCATGAGTATATGAACAGGTTAAAATTAAAATGATTCGTGAGTTACAGTATGTTGCATCTACAGTATGAACAAGAGGGTATCCGTTTTTGAAAAGTAGAGGAAATTCCATGGTAACAATCCAACAAGCCAAGCAAATTATACATGAAATATACACTCACTGGCCACTTCATTAGGTACACCTGCTCAACTGCCCGTCAACGCAAATATCTAATAGGCCGATCACATGGCAGCAACTCAATGCATTTAGGTATGTAGACATAGTCTGACGATCTGCTGATGTTCAAACCGAGCATCAGAATTGGGAAGAAAGGTGATTTAAGTAACTTTGAACGTGACATGGTTGTTGGTGCCAGACAGGCTGGTCTGTGTATTTCAGAAACTGCTGATCTACTGGGATTTCCACACACAACCATCTCTAGGGTTTACAGAGAATGATCTGAAAAAAAGAAAATATCCAGTGAGCGGCAGTTCTCTGGCAAAAATGCCTTGTTGATGCCAGAGGTCAGAGGACAATGGCCAGACTGGTTCGAGCAGATAGAAAGTCAACAGTAACTCAAACAACCACTCGTTACAACCGAGGTATGCAGGAGAGCATCTCTGAATGCACAAAATGTCAAACCTTGAAGTAGATGGGCTACAGCAGCAGAAGACCACACCAGGGGCCACTCCTGTCAGCTAAGAACAGGAATTACAATTCGCACAGGCTCACCAAAATTGGACAATAGAAGATTCAAAAAACGTTGCCTGGGCCAATGAGTCTCGATTTCTGCTGCGACATTCGGATGGTAGGGTCAGAATTTGGTGTAAACAACATGAAAGCATGGATCCATCCTGCCTTGTATCAATGGTTCAGGCAGGTGGTGGTGGTGTAATTATATGAGGGTTATTTTCTTGGCGCACTTTGGGCCCCTAAGTATCACTTGAGCAATGTTTAAACGCCACAGCCTACCTGAGTAGTGTTGCTGAGCATGTCCATCCCTTTATGACCACAGTGTACCCATCTTTTAATGGCTATTTCCAGCAGGATAGCGCGCCATGTCACAAAGCTGAAATCATCTCAAACTGGTTTCTTGAACATGACAATGAGTTCACTGTACTCAAATGGCCTCCACAGTCACCAGATCTCAATCCAACAGAGCACCTTCGGGATGTGGTGGAACGGGAGATTTGCATCATGGATGTGCAGCCTACAAATCTGTAGCAACTGCGTGATGCTATCATGTCAATATGGACCAAAACCTCTGAGGAATGTTTCCAGCACCTAGTTGAATCTATGTCACAAAGAATTAAGGCAGTTCTGAAGGCAAAAGGGGGTCCAACCCAGTACTATCAAGGTTTACCAAATAAAGTGGCAGGTGAGTGTAAATTGCATTCTCTCTTAAAAAGGTATGCATTAGTTTTGCAGTCGGATGTACACAAATTGAAGTAATGTGTATTGTGGAAAACTACTTATATTTTTTTTCTTTGTTAATTGAAAGGTAGTGCTGTCTTACCAAAAGCATCTTTTGCTAGCTCCAAGTCTGCGTCTTCCTGTAATTTCTTCACTCTTAACTTCTCTTCGAGTTGTTCTTCAGGAGTGAGCTCCTCTTGCTGTATTAACAGATACCACAAAGTCAAAATTAAAACATTAGAGATGACAGAGGGGACAATAGTTTTGTGCATTATAGTTACTATAATGCTATACTATAACTGTTAAAGACATAACAGATTAAAAGAAACAAAAAAAAGAAAAAAGAAAGACTCACTTTATTCTCCATCTCTTTCTCCTTCAGCTCCTGTTGTTTCTTCTTTAACCGGTTTTCTTTCTCTTTGATCTTCTCAATCAATTTTTTCTTTTCAGAAACTTTTGTCTCTGAAAATGAAAAATAATGGAATATAGGCAAAATGTAAATTTCAGAAAAAGCAGACAATTTAGCCCCTGATTAACATACTGTAGAATACATCAAGTTCTTGTGAAAAATACAAACCTGTTTTTTTCACCTCTCCTTTTTTCTCCTCATCTTCCTCCTCATCATCCCAGTTGTCCTGTAAATAAAAAAGGTGGGATAGTTATCATTATTCAGGCTACATAAGCAAGTAGTGGAAAAATCATTAATTGAGACATATGTAAATTTCTTTATAAATTATAAAATAAATGAGTCTATTGAAAGTTTTATATAATACATTTGAATAATGAGGATACAAAGACCATTTAACACACAAACAGTATTACAGTTAGTTACAATATAAGCAAGGGAATGTAGGCAACAAAAGTATGTAATGCTGGATATATCCAAGTCTATCCAGAGCAATAAATATCTTAATACTACAGATGGGTGATATTTCAATAACCTCATTTGTAACATTTCAGTGAAATCAGTTGATCTCAAATGATATTTTGTTGTTCTACAAATATCTGTTGTCAGATGAATGAGTCTGTACAAATGGAGACTAAAAAACAAACAAAATCGGTTGTTAGTTTTTGTTTGACACATTTAAGGACTTTGAATCTTACCAGGGGTGTGTGGCTCATTGATTTTTTAATTATTTTATGGGTGATTTTGGGTACACCTTCCATATTGGGATATTGTTATTGGAAAACCTCAACATTAATATTGAGGAAATAATTTAAAATACACATGCCCTACTTAATGCTGCCATGAGAAAGCACTAGTTGGGGACTGATCCAAAAACCAAGTACAAATACACAGTTCAAGATCTGCCAAGTACTGCACTCCAATAATATCTACATAGTCGTTAAACATTTAAATCCTATCCTTTAATTTCATCTAGGAATTAAAGGCCTTTCCCACATAGTCTTTATCAGAAAAAGTTAGTGCTTCACAAACTGTTAGTAGGATAACTAACTCTACTTTAAAACACAGAGTTATATACATTACTATTTGACCTATTTATAGCCTGGGTTTCCACAAGCTGCTGTTGTATTTGAGCATACTGTACATATAAGAATAACTCAACACAATCCACTTGAGATTACAAATTCTTTTCATTTGTGTAATTGACTGTTAGACCCTGGTTTGCCACAAACATTTTACCCTGCTTGCTGAATAAAACCACAGTTTGTACTACGGAGGACATGAAATCATGAGTTTCTTTAGTTTGGGCACCATATGTGACGGAAACCTGAACAATTGAAGAGGCCTCTACCAGTACTTTCCCAGGGTCAATTATCTGAGGTTTCTGGACAGCGACAATGTCAGCATTCAGGTAATAACCACCTGTAATGCACCATCGACTGAAAACCAGTCTCCTACAAAACGCCTGTTGTAAAGTCGGAAACTTCCAGGCCTAGTTCTTGGCTCAGTTGAGTCATCAACCCAGATGATGATTTCATGTGATTGTGGCTAAAGTTGGTTAGCAAGCTAATGCTGCCTCATGTTAAACGAAACTCAACCTGTGGGTATTCAGGACAAGACACAATTACTAACCTCACGCAATCATTTAATGCAACCACCCTTGGGCAATGATGAGATAACCGTCTATATTAACCAAGTATTCCAAACCACTTGGGTTAACGACGCTATCGTCGAGGTTACCTAACGGTAAAGCTCATTTTAGACGCAAGCTGACAGGGGAGCTAGCGAGTTTGCTAGCTAAGTGGCCCGGGAAGAGGTTAGCTTCAAGCTACGTTATCCAAATTACGCCCGGCTACCCAAAAATTACATCCGTGACTGTCCACTTCAAACTAAAAACAAACAATATAAGCGTTCAGAAAGTCAGTTTAATCCAAACCATTTATTAGTGCGTTAACATCCATTGTGTTAACGGTACGTTACGACAGTTGAAAACCGAGTAGAGCCTACCGTTAGCTAAACTGGAGTTACTACAGCATGCCCGATAGAGCCACACGAGTTAGCCGTCAGCTAACACAAAGCTAACACAGACACGGGGGTTGGGACTGACAGGCAGCCAGAGATTGCGGTGGAGCATGGCACCACAGCCGGGGCTAGAGAGCTTCTACCCAACGTTAGCTTCACATTCATCGGACCGGCTAACCGCTCGATTAACGTTCAACTGACAAACGTTAGCTGCGTAAAGTACTGACCGTGTGAGTGTTTGTCATGTAAATTTACCTTAACGTCTTCGTCTTCGTCTTCGCCTTCCCATTTGTCCATCGCTGCCGCCTTTTTAATCGGCTCGTCCGGCTCGAAGTTGTCAGCGTCTGTAAAAACGACAACATGAAATTCGTTAGTCCAATCCACATCTAACGAGCAAGTTTGACAATAAGGGAGTGTTAGCCTCCTAAAACAAAGCCTGTGTCGTAGCGGATGGTGTACAGATAGCTATCCTTCCCAACTAAGTTTCTCACCCCAGTCCGCCATGTCGGCTGTGTTGGTTGTGTTTGACAGGCTCGCGGTGGAGTCAGTGCTGCAGCCCGCTGGCCACGTTCAGAAACAGCTCCCACCTCCTGGACGTCACTGTCGGCTTATCTAACGTCCTCGCTGTCCTGGACTACTTCAGGCATCATGACACTGATCAGGCTCCCCGGATATTTTTATTTGAATAGTAAACACAAGGAGGGTGCTTGATACGGTACCTACAATATGTCGACATGTTGTTATGTCTGCTTTTTTTATTGGCAGTTTGTAAATAAAAAGTATAAGTTGGTAAGCTTTTCATAATTTTTTTCTATGTATCAGACCCTTGATTTAGCCTACGATCTCAAATTTTTCAATTTTCAATACTTCAAACCCGCTATGTGTACAGCATGTGAGGATGCTTTCAAAAATAATGCTATGAATAGTTCAATTAACTTCTTACAATTTGCAGTAAACAGAAAGAAATGTGAAATTAGTATTTGTTGTGACCACACTTTGCCTTCAAAACAGCACCAATTCTCTTCAGGACACTTGTCCGCAGTTTTTCAAGATTACTTGGCAGGTAGGCTGTGCCAAGCATCTTGGAGACTTGGGAACTTGCCACAGTTTTTCTATGGATTTAGTCTGTCTCAGTGTCCTCTGTCTCTTCATGTGATCCCAGACTGACTCCATGATGTTGAGATCAAAGCTCTCTGGGGTCACACCATCTGTTGCAGGACTCCTTGTTCTTCTTGTTGCTGAAGATAGTTCTTTTTGGCTCTGGCTGTATGTTTGGGGTCATTGTCACACTGCAAAATGAATTTGGGACCGGGCAGACACCTCCCTGGTGGTATTGCATAATGGATAAGAATCTAAGTATCTAAATTAATATACAGTACATAACCTTACAATGTCTTACAGATAGCACATTAGGATTTAGGGTAAATGCTGTTGCAGCACTTTGCTGTCCTGGGTCAGATACTATTTTCATACAGTCTATAAATAAGTCCATAATTATAATATTTAACTTACAATCCCATAATGTTGACTTAAAGAGTAAATAAACTGACTTTTGTATGAAATCTACTGTACATCTCACAATTTACACAAAGTAGATCGAAGTTATAATAAATATAAGTTTATATACATATGTATGTATGTATATATATATATATATATATACACACACATAGTTAATAACTCAGATAAAAGAAGCCCACTATAGCGCCCTTTAATATTTGGGAGCTGTACGCCTCCATACTCATGTTGTCATAGATAAACATCAAACATTATACACAGTCTTACTGCCAATGTGAGATATTAATGAGTACTGTGAGAAGATCATTTTGAACAATTCTATTTCATGTGCATGAGTGCTAAAAACAGACAGAGTCGGTCAGTGAGAGTGCTTCACTTTAATAATTTAGGTCTATATTTATCACACCAGAAAGTGTGCACAACAATACAAAACTCACAGCAAAATAGACTGAAGTTGACCAATACTAATAAATCAGGTCTTATTGGGTATTATGTAATCAACTGACAATCGATATATAAATGTAGCAAAGATTAATGCTCTTACTCTGACCAAAATATTATATAATTTCACAAAAATATATATAACTTTGTAGGTTTGCAAGACAACTTTGATTAGTTAATAATGACTTTATAATAACTGTTTAATATTTTTAAGTGTTTGGGTTGCTTTTCTGGGTATGGCGTCACATCCCTGAGAAGGATACATCAGGACAGTAGGGTTCATACAGGTTTATCAAAATATAAATAAATAAATAATTAAAATAATCCTATGGATGTTGGTAAGACTTGATGGATTTATTGTTTATACTGTGAAAATGTTTTTTTTCTTTGAATTAAACCTTTAATTTGGTTTGTTTTGTGCTCAATGTTAAAATGTTAAAGTGATAACTGCACAAAAGTCTTCCTGGACACAGTATAGAAATCCTGAAGTGCTGCCTATTTCAAAGAGGTATGTTATTGCACAGATCAATGAGATCATCTTGGTTCTGTGGCCAAGGAGGTGTCTCCTGATCCAGCAGGGGTGAGTGGGGTCATGTGCCAGGGCAGATCAGGTCATGGCAGGGCAGGACAATCAGCAGCATCAGCAGTCCCAGTATGAGACACACAGGACTGTGGCTCAGCGCCAGCCCCAGTGACTTCCCTATATGAACACAGTGAAACCAATACAAATGTAGAGCCATGCAAAATATGATCCCTGCGGCTTATGTGTCTTTGTACATTATCTCAAAAAAACACAGTGAAACAAATTTTAGAGTTTTTGACTACACTTTGAGTTTTTCAGTTAGCAATAAACACTGGTATAGGATGTAAAATGACATTCCAATGTAAGTAATATAATACAGTAAATAGAATAATATTCAAGTGAACCATTTCTGTTTGGGTTTTTTTTTTATTTTTTTTTTTTTATAAAATGTACGACGATGACATCATAGAAAGCACATATGAATTTCACAATTACTTTCAATGTGACAATGTGTCATCCGTTTCTCAAGGGCTGCACTGTGTCCCAATTCTACACTACATACTACTCTAACCATGTATGAACTGTGTTTACATTTAATAAATAATTTCAAGAGGCATATGTGTAGGTTTTGCAAAAAAAGCCCATTGGTACGAAGAGAATAAAGTGCTAAAATATCAAATAGACAGCACCAATTTTCACAGGGATTGTCTATCTTTTCTATGAACAAAAAGTTATGCCATCAGAATAATTTTTCATCAAAATAAGATTCTACAATTATATAAAAATTCTACATAGAGGGGATTTAAGTACACTAGAAGATGTCTATAGGCATTCTGTTCTTTGAGTATGCTGCTGATACACAAAGGAAATAGAGGAGCTACTTACAGCTGAAAAGCGAAATTAAAACAAATTGCAGATGATGCTGAGACAGATCCAGGATGATCTCAGACAAGAAAACAAAAAATAAATTATTACATCTTTGAAAAAACATTTTAGCTTTTTCTTTGTAAATTTCATGTGGCAATAGCTTTCCACAGTAGTAGTAGGAACGATATGTGTCAGTGCCCATCTTGCGTCATTTCCCTTTGGAGCAAACATTAAGTACTTTATTTCTTGTATACAGACGTAAAATACACTATGATGGGAATATTAGTTTATAATACAGTATACTACAGTGTATAGTATTAGTATGGAATTGGGACACAACTTTGGTTAGAGCTTTGAGGGAGGTGTTCACCAGATAAACTGAATTCGGCAATTCTGAAAAATTAAGTATCTTTCTGAGAATGACCCGTCTTTACAATTTCTAACAGAGTTTCAAATGTTTCAGTGGTTTACCTCTGAAGTCTACAGGCCTGTTCTCCCAGGGTGTCAGCACCATAGCCAGGGCTGTCCTCTGAACATCTGACAGAACAGACAGCTGCTCATTTGTTACTGCAGTCGCCTGCTCATAGGAGAACATGCTGATCTGTCTGTGGTTTAATGCCACCTTGAGGAAATGACGAAACAGAGAGGCACATAGAAACAGAGAAACTGATGAGCAGGGATAAGATGAGACAACTTAAGGACTTGTTAAAATAAATTGTCTCAAAAAGTCAAAACAAGGCTGTAAAATGTTTTAATAAGTCTTAATTTACAAAAAAAAAAAAAAAAAAATGGTCTTGAATATTTACTGCCCTACCGAAACAATTAAGTTGAGAAAAAAGGGTTTAAAGTTTCTGTGTAACAGACAGAAAGTTATACCAGATAATGCCCTCATTTTGTGACTTTTAAGGCAGCGTAACCGTTTAAAATACACTGTCTCTCCCGTGGGAAGCTTTGGCCTTGATAGTGCTACTATAGGTGTGTTTTGGTCTGCACTGGACTCAATCTTTACATAACCTTGACAAATTATACATTGTTTGAAAGTATCCGCCCAGCTAGCTTTCATTTGATATACTCATAGCTCTCTTGCTTTAGCATCCTAGATGGCTTTCTGTGACAGCTGTGGTTTATTTTATTTCTAAGGCATAATTATTTTAATATGATAAAACAGATGCAAAGAATAATGCAAATTTTACACTGTGACTTCTCAGAAAATACACATTTTAAAATTGTAATATTTTTCATATGATAGAAGGACAAATTCTGGTCTTAGCTTTGACCAAATATGTATTTGCAGCATTTTGGCATTTTACAGCAGTAATGTTAAAACTGTAGGTTGTTAGGAGAGGTTGTGGGATGGTTCAACAGTGTCTGTATATACAAGAGGCTGCTCAGTCCTCTTTTGTGCAGTTTCAATCACCACCATCTGACCTGTAGTAATCACTGTCACTGCTGCTGGCTACTGAAGCTATTTGCTAAGAATTGACTCGTGAAGAAAGTGTCAATTTTAGCAAAAACTTAAATCAACTTAAAGTCCAGGTCACATTAATTTAATTAATTATGTCCTTAGGAATCATTGTTATCTAACTCTGGGAAGTGCTGAAAAAATGTAATAATCATAAATAATTCTAGATCATATTGTCCCTAATGGTTTTCCATCATGCACTCATCCTTTGGCCTGTTTGACTAGTATTAAATTTTATTCTGTGTAGTATTAAAAATGTCTTAAAAAGTCTTGAATTCAACTTGCTGAACCATACAGAATCCATGATCAATATACCAACATGAACATAGATCAAGACACTTTGGACCCCAGAGGAAAAAATGAATAAAAAGCTCTGAAATCCTCTTAAATCACAAGAGCCTGTGAATATTGTTTTGTTGTTTTATTAAGAGTCAACTTACATAAAACCGTGCAGGTGGTATTATTGAAATAGCCATAGGTGTGATTCCTTCGATTTGCTCTTTCACCAAAGCTGACATGGGGAAGTCTGGGAGACCAGCTGTAGAGAGTGGAAAATGTTTCAAAGACAGTGAAGTAGTGCAAAGGTCACCTGAGTCCAGCTACAAGACACACAAGACATTTAGAGGGTGCCAAGAAAACAAATAATGAAAATAAGATAACTTTGACTCGAGGTTGTTAGCACACATTGCATGAGGCTGAGCTACAAATGTTCAGGCAAAGACAGTGAGTGAATCATACCTGCTAGAACCCCGATCTCAATGAAGACATCAGTTCCCCATGAGCTTATGGGTCCAAAAGCAAGGCTGTGGGTCAGCAGCCCAACAAGCGCCTCCAGCTGCTCCTCTGAGCAGGGCAGTGTCAGCTGACCCAGCCAGAGCACCGCCTTACTGCAGCCACCAGGGGGAGACACAGCATGAGAAGAGAGTCAATTCAAATGTCAAACACCAGGGGCATCAACACCAACATCTTAAAATGCCTTTTGTTATTTGCTCACCTGAATTCTACGGCATTGAAAGAGTTAATCTCTGCGGTTTTAGCTCCGCACACAATATACCCCATGGCCACCAGTGTGCTGGAGTCAAGCTGGCTCGGACTCTGTTTGGTGGAGTTTAACACGGTGGTAAAGAGTGCAGCCAGCTAGGATGAAAACAAGAGTTATGATCTAGACATGATCTTTTAATGTACACTCAGTATATTAGGAACACCCAGCTGAAACTAATGCAGTCTAATACAACAGCCCTGCAAAAAGTCCTGGTGTTTTTAGAGTAGTAGTAGTTGATTCAACTTTATGGTCATTTTGAAAGCTTTGTTTGTGCTATTGTGCTGTTGAACTAGATTGGGTTATACTGACAAGTGTTTCTAACATTTAGTCTACTCTCATTGGTCTGAATAGGATCAACAAACTATTACAAAAAGAGGTTTGTCACCCTCTGCTTTGCGCCATGTTGTTCTTTGCATCTGTTTGCCTCTGTTATCCCACTTTATTCAAATTAAATGTATCATTCTTTCATTTACGTATCGGACTGATTTCTGTTACAATGAAACAGGTCTTGATTAAATTTTTGTGGTTCTCAATAGGGTTGAATACTGGTGCATTAATTTACAAGGGCAAACAAACACCCACACCAGAGGTGTCCAACTATACCGTCTGACTACTGGAAATTAATTGACATCTGCCTCTTAATCAGAATCAAGAATTCACAGTGAAAAATTTCACACTTTACACACTGTGAAATACACATTTTAAAGCATAATATCTTATAGGGTAAAACAAACATTTTTTGATATTAACTGACCAAATTTGTCCAGTAGGTAATGCAAGCAGTATAGTAAATTAATGTTACCATGTTAACTGTTGTGGCCAAAGCAGTTACCTGTCTGTTGCTCCAATTGCTGACAGCACCCAGAGCAGCGATGCTCCTCCGCTCAGTCAATCGGAGGCTACTCAGCTCCTCTACTGTCAGTTCTATCGCTATTCCACCCAGCTGAGAGATCACAGACTGGGAGAAGGAGGAAACGGGGCCGTATATCTTCATGTACAGATGTCATTCCAAAGGGAACCAGCAAAGACAGAGTAGACACGCACTATTAAGACCTGTGACTGAGGACGGGAAACTACCCTGCCCAGCCTTAAATCAAACACGTCGAATGAATTAGACTACAGATGAATCTCACCTGTTTGACCTTCTTGAGCACCTGGTTGCGTTGGTAGGATGCAAGAAACGGGTCATGACCCATTAGCTCCAGACAGTTGGAGAAAGCGGATGGAGACATGCTCGTCAGACTGCTGGAGGTCCAGGCAGCGGGAGCTATTGTATGTAGAATCTCACAGGAAGGAACCATAGGAGTCGCTGGTCGAGGACACAGACACAAATATCTGATCAGGAGATGCTGATGACTTGATACAGCATATCACTTCATGTGAAGCATGTGACGTCAACAACTTCTATTATAAAAAGGAAAAAAAATATTGTTTTATTTATTTATTTATTTTTAATTAAGTGTTCTTGGCTTAAACAACAATGCTCACGTGACAGAGGATTTATTTTGAGGAAGCCCAGGAAAAACTGAAGGACAAACTGCTGCTTTTGAAAAAATTCCATCCTCTCGTTCTCGTTCAAACAGTGGCTCCCCACATCGCCACGTTCCCACTGACGCTGGTTCATGAACAGTTTCTCTATATTCCCCACGGTCATCAACGCCTGTGGGAACACAAACAACAACACACATTTAGAGACACAGATACACACTTATAGTTTACGGGAAAACAGGAACTCCACCACCTGATCCTGACACCTACTGGAGATGTGACACCTGAGGGATTTATTTACATGCCTTCATGGGCCTGGCCTGGAATAGGAATCAAGTAACAATCCCAACACCTCACTGTGGATTTCTGGACATCGAATGAATCTGTTACAGGGGCGAGCTTCAGATTTTATTCGATCTGAGGATCATTTAAGATGTAATACCAAAATGAATCAAAGCACAGCTTTGAACTCACCATGGAAATCTCCTGCAGACTGCTCTCAGGCAGGAAGAAGAGAAAGCGGTCCACCTGACTGAGTGTTGTCTGGTTCCAGTTCTTGACCGAGCTGAGAGGAAACATCGGAACACTTCATCATCTTCCCTCAATTTCCTGCTATTTGATTAGCTGGTATGCAAACAGCTTTTGTCACATGAAACCGCTCCCATATAATTTTGATATTATGCTTAAATGTAAACTTACACATCTCACTCTATAGGTTGACAAAGTCCCACATACTTTAAAGCTCTAATCTATTAGATAAACTCTAAAAAGGACATCATTACCAGGCTGATTTCTCAAGTTTACTTAGTTGTATTTTGTCGCAAGAGAAACTGGAAAATTTGCTGATTAACTCATAATGGTAAAATATAATATAAAAAAACCTAAATTCAGTGACTATTAACCTTTTCATTTAAACCAAAGACAAATTATGTTATTTAATTTTTATCTATTTAATATTATTTCATTATTTTTACTTTTATTTTAGTTTATGTATTTAATGCAATTTTCTTTTTTGATATTTTCTTTTTATAATGGAAATATTATTATGCTTTTTTTTTTTTTTTTTTTGGCTTACCAGACACATGCCCAGCATATTTAATGGCATGGTTATACTGCTTTGCTGTTTGTAAATTCATTGTTCAATTAAACAAAAAACAAGTATTTTGTAGCCCCTGTCAGTTTGAGGTGATAATTTTACCCAAAGGCGGCAGGGTCTTGCAGGATACGAGCCACTATGTCCATCTTGCTCCTGGTGTAGCAGAGCCCCAGAAGAAAATAAAGGTTGTCAATGAAGAAGCTGCGGTCCACCTGAATGAAAACCTCATCCCCCACAAACGGTGCCATAACGCCCAGTGAACGAAACTCCTCCTCAGTGAACACCCCTGTGTACATGCCCTGTAGAGAGGAAGCCCACATATCACTGATCACACTGCAAACATAACAAACAACTAAAACTCTGCACTGTTAAACACACATCTTCCTGTTTTCAAACTTGGCTCTCCATCGTCTTGTTTCTTTGCCTTTTTTACTTTTTAAAATAGTAGAGGGATCTGAAAAGCAACACAGTGTAGCTGAACTGACCATCCCCTGCACCACTTTGTCCACCAGCAGCTCCTGTTTTGTTCTAGCCAGCAAGAGAAAGTGACGAGGGTCCTGAATAATCATCTTCCTCAGAGTGTCCATCATATCTGCAGGAAACTTCTTAATAGTGCTCACACTGCAAGTAACCACACAAACACACAGGAACATATCATAATGAGATGAAGAAATATTTCAAAGTTATGTCACCACATTAACAGTGGAATGATTAACTTGTGACTTACGGCATGGACAGGGCAATCTCAGCGCCAAGATTTTTAAGCAGCTCAGAGAAGAACTCCAGCTGATACAGCTCCTCAATCACACACTTTTTCTGTCCAGAAGAACAAAGACAAATGACAATGAATGTTTAGATATAAATATATATCACATGCACTATACTGTAAAAGAATGAAGTCAAATATCTTATAAAAAGCAGAATGGCAAATTTACCAGTGAGGTGTGAAGAGGACCAGGCTGCTGTCTGAGGACGGCCAGGATTCTTATGACTGCGGACGGTGACGAATCAGCCTGAAACCGTTCCTTTAAGACCTTGCAGTTCACACCTTGACCCAGTGTTCCCAGACTCCTAATTGCATAAAATAATGCTGAAATAATGCTACAACGAACCAACAAGGTTAAAAGACACTAAGAAAAATAAAATCGGCTGCCGATAGTTTTCAAAGGAATGAGCACATTTATCACAGATATGAACTGTACTTACAGAAAATGTTGTTTGACCATGTTTGGTTTATTATCAAGCACCTCTCTGAAAATTGCTTTGGCCTGAGGAAGAAAATGTAAAGAAATGTTATTTTTTGTAGTTGCTGTAACATGTTGTTTTATGCAGGTTCTGAGCTGCTTTCTTCCCCAGTTTTCCTTATGAGAGACGAGAGGGCAATCTGATATTAGCACCGTATTTGTCTGTGCTGTTTGTATTCACAGGCAAGTCCATTCACAGTGTCAGTGTTGATGACGTCTCCACTTAATAATTTAGCAGCTCATCAAGATACTGTCATATGCACCCTCTCATGACAAACAGAGGAAGCACGAAGAGATCATCACACAGAGTAAAAGTCGCAGGGTCAGGGTAAGATGCTTTCACATATTCACACACTGTAAGCGACACTGTGTTGGTGGCCAGTGGGGCCAATTATTAATTCATCACTGTTAATCTCTAAATTAAAGCTTTTCTATTTATGCGTGAACAAGCAAAATTCTAGTGTACAAGCAAAACAAAGTTTACCGAGGTCAAAAGATAAATCTATCACGCACATTTTTACAGGATAGTGCAAAATATAACTGTTTACCACTTTGCATATGCACCCTGTGATGGGGTCTCATAAACACATTTTTTAAAAGGCACTGAGCACAACAGGTTTAATATCATGGTTTTTACGACGTGTGCTGATGCATGATGGGCTGTGCAATACCTGCTGTGTATTCCAGGGTTTTGTGGATAGATTGATGCTGTTGTTCACAAGCAGACGGGTCCTGGCCAGGACACTGAGCAGAGGCGTGCAATAGAGCAAAGGCTCCACATCATCCAACCAACTAACCACTTCTGGGAAGCCCTGGTCAAAACAGAGGTAAGACAACACAAGGAACAGTTTTACAGTTTGTCCTCTACAGAACAAAAAAAAAAAACTAACTATATATAATAACTATAAGTCTGATAGCTCAAATATGAAATCTACCAAGAGAAAGTGACAAGCTTTACTCTTTTATTTGCATATATAAAATAACGAGTGTTTGAAGTGAGGGAAATTACTGCAGGTTCATTATTCCAATTTCGCTTTCATTTTATTTTTCTTTCCTCTCCCCACGTATTCATACCCATAGTTTGGTGGCGATAGCGTTGGCTTGTGGTGGGCTGAGGCCTGGTGTGTGCTGGGCCATGGCGGGCAGAGATGACAGCAGCCTGTCAGAGGTGAGGGTCAACAAGGTCTCTGTCTTCATTCCCATGATGAGGGAGCCGAGCTCCTGCAGCTGGCCTGGAGCGGTCAGCTGGGCAGAGGGGAGGAAGGTGTGTGGGACAGGGTGTAAAAATGCAGAGAGGATCTCTGTACTAAATTCACATTGTGATGCGTTTACAAAATCAACTCACTGTGGTAGTCGAAGACAGTTTGTCTACAATTACAGAAGCCTGAAAAACATACAGAATGACAGCAAATGAATAAAAATAAATTACCTTTCAAGTAGTGATTTTTACTCAAACTCTGTTTATATTAGGTGAAATATTCATATCATATCTTCACCATTCACTAAAATAAAAAATAAACTTCTGTGGGCTTCAACAGCTGTGGTCCACACAGCATGTTTGTCATGATGGAGTTGACAAACTATTTGTAAGTCTGAAGAGGTTAATCATCTCAAGACGCCCTATGAAATATAAAAGCAAGACAACAGCTGTGAGGCTGAGGTAAAAGCAAAAGGCTCTAGTTCAGATAATAGTTGAAGGTGGAGTAAAGCTCTGGTCTTTGCCTCATGAGCCACTTCACCTCAGGGGTCACTGTGCTGAAGACCCACTGCCTGTCAGCTGTTCCTCAGCAGCTACAAGCTCCACCAGCTGCCAGGAAACTTAACCATGTACAACAATCAATGGCTTGTGCAGTGAAAGGGACTGAGTAAATCCCCACTCACTGACACCTGATCTTTGTTTTGTACAAAAGACTCAGTTCACTATTTAAAAAAAAAAAACTTTATATGGCAAAAGAAATTGAGCTATAGATGATGTGTGTGTGTGTGTGTGTGTGTGTGTGTGTGTGTGTGTGTGTTCGCCACTTCCTACATCGTCCACTCTACATTACAGGTGGAGGTCGCTCCTCTACCTGTGCAGGGCTGAAGGAAACAGAGTCGAGGGCAGGGAGGACAGCATGCAGCTGTGATGGTGTGAGGCCCTGCAGGAAAGTCACACCCAGCAAGGGCAGGAGGTGTGGGAGCTCTGCCAGCTGAGCAGGACTGAGCGAGGAGGGGGCCTTCAATTCTGTGCTGTTCAGTAACAAACTGGAAATCTACACAAGCACAGAGACAGTATATATCTATAATTATTAATTATTAAAAATAACAAAGAAATGCTTATTAACTTTTCTGTTCTTACCAGATGGTTGGACAGGTTGAGTCCCTCACGTGTGCAGTTCATAACGATGTCCTGGATGACACTGGAAGCCTCAGTGCCTTTGTACACAAGGAGGTCCTTTGGGTCTGCCAGGCATGAGAGTTTACCCAGCCTAAAATTACATACAATGTTTAACACACACCAACCAGGGAACAGACAACTTTCCTTTCAAAAAGCTAAGTGCACATTTTCTTAAAAAAATTTAATTACAAAAGAAAATGGTTAAGCTCATGAGGAGCATTTATGGGGTCAAGTCTGCAGAGGTACTTTCTTTTGATTCAGTGACTGTTTTGCCGATAGCACAAATGACCACTGCATAAATGTCTGATATTTAAATGTTAAGTCCACAAATGCAGAAGAGAAAGATGTTTGCAGTATAATGGTTCAGTTTAGTTATTTGTTTACATTTTTTATAAAAATGTATTTCTGACTGTTATTTCAGTCCATAACAGGCTACCGCAAATTACTTATTCTACTTGTTTTCTTATTATCTGATCTATCATCCCCAATGTCATTTACCCTTTAAAAAAAAAAAAAATTTAACACTGCTGCCCACCAGACACTATATTGTTAAGGTTCTAGTTAGATTCATGTCTAATAAACAGTGTCTGTGGTTATTCCAAACCTGGTAAAATCCTGAGCTGTCAGGTTTGTGAAGGTGCTGATGAGGCTGCGAGCGATGAATTCCTGCTTTAGAGAAGTGAGGTTGTTTCTCTGCAACACATCCAGCCCGTCCAACAGCTGTGGATAAACACAGTGAAATATATAGAATTTTTGGGAGTGTCTATTAATTAATTATAACAAAACAAGGTCACATTCATCTGGGGGGAAACAGCTCAGCTAGGTCTGTTCAAAGGTAACTCAATCTGTCCAAAGCTCACTCATTAGCATTTTATCTTGTTTATCTCATACATACAAAAACCAAACTGCAAATATGTCAACATGTAGTTATTCTGTATGTTGTAGCTAAGCTAAGCTAAACTAAGCTAACCAGCTGCCTTTAAAACTATTAAAACTATTCCTTCTTTTACATTCATGTTTTAGTGCTAGGGAGATCAGTAGCAGACTATTTTCCGGTCATTGTTAATTCATGTGTTCCTATCTTTACTTATTGAACATTACTGACAAGCATATGACACACATTGGTGGTGACAGAGAAAGAAGACGCTGTCTGAGCTTTCTTTTGACCAGTATGTGACAAGTAGTCCTGCTGTGCCCTGGGGCTAATCGAACTCACAGAGTCCTGGTTTCTCGGGTTTCCCAGCCAGGTGTCAGAGCTCAGAGGTGCTGTTACCTGAGCAGATGAGAGGTGTTGGAAGTTGCGGAAGGGCAGGTAGGTGATCAGGTTTCCAGTGTCCCTGATGAGTGACTGATGACCTCTGCTGATGTTGGATGGAGACATCACTTTGCTGTACCACAAGCCAAATGCCTCCCGCTGGTCCAGAGTCATGTGCTCCAAGTTTCTGTTAATGGTCTCCCTGCTAGAAAAAAATATATATGTATATAATATAAATAAATAATATATGAGAAGATTGATACCCCTTTAATGAATCTACCAGGATGCAATAAGCTTGCCTTATGCTTGCAGCATAAAGACCTGGAACCAGGGGGAAACAAACAAATAAACCAAACAAAACAAAACAAAACAAAAACCTACATGTAAAAAAAAAAAAGCAATTGTGGTTCTTTTTTTTTATGTTTGGACAGAGCCAAGCGACCTATTTTCCATTATTTCCAGTCTTAATTGTAAGCTTAGCTTATTGCCTGCTGACTCCATGCTACATATAATATTTAGCCTATAGATGTCATAGTTGTACCTAAGTCTCAGCAGGAAAGTGAATAAGTGGGATGTGGCAAGGAAGGTCGGCGGTAGTCATGGACAGTTGTACTGCTGATCTACTGTTCTATTGTTTGCAGCATCAAATAAAAAAAACTAAACTGATGATTATGTAGAATTTCAGGAACATTGTGATTTTCCACATTTAATGACCCATGAATCAACATAAAACACCTACACACACATTAGAAGCTCTTTCTAGATTGAAATCGAGTCAGTGAACTAGTTTCCTTTACTTGCTATGTATAATGCATGTTCCTGGCACCTCGGGGTGCAATGACACATCAATTCTCACCGAAGCCCGACACCAGGCCAGTGACCAGATGGGAGCAATAACGTATGTAGGAAAGTGAGACTGCATGATTGTGCACCAGTGAAATAAATCAGGGTGTTCATCACATATTCTCTGCAGATGTAACAAGGAGACAAACTCAGTAACCACTTTGTTGCTAGAATAAACTACATTCACCGTTAAGGTGCATAACATGGTGCATTCTCCCAACAGAATTGTCCATTTGGCATGTTACAGTGAATGAATGCACCCTGTCAACATGGATTACTCTCAGCCAGCTTTTAGGCACAGGTTTAGCCGAGAGGTTTATACTCGTGACTGTCATGCCTCGTGTTCAACAGATCCAAACATGTATTCTTAATCACACAGTTTCCGACTTGGGTTAATGAATTAGATTCTGGTACAACTTCTCCTACTGGCAAAGTGCAGAGAGAAAACAATCTTGGAGACAAAAAGTCCAGCAACAGAAAAACAATATATTTAAACTGTGGCCCGAAAAAATGTTTATCTGTTAATATTCCAGAGTACAAAATTAAACAGCATCACAAATGAAAAAGTTCAGTCTTAGTATTCACACGCAGGTGCATCAGAGAAATAATAATCCCTGATAAATGCGTTTCATAATAGTGGGTATTGGGTCATTAGAGACAACAAGCTGACACCATCACTTACACAATGATGTTGTTCTGCAGTGAGGGCAAAGATTGGATGTCAGCTGGGCTAGCTGAGGCCAGCAGGGGAGCCAGCTCAGGGAAGAGACTACCATCTTTTACCACGTGGGTCTGGAGCAGCACTGACACCATCGTGGACAGGTACTTATCTGGCAACTGGAAAAACAGAAGCAAATACCAGTATTGTATCAGCAAGAATGTGGACTGTGTAATCAACTGGACTAAACAGACTCTATGCGTGAAGCACAGACGCAAGAATCCTAGGAAGAGAGAACCAAATGTGGTTAGTGTATAGGTTTCACATGCACGTCAAAGGGTGTGCTTATTCACCTGCAGTCTCCCCTTGTTTCTGCTGTAGTACTGAAGGATCAGTCTGACGGTGGAGATGTGAGCTGTACTGAGCACTGACCTCAGGCGGCTCAGCGGTATAGTGAAGTACTCCTGGAAACATAGACACATGTGGGTATTAGTCCAAATAAACATACGTTTTACAACTTTACATTATCATTTAGGTGATGATAGTATATCTTACGTTAATGACAAAGACTCCATCACTGGTCACATCTCTTGCCGTCTGCATCAAGCTGGTTAGTACTGTCTACAGAAGAAAAAAAACACACACACATTCAGTTTAGACACTATCTGAAGAGACATTAATGGCAACATATGATCTGGGAGTCTGTTTTGACACATTATGTGAGCCTGTAGTGACTACATGCAAAGGAAGAGATTCATCATGTCGATATCGATGACAGGAGTGCAACAGTAAACCAGCTGTAGGCTGCCTGTACACTGGGGGTCGACTGCTATACAGTGACACAAATTGTAACTGATATGGATGAATAATTAGATAAACTATAAAGTCAATGAATTGTTCTACGCAGAAACTGATTGAGTCCGTATGAATAAAAGATGAGGGAGAATCTCTATTCTCACTCTGCTCTGATTAACCTGCAGAGTGCATTTGCAAGAGAAGTCTTGTCCATTCTCACAGTATAAGAAGTAAAAATGGCAAAAAGTTAAAATCCCCAACCTCAGATAACTAAAACAGTAAAATGCTACTTAGACATTATTGAATGAGAGATAATAACCCAGTATAATAATAGTATAGTATAATATAATATAACCAGTAGTCAGTGGAAAGTAACTCAAGACAGTTACTCAAATACTGAACTTTTTACTCCTCTACATCTCTGGCTCATAACATTAGTCACTAGTTACTTTACAGATTCAGACTATTAATATAAAACATAATCAACTAATACATTATAATACACCATTATTGATTCAGCTACCCCGCAGTATGTAATGTAGGTGAAATTAGCTGCACCTTTACCAGTAATATATATCATTTTGAAATGGGCCAATATCCATAAAGAGTACTTTCACTTTTGGTAATTTAAATACATTTTGATGCTACTACTTGTGTACTTTTGAAAGCTTGAACTTTACTTGTAGAGTATTTCTACATTGTGATAGTGGTACATTTACTTCAGTAAAAGACCGTAGTACTTCTTCCTCCACTAAGAGAAACCCTAACACTTCTGAATAACGAGTACTTTTACTTTTTACTTTTGATAGTTTTAGAACATTTTGCTGGTAGTACTTTAAGTACTTAAGTGAAACTTTTAACGCATGATTAGTAATTGCAGTAGAGTACTAGAGTATTTCTATATTGCAGTAATGCTACTAGAATGTGAATACTTCTTTCAAGGCTGATGATTTTCTTTTCAAACGTTTACTGCACAATCAAACTACCTACCCCGAAGCACTGCAGCAAGACCCTCTTTTTGTCAAAGTTGTTTTCCCTCTCGAGATAGCGAACTACAGACGCTAACACACTGAGTCTTATGTTTTCTGTGACATGCAGCGAGGTGTTCTGGACCTCCTCAAGAGCCAATAGGACCACTACAGTAGTGCTGACTGCCTGCTCCAGCACTGTAGCCACACGTGGAGTCAGCAGATCCTCCACCCTGGACCTCAGACTCTCCACCCAGCAGCGCACTATCATCTGCAGGGCCATACTGGGACTGGCCCCGGGCTGGCAGGCTGAGGTGAAGTCGGCTGAGCAGGTCCAGTTGAATCGCTTCACCAGGTTTCTGGCCAGACAAGAGTTAACTGCAGTGGTGCTGTTCTTGGTAGTGGTGTAGTTGGTGTAGGCGGTACATATGCTGCTCACCCAAACACTGGACGGCTCCCGGGACAGCAAAAAAAGAAGAATTGTGTTATGGCATATAGAGGAGACAAAATTGGCCTGATCGTGCTCCCAGCAGAGAGTCAGGAGGGCTGCATCTGGAAGAGATACACTCCAGCTGGAGTACTGGCACTGCTCAGCAGGGTCGAATCCACTCAGGTCACCTCCTTGTCCCACACCACCATCAGGAGACACCCCAGTATTTGAATGGTTAGCACAGTGCTGTATCAACCAGGTGTTGTCCTGATTGGTCAACAAGTTCTGGAGGATGGTATCATTGTTGCAGACTTTGGAGGTGAAGTTGGACGGGTCACTCTCAGCGCAGAGAGCTAGTTCAGTCATGTCCACGATGATGGGACGGGTCCACTCAGAGTACTTGCACACCTAAGGAACAGATGATGTGACTACATGATCAACATACAAATTCAGCACAATGGCATTTTAACTTGTTTTCTGTAGCAGTTTTCTGTTGCTCCTCTAGTGATTAATACTGCTGCCTTTAGTTCTCTATGTGCATATACAGAAGAGTTCATACAGAGTTCAAGACTTGTATATGGGGACGAATGTGTGTATGCGGACACATATAGTACAAGTACTGCCTTGTATTCATTCTGGTTTCCTTGTAGCAGAGGTGTGTGACCACACCAGCTGAAACTGCTGAACAACCAGCTGTTGATCCAATCACCTATTTATGTCTCTAGAATTACATGGTCTGTATGTTGTGCTGATGCTGGTCTTTTGACTGAAATGTTCACTTTTGTATTTCTTTTTTTCGCACGTGGAAAGAATTGAATCTTTTTGCATCTAAAGAGCCTCTCCTACTGTGGAGGCAATGTTTCTATGAAACGGGACTTAAAATAACATCTGTCATTCTTTTATTTGTGTATACAAGTTGATTAGACTTTGGATAAACAGAGCCATGTCATCCAGGTAAAATACCCACCTGTGGTAACACCTTTATGTCCTCTATGTCTGTGCAGACTGAAACCAGCCATTTGTTCTGAGGGTTTTCTAACAGCTTTTCAAACACAGGCGCCTTGCAGCAGACGTTCTTCTGAAAAGCCAGCTGATCATTGTGCCAACAGAAGCCAACCACCGAATCGTCCACCTGCCGTTCTCCCCACGTGTGGTAGTCACACCAGTCTGCGATGTTGAAGGGCAGGGTTGGCTCAGGGATTGGAATGGTAAGGGATGTTTCGCAGTGATTCTCGAGCCAAGCGTTTTCCTGATTACTCAGCAGGCTGTTTAGAAAAGTTTTGTTAGAGCAAACCTCTTTAGCGAAACCACTCTGATCAAGGCGGATGCATTGTAACAAAACATCTGGGGCGATTTGCATCAGATCATGCCACTCGGAGTACTGACAAGACTCTAACATTAAGGAATCTGGGTTAGGGAGTGGTAGGGGAGGAGGGACGTTTGTGCAGTTTGGCATGAACTGGAAATTGTCAGGGTTGGAGAATAAAAGCATGAAGAATCCGGTGTGCTCACAGATTAGTTTGGTAAGTCTGGAACTGTCCAGGCTCATGCAGAACTCCAGTAAGAGGGGGTCCACCGGCATTGTGGGCTGGTCAATCCACTGCTCATAGGTGCAGAAATGACTCACCATGTACCCAAGGTCTGCAGAGGAGTTGGAACAGTATGCATACAGCCAGCTGTTCATCCGGTCTGAGAGCAACTTCCTCATCAACAAGGCATTGTTACACACCTGCTTCACAAACTCCTCACGCTCATTATCACTGCAGAGTGTCACAAGGACGGCATCCACCATCTTGTTTTCCAACCAGCTGTTGTAGTTACAGGCGAGCAGTTTGAGGTTGGGGGCTTCTCTAGCTACTCGATGAGGCGTAAATTGAGGGAGGGAAAGAGTCTTAGAGGGAGGGGTGACGGCAGGGGAGGGCTGCGTGTCCCCAACACTGCAGTCAGGTGACCTGCTGAGGAGTGGAGACACCAGTGCCTGAATAATATAACACGTGGTGCTCCACACCTGCTCTATCTGGTTAGGGCGGAGGGAGTTTAGCGCCTGGCAAAAGGTGAGCACAGATGTAGACGACCCCACTCTTGAACCCGTGAGGATGTCAGCGCACAGTGTGTCATTGAGCCTGGCCAGATTGTGGCGATCACACTTGAGAAGGATGTCGTGGCTGTTTTCTATTGCCTCTGAGACGCTGCGCTGGAAGGGGACCCTGAGAGGACTCCGGCACTCTGGCCCTGGATATGTGCACAGAGACTGCTGTGGAGGCAGGAAGATGTCCAGGAGGATGTCAGTGATGGAGTCAGTGAAGGACCAGCTCACATTGTGGTTCATCCCCCTAAACAAAACACATTTAATAATTAATTTCTAATAGTCCTTTTTGTACATTTTAGTTTATATCCATGTTTACTGGCTAGTATCCTTCTTCACTGACTTTGTTGGTGGGTTGCTCTGCTTCTGAGCATGCGTTTCTCCCCATTTTGTATTCCCATGTCAATTTCTTGCCAAAAGGCACCATGGGAGTAATGGTTAATTTCTCCCCTGAGGTTTTTCTGCACACAGGCCTGTACCTGTGACTTTTCACTAACATGTTTGTAAATTGTTAATAGAATTTCATGCTGATAGAGCCATAGGATTGCTCCAACTCTGAGTCACCAAACAATGTCTATGTGAAAGATGAATGGGACGTTTACTTCCAGAACCAGGAGTGCCAGAGATAACAGCAGGAATGTGCGCACGCACAACACAAACAAAACAGACACCCAGTGTTAAATTCATGGCTCCACAGTTCTATTAGTGTTCAAAAGCTTCAGCGACTTACCACATAATGAGCTGCTTGAGATCTCCTGCAAAACAAGTGGGAAACCAATTTAAGCAGCATAAAGAATTTGTAATAAAGGTACAGTTTAGAAAAAAATGACATGGCACTACTCAAATGATGTTTTACCTTGCTTACAGGTCTCTTGTCCGTCTAAAGATGGTATTCTTATTCCAAACTGTAAAGCTATTTTGATGTAGTCCATTGGTACTTGGAGTAACATTGCCATGAACTTTGAGACATTTGTCACAGCTGCATCCATGAAGCCGCTCACAGAGCTCATCAGAGTCCCAGAAAGAGGGATACTTGACAGTATATTTATAAAGGTTTGCTGAAGACCATTTAGTGCTGTCGCCACTGACTCCTCCATCCTGAGGTAGGCCCCGGAGAAGCTGAATGACTCGGCATTGCTGTTCAGAGGAGAGCATGTCTGGGATCTCAGAGACGACACAAACATCAGCAGTGGCTTCCCTAACTCCAGGGACACAGTCTTTGTTAACTCTGCCTCAAGGCCACAGTCCTGCTTCCCAGACAAAATACAGACTAAAATTTTGGGAAGGTCATCTAAGAATCTCTCTCTCAGCAGCGGTTGGAAGAGAGCGTACAGGTTACTCAGTACACTATAGTATGCATCTAATGAAAACGTCTCCTCTGTGGGAGAGAAGATGAAGCTGCGTGTGTTTTCATTTTCACCGGACAAAGAGTGGATCTGGTTAATAACTTTCTGGATGTCTTCCTCTAATTTGGTGGCCTCCTCAGGATCCTGGTCAGTCTGTCTTTGTATTACTTTGGGTTGAGAATGCACTTGCTTGGCATCACATATGATCCCTGTAGACAATGAGAAAACAAACCAAAAAAAAACAAAACACAATTGTTCATCTCCTCTCTGCTATTGTGAAAACTGGAAAGTCACAAATTTAACATATCAAGGACTGTTTGATTTTTTTTTTTAATTCCTATTTAACCATTTAATTCCCATTGAGGTTTGAAAAGTCTTTGTTTCCAGACTTGATAAGAAAACAAAACACTGCTCCTTTCTAATAGACTAAAAGTGTCTATTTTGAACTTACCAAACAGGATGCACACCATGTACGCAGCTGGTGTCGACCGCATTGTAAGTCTCCTGAGTCAGACGCAAGCAGGCAACCAATCCAGATAGTAACAAATATATTCCGCTTGGTTTTATCCTGTAGATGAGACAGAGCTGTTCAGCTGAGGCAGAAGAGCCGGGTTAAGAACAGGCGTCATACTGGTCTAACTGCACAGACTCAGTGTTCACACAAAAACGCATTGAACCAGCTTGTCGTCCATCCATCAAAGTTCAACCTGCGCCCATCATCAGGCCGAGGTGACGCTCCCTCCTCTTACATGCCACTCTACTCTCAGAGGCCGCAGCCTCTTCACCTCCGCGTCTGCCTGCAACTCTACACCTGCCCTGAAAGCTGCGTAATTAAGGACTCCGGTAAAGGGCGCAGAGGTAGGTGCGAAGCTCAGGCTGTGAAACGCAGAGGGGATTTCGGCAACAAGCTCGGCCATCGCTGCTGAATTATTAACCGGGTGTGTTGATTAACTCCTCCGACTGAAACCCGAGTCCCGTCAGAGCAGCCAGAAGACACCAGACTGACGGCCGGAGGATTTACATGACATGTGCGCAGACTCTGGCAGACAAACTCTAATCCCCATGTACAACCTGATGTTGTCTCAGGGGTGTGATGCAGACATACACGTGAAGCAAAACAAACTGAAATGGCATCAATTAATCCCCCAGAAAAATTCTATTCGGGGGTAAATTATATTAATTTCAACGGTATTTTTTGTACATATTAACGCAATTCAATTGTGAATTCAATTGGGGTGCCAATTTAGAAAAACTCATTCAGGCTATACTAAATAAAATTTGTACCATAAATGAAAAAAGCTAAAAGTTCAGGGGTGGCTTAAATGTTTTCTGCTGAGCTTTACTGTTTTTAAAAAACTCTTTGGGAGAACCCCGTTCACATGAAATCCATTAATTGTTCATTTCAAATCTAAATTTAACAAGTTAATTAAATCAGTCATGTGAAAACAAACCACTCCTCAAAATTAAATGTCTATGTCTACTTTGGTTACTGAGCAAATTCTAAAAGACTATAAATTAAAATTACAGTGCAAACCCTGCTGACATGAATACTCATCAGTTGGGCCCATTTGAACTGAATAAATCAAAAAGGCACAGGGCCTAAGGTTTGTGAGTCTGTACATTTAAAGCTCGTACAATCAATAGTCTGTCCCTAATGTTTTAGTCAAAGATGGGGAAATAAATTTAGTGCTACAACTATTTGTGGGTGAGTGTAATGCAACTGTTCCATTAAAATGCACTATTCCTCCTTCGTCCCATCAATTGTCCTTCAGCATCATCGCAGACAGTCGAGAGAAATAAAAACAAAGGGCATGCAAGAGGTTTTAACTTTAAAACTTTGTTTCAGAAATTCAATGTAACTGTATATACACTTTACAATAGCATAGCCTGACGGCTAACAAAGATGTCTTAAAACATTTTTAAATACATCTTCAGCACAAATAGCAGTTCTTGCAAGTAAAATGGCTTAACGGATAAAGAAAAAAAAAATCATTAACACGATTGCTTTTTTCTGCAGAAAAAGTGCCATGAATAAAATTTAATTCAGGACTCTCCCACAAAGCAAGCTGTATTCTCTACATGCTAAATTTAACAGTTCAGTGACATAGCGCTAAACTAAACATACAGATATTTTTAAGAAAAAAAAAACACTCCATTTGATGTAAAGTTAAATCTTCATTAATACATTTAAAAAGTAGATATGACATGCCTTTTGAAATCAAAAATACAAAATTTTTTCCTTACTTTAAGGATTTTTTTAAACATGAAGCTGCATGTATTGTACAACACTCAAGTGTACAATAAACTGGTAATGCACATAAAAACGAGCTGGATTAAAAGTATCAAATGCCTCCCACCCATCCTTCACAAACAAACCATGAGTGATAATCACACATGATCACACCGCCCACTGAGGAGACGAGCACACCTGGGCTACATCACACACTCCAGGTGAGGCTTGCATACTAAAAAGGTGGCAGTTGGGATGGTGAGAGGTCATGGGGGGCAGGGAGGGGACTACCATGTTGGGACCTCAAGACATGTCTCCTCTTCCACGCAACATTGTTCTTGCCTCCTCTTCAACATCTGACTGGCAGATGTGAGCTGGCACCTCTCCTCATCTATTTGCTCTACTTGATGAGGAGAGAACACAACATGGAATTCGGAAAGACACTTAAAACTTCACCCCATGTACAATTTACATTCATAGTCTGGACATGTGTACTCGTAACATTACGTCAGAGTAAACAATTGTGCCCTGTAACAATTTTACTTGAACACAAACTAATTCTAATTTCTGGAGAGCTACTAACTTCTGGTTAGAAAAGGCAAAGACAGGCGGGAAACCATCTCTGAACAGAACCTGTGTTAAGTGAGCAGCAGGCGTCCTTTGGGCAGGGCACAACAGGAATTACCTGGCAATTTTACTCATGGGGGTGGGGGTGGGGGTGGGGGGTTCTGATGCAATGGAATCACAGTACACAACACCTACTGCACACTGAAAAAAAAATTAGGGGAAGGGTGGGTGTATCCAGGTTTCAGTATCGGCAGAGCTTCGAGGTCTGATTGTCTCTTTCCATCTAAGCAGTGGGGTGGGGGTGGGGGCTTGTGAGGAGCGGAATCGTATGGCACTGTACAAGCAACCCAGACAAATCCAAACACTCACTTTTGCTTTAACATAAAATGCACTTTGATTCAAACTGAACAAGAACTGTAAAAAGTTCAACAATGCATGCCAAATTGTCACAAAGGTTCAAGTTGACTCTTAAGGGTTTGGCCTTTTTTTTCGACTGACAGGCATTTGATCTTTCTGTCTTTACCTCGCAGGTTTAGGCTTGTAGGGATGCCAATACAACATCAACATATCTGCCTACTGTTTGTCTCACTATTAAATAAATTAAGTTGAAACAACAGTGGAGTAAAATGTCAGTTTGGCTTGAATGTCCAGGCTGAAGTCAGGCAGAAACACATTCATATAGTTACCATTCTTAAACACAATGCTTTAAACTGTGCTATACAAAAAAAGAAAAAAAAAAAGAAAAAGCTTAAAAGTAAAAAGTATGAAACAGACAGGTAGAGGGGCAGTCAATGAAGCTGACAGTTAAAACAGTATGTTGCTGGTGCCAGATATGGCTGGTACAGGGTCTGGCCATATATTACTACTATGGCCTGACATGACACACTGGCAGAGATGTGCTACATTAGTCATTATGCTACTGACATAGCCATCAAATTACACACCACAACTAAAAGAAACAGAACTCTGATTTCGCCAGAATACTTGATTAGGAGTAAAAGACAATACTGATTATAGACAAATGAAATACTATTATTAAAGAAAGGCTAATGTTGACACATATCACTTTGAAAATGAATGCCCTCAGACCTTTACAATATGTCAGATTTACAGGTAACAAGATTCTTAATCCTAACATTTAATTAGGGAGCCATGTTGTGTCCAGAGTGAAGCCAACACACTGATTTAAACCTCTAGTTGTTAGAACGAGAACAAACTATACTTAAAAGTCCTGGATTAATTCCATTTCAACTTACTATGCAGTGGACTCATCAATCATTAATATGCAACCATGTTCTCCTATTGGAATAAGGCTTACAATAAAACTTACATGACCCCTTTTAAAACATCATATCTTACAAACAGAAGTAAAACATTTTGAATATGTTACTTTTTTTTTCTTTCTTTTTTTTTTTTTTTTTTTTTTTTTTTTTAAAACAATGAAACACCAGTTTTACCAGAAAAAAACTGCAACCAACAATAGAAACTTGACTCAGCTACGGAGGAATGCATATGATTTTAAAGGCTACAGATTGTAGGTTTGCCAAACACCAAATCAGTGAGTGTGTGTGTGTGTGGCTAGGAGTAAACATACACACATGCACAGATTGATTTACAGGCCAGTCATTCCCACTGAAAACCGTCTGTAGCCACAGAGTGTCGTTATTCATCAGTGTCAACAGCGTGAGCACCAGGGGTCGGTTTGGGTTCAGGGACTCGGTCGGGGTGGAGTTCCTCTTTACCAGGTGGCATTTTCATATCCACTAAACCAGCACCAAGACTTCAGAATTTAGTGTGGAGACGGTATCCGGCTCCACAGCTGGAGAGTCAGTCAAAAAGAGGAGTCTACCTGGGCTTGTTCATAGTGTGTGTAGTTTCATCTATACATTTAGATAATTAGAAAATGTCACCAGGATCTTTAAAAATGTTTTTCTTTTGGAGTTTTTTTTAAAAAGCAATGGTGGATTTAAAAAAAAAGAAAAAGAAAAAAAAAGAAACAAAAAAAGGGAAAAAGGCTAAAATTTTAACAGTAATGGCAATGTTGTAGTTTGTAATCCAAAGAAGGGCTTTTTACACGCATGTTGTTTTCAGTTTTTTCATGTTGTCCCGTTCTGAGAGACTGTGATCCAGTTCAATCAGGGGGCAACAAGTCGTGAAGCCGGAACCGTTCTCGAACGTGCGGCCGCACATCCTCATTCTGACGAGTTCAGCAGGCAGGAGAGAGATTAAAGAACCAATTAGATTAATAAGATTAATAGATTACTCAAAGTGTAAAACATTACTCTGATGGACTTGCTGTAATAGGTCCTACATTAACTTCTGAGGAGTAAGATGTCTTACCATCTCAACCAACTTCTCCAGGAAGGGAACCAGCTTCAGCAGCTCATTGTCATTCTTGTCCATGAACCAGCTCTCTATTGGAATCCCATTGGACAACTGTCAAGACAAACAAACAAGACGACAAAAAAACATGTCAATTACTATCACATGATTAACTTCTTTCTACAATTGGAACCACAATTCCAGATTAAAAAAAAAAAAAAAAAACACCTCAAAGTTAATAACAGGGTATGATTGGACAGTCGACTCAAATATAACACCTTCACGTGCAGTTTCTAAGAATAAATTATTACACTTTAATGAGATATTATGTTAACCTTCAGGGAAAACAAGGTGAAGAGTTGTATCACACAGGAAATGCCACATATCTAATAGGGTCTTGTTTAGAGAGTCATCTGGTAAATAATTTAATGTAAGCTGCAGCTGATTCAGTTCAGCAGGTTACAATGACTGATCAACTTCCTATGTTTGCTTTGAGGTAATTAATCAGAGCAGCACATGACAATGTCAGGAAAAAACATTCTGGGTCTTTACAATGTGGAAAACTTGGAGCCAAACAACTGAGCACTTTCTGGTCAGACACCAGGCTGAAGTTAGTCTGATAATCACCAACAGAATCTGCAGTTGTATCAAGTTTAAAAGTTTTGCTCCATTTTAAGACTGGCATAAAAAATGACAATTGCTGATACTTGTTGTTAACCAGATAAAACGAAACCGCCAGTGTTATTTTTTGTTTTGTTTAGGTGTTCACCTGATATGCAAAGGCTTGTGGTGAATTGTCGATGATGATGGTCTTTGACAGATCTCTGCCTAAGATGTTGAGGTCCTTGATGTAGTTTCCTTGGACGCAAACACAATGTTCACGAAACAACCTGTGTCTACAGTTTCAGTGGGGGATGAAAGGAAAGACACAGGAGAAGAAAAAATAAAATCAATCCGTGACAAGGTCAGTGCAATCAATAATTCAGACAAACCACAACACTGACACCTCAACGGCGGCTCTCTTCATTCAGGCTTGCTTCAACTTTTGAGTTTGTTGTTTGACTATAAAAGACTGACACAAAAGACACTGTACCTCACTAGCTGCTTTTTAGGATCCAAGATGTTGAGCAGTTTGTCTGCATACACCTTTTTAGAGGCTGTAAAAAGGATGATCTAGAAAAGGAAGAAGACAAAGGTCAAGGTTTTCTAATCTGATGCAATTAGGACTTATTAAGGGGAGTAGCCAGGTTATATTTACCTCATAGATTTGAGACATGCGTTCCAGAAACTCTCTAAAGAAAGGCCTCAGGCGCACATACACCTGCACATGAAAACAGACCACAGGTAAGCAAACATTTATGATCAAAAATATAACAAGGTTAACTGCAGGCCATCACCGTGAGAGATGAAGTAATTCAAAGGTTATAACCTCTTAATCTTAACAAAAAAAGTATTCCTTTTGGCATCTGTTAATCGAATGGTTCCTCTATGACAAGTGTGTCTTTTTTCAAGTACACTTTCCTCAACGTGAGTTTTTTTTTTCAAATATAACTTTAGCCCCCTCTAGTGGAAGAAACTACAGGAAACATTCCTGTGAGCCATCACTTACCTGGTAAATGACATCCTGAAAGAGAACAGGGAAGGTAAGTGCTGCGTCCTCCAGCTCATTCAAACTACAGTGAACCAATGTTTCATCCTACAGAAGAAAACACACACAATATTGGGAACCTTTCCAAATATCTGCAGTGTTTCAAATATAACAGCAATAAAACAAATAAAGAAAATATTTGTTGTACACTATAACTGACCAGGTCTAGGACCAGAGAGAATTCAGGTGTGCTGCGTGTCTTCAGTGGCAAGGCTGGTTTACGAGTGAGCTGCTCTTCTGTCAGTGGAGGGACGTGCTTGATGAAGAAATACCTACGTATCAAAACATCCCATAAATCTCATCAATTTAAACCATGGTAGTTAACACAGACACAAGACAACAGTGAATATGAGAACAACTACGACGACTTGTCAGCTATTATGTTAGAGTGTCCAAAAATGTTTAATATATAGTTTTTATTCTATAATAATATTAGTTCAGATTTGCACTACTGTCTCTCAAAGTATCTATGGCATAGGTAAATATAAACCAAAAGCAATGATCAGCAGTAATTTAATTAATCTGCTAGGAATAAAGGACACACAACTGTACAATAGGATCAATCAATGTTAAATAATAAATCAGCAATGTGTCACCATTGTTATTCACTTGGGAAAGATTATTTTTAATTTACCCAAAGGAATCATACCTGGTGCCTCTTGCTTGTACACACAATTCAAAGCCTGCTGTCACAAACAAATGTCCTGTTTATATATTGCCAAATTGAAAACTGTAACAGATGAGTCAAACTAGTTGCATTATTGTAGGATAGGGTGTCAGGTTGGTGGTCCAGATACCGTTTACCTTAATTTTAACACTGACTTGGCCGAATTAAATGCCTGACTGTACTACAATCAGTCCTATCCCTTGCTTCTCCCACAAATTTGGTTAAACTACCTCACCACACTTCCCATTCCAAATATCCTCATTTGGGTTTTGTTGTAAATTTTGTTCGACAAGGTTTGGCTATAGGACTATGCATTTTATCATGATGCTGTGTTTAACTCACGGGTCAAAGACTTCCCAGTCTTCCTCATAGGATGCCTCTGGTGGTACTGCAGTGGGCGGAGAGTCCACATATGCCATATCTGGACTGGAACCTGGAGCTTGGACCACAACAAGAACAAGTTGTTAAATCAACTTACTTTATTATTGTTACCTCAACATGAAGGAAAACTCCTAATGTTTCAGAATCATGTTTTCTTAGCTGTACTATCTCTACCTGTAAGCGGTGGAAGGTCGGCATCTGCATCAAGCTCCGCCTCCTCTGCTGTGGGAGATGCCTCTGGGATGTGGGGAGGTCGCAGAGGTGGCAGCTGTGATACACTGGAGTAAAAGTTAGTGGTGGCACACAGTTCCTGTGCGGATGTGGCTGTGCTGGTGGGTGTCTCCACAGCTTGCTCCATGTCCAGCTGCTTGACTATCTCCTCTGCTTCCAGTGCCTGGTCTGGAGAGTCAGAACCAGAGGAGGCTGAAACACAAATACAACAAAGAAGCGTTAGAGCTGCACAGTATACTATATTATACAGTGGAGGAACATTAACAGATTAGTATGAATGTGATCAAGTACTTACAAAATGACATTTAATGACACCATGAGTAAAATTGTGGTTACAGTGTCAACTGCATCCAACAACTAGAGAGCAGCATGGCAGCACATTGTTGTTATGTATTGTTTATGATGCTCTCCATGAATCAAACAGGCTTCCTGAGGGTCTGCTTACCATTTTTAGCTGGTGAGAAGAAGTTGAAAACAGGGGAGAAGATGGTCCCAAGTAGGGTTGTTCTGGGAGGGCTGGTGGGCACCTCAACGGCCGTCGTCTCCTCAAGGCTGCCATTGGGCTTCTCCTTACTCCTGTCATGATTGGTTGCCTCTGTTGAGAAGAAGAGACAGGTTTAAGAGAGTTAACAGAGACAAGTGGAATACTTTGCAGGCAGGTATCAACGGTGTCCTAGTGCTGTTGTGCAGCAGTTAGCACTGTCGCCTCACAGCAAGAAGAGTGCTGCTTTGCATGCATCGTCCCCAGCCCACACAGGCCTGGAACTCAAATAAAGACCGATGATTAGGTCCCCCCCCCTTTCTCTTCTGTACAACTCACGTCCATTGATGGAGCCTCTCCTTCCAACCCTGCTGATAGTCCTGCGGGGGGTGTTGGTGTTTGGGGTTGTAGAGGTGATCAAGTTGTTGTCCACATCACAGTGGAGGCGTGTCTTCTTGGCTGGG
Source organism: Seriola aureovittata (assembly GCF_021018895.1). Taxonomy (NCBI): domain Eukaryota; kingdom Metazoa; phylum Chordata; class Actinopteri; order Carangiformes; family Carangidae; genus Seriola; species Seriola aureovittata. The sequence goes on from NC_079364.1 coordinate 13,688,960, forward strand.
CTTTCCTGCTCCACCTACAGGAGACAAGAGACAGTAAACAGTTGTAATCAGTCACTAAAAACAGTCACATCTGATGGTGATCTAAATTTAGGGACCTATGACTACAAATCAAATCAGACCGTGGCAAGACATGACACAGAACCTTGTAACACACCAACTTTGTTGGGTTTTTTTCTTCTTTAATTAACAAGTGTAACATGAGTGGTGTGTTGTCCTGTTGACATCATAGCACTACAATTCACCAGAAATCAATCGCACAATCCGACGTGCTACAACATTGACAGTGTGTAGTTTGACTCAAATTACAACCTTATTACACCCATCTTGCATGGTACGAAATGCAATGAACGTTCAAGATCACTGTTGTCACACAGTTTACAGGGGACTTAAGATATCAATGGTCAAAAAGGCAGACTAGTAGAAACATAAAAGATTTCTTTCTTCACTTGGCTTGTGAGTGAGTTAAACAATAAATAAAGACAGGCAGTAAAAACAAAAAATATGATAAAACTCTTAATTAAGACTTAATGAGGAAATACATGGCAGACCATGAAATAACAATAATGAGTAAAAACATGAAAAATCCCCCTCGCCTTTCAAGAGGAAAAGCTCCTTTTAGCCGAGTTGACTTTTCCACTTGTTACTACCTCCTGTCCCTGCACACCAACTCTGTGAGCCAAAAGCTAAAATTAGACCCGAGTCCGAGTTCTCAGACAAGCTGCTGCATTCCTCCAGACATTTCTTTGGGAAACATGACACTCTGCACCAAGAAACACTGTATTTAACTCAACAGACCTGGAAAGCACAGACTAAATAGAGTTTTAAAACAGAGAGGTGACAAAAAGCTTAGGTAACACTTGTAAGCAAAACACACTGACAGGAAAAGGACAACTTCTTTTTCAGGTACAATTTTTCAATGCCTCCAGAAGGGGCACCACACTCATTTGCATTGAATTCAATTAAACAGCAAGGTCATTCGATGTGATCATAGAGGTAGTTACCTTAACAGCATTTCCTCTGATGAACTTTTTGATGGTCGAGAACAAGCCCCTCCCTCCACTAGTAGGAGTGTCCTCTTCTACTTCTGAATGCCTCCGCTTGGTCCGGGACGGGCGGCTTGCCACACTGGGGTTCGGCTGCTGAGACGCCTTACGCATTCTCAGCCTCATTGTTTTAGCAGTCACATGTAAGGCTGTTTCAGAAAATCAGAAATTGGGAAAGACAGAAGAAAGAGAAACAGGGGAAATCAATTAAACTATGCACAGTCAAGGAAACAAATCTAAGCAAATACTGAGTTAACAGTGGACCAACAGGTTGTTCTAACAATCTCAACTGTTGGATAAGTCTGTGGGATGTATCTATGTGTACTGGAGTAATACTGGTGCATTTTCTGCCAACATCTGGATGCATTCAAGATCCCATTTCACTTACATCACAGTGGATCACGGCAGCCACAGCTGGCTTTACTTCCATCATTCTACGAACACTCCCTACTATTAACTACATGCATGCAAGATTAATGTTTAAAATACAGAAACTGAAATAATTTTATGGACTGACAAAGATGTAAAATGTGGCTAATTTGACCCAAAACTTATCTGACGGAAATACATTACTTATTTTCCAGAGTTGAGGGATTTAATTGGTCAGCGTTGTCCTCAAGTTTGTACAGGAAAAACGAAAAACTATTCACAGTCAACACAAATTGTCAGTCAAGCATGCCAGCCCTTTGCGCTTACGTAACAGCAGCTGGCTGAAAATGTGTCCGGACATATCCACAACCTGTCAGGAACCCAAAAAACACAATAGCACCTTCTCAATACATATTATACATCTCACATACTGTAAATGCCCTTCACTACATCTGCTTTACATTTACACAGGGGTGTATCCATGAATGCACAAGAGGTGTAGGCCTACGTACTATTGCTCAATCACATGGACACAAAAATACAAACAGGCACTTTAACAGCATCAGAGTACATGGTTACATTAAAGTAACAGCCACAGGCAGGAAAAGTGGAACAAGCCTCAAAGTTGTGACAGCTCAGAGTATTAAATAAATGAACAGATCAAGACAGTGAAATGACATGAATGTCAATGCCAAACACCAGCCACACAAACATTTTTGAGAAGACACAATATAGCTTTTAAATTAATGTCATTTTTCAAGATTTTAATATTCTGAGATCATTTTGGAAAATATAAACAGTGCATGTTTACTTTTGTGAGATAAAAAGCTGATTAAATCAGAGAGTATTGTCAATCTTTTATCCACCTCTCTAAAAAAAAGTCAAGATCAGAAAGATCAGATCTACAGACAAACTATCAGTGCCTCTTTGGAAAGCAACTGCTCATTTCCATTATGTCTTATCTATCCACCAAACAACTCTTTCACGTTGTAAACAGTGTGAAGACCTCTCTTAATGCCTCTGTGATTTTGGAAGTCATCTATCCCCTAACATAAAACCAAAACAATTTCTAATTTGGGTAGACTTCACAGCACTGACGCCTTCCGTAATAAATGAATTGTGTCCGTAACATGCAACTCTGGTAAGATCATATTACTTATGCAATTCAATGCTGCACTAATCACAATACTTTTATACAGGCTAGACAGTTTATGTTTACCTCCCTTGTCCAATCCAGAAATGGTTCAAAAGCTAATGACAAACTACTTTGTCTAATACCTTACCAATTCTCTAATGCGTCCCATAGACTATGTAATACAAGAAAAACACAATGCTACAATATTACTCATTTGTTTAATTTTCACAGTGAACTGTCTACATAGCAGTAACGCTTTACAGTAACACTCCCAATAAACATGTCAGTGAAGCTCGTCTTTGTTTTTTTTTTTTGCGTAGACCATCAGAGATGCTAACTCAATGACACGGACACTTAAAGCTGCAAAATTAAGAGTTGAACATATCCCCATATTCCACAGGTTAGTCTGCATCAATATATCTGAAAGTCTTTTTATGATCATCGCTTGTTTCTGCTAATGCAATATATTTGATAAATATCCCCATAATTTTTTAACACTTTCCCCTCATCACATTCCAGTTTTTTTTAAATAACCAAAGCACCAATAGTTCAAGCTGTAGCTATTTGGCCCCATGTAGTATTAAATGTGTAAACCTAATATGTTAAAAACTGACAGATGCTGCAAACTGTTATTCTCCCTGACTTTCTAATGTTTGAAACTGTCCCTGTAATGTATAAAGTCTCTCATACAGATGTTGTTCTTATAGATATTACTACATTATGCCATTCACTTGCACTTCATGCTATTCTTGAAGTCTTTTCATTCTTTCCTTACATACTTTCAGGATTTGTAAACGATAGTATATACACAACACATTTCGTTTTTTCTCTTGCTGCTATATAAAATCAAAATTAAATGCCTATCAAATTTAGTTGCTGTGTGATCAAACCTCGCATGATAGCAACATCATAGCTGCTAAACATATACCTTACTGAGAAATCTCCCACTACCCAAGGATCATGCACATAGCTAGGTACGAGCAAGTGAGCGGGAAATAAGAACATGCATGCCACTGAGACTGTATGAGCCAGCTAGCAGACGCAGTGGAGAGACAAGTGAGGCCCTTTCTACAACCCCGTCCACTCTGCAAAAACTACTCCGATAAGGATAGTTAACAGACTTAAGAGGTGGCTAATGCTTGTACCATAATGGACGAAATTAAAGTTAAAGCACATGACACGTCTGGCCAAGCTGCCTCACTAGTGCCCAAAACAACGTTAGTAAAAGTTGCACTTTATAATCACGACTGCCAAGCATTTGAGCTAATCGAGCAGCTAGCTCGTTTGAGCTAACGCTACCTAAACGAACTACAAGAGGTCGTGTGTAACGCGTCAGAAGTTATGAAGGTGTGCAAAGTACAGTTTCTTTTAACACTTTCAGATTTTAAGTGGCACCTAAAGGTAATGTTACACTGTTCATACAATACCACCCGGCACTTAGTAATGTTAACGTTTCAACAAGGCGAGCCCAAGCAGGCTAACTTACCGTTAGCAAGCCAGTGCGGCATCGTTAGTTGAGCGAAATAAGGTTAAAACAATGATGTAAGGTAAGGGACATCAGTTAGATGACCAATGTGAAGTTTCCTGTGCAGTTTGACTCAACTGTCTCCACGAATTTTGTACAGTGTTAACGTTTACGCCGTTTTGACAGTAAAACTCATCAGGCATCGTTAATCAAAACAGCTAACAGACAGTAACGTTATCCAAATGCCCCGTTGATCCAGTCAGCGTTATCTTTGCCGAACAGTGCAATTGATGAGATTTCATTTAACAATTGTGGTATATGAGCATATACAACTCAGCACCCGCTGGGATGATATTAAATGAGGATAACGTTGGCTAGCTAATGTAAAGCTAGCAAAGTTCAGTTGTGGAATGCCAGTTTGGACGAGGTTAGCCTCGATGCAAGCTAGGAGCCTCAACCTGGCGTTAGTTCGCGTTAACTATTCATTATTTAACAACTTGTATACAGCTCCGCTTTGTATTTATATTCTAGCAGGCGTCTGTAGACTGGTTTAGTTACAAAGAGCACAATGAACCTAAATTTTGATCGAGTCGACCAGGAATTAGCCAGGTCCGAAGTAGGCCGTGTTTTAGCTGCACTTAGCTATGTAACCTAGCTTAGCACAGATAGCTTAGCGTTAACCTAACCTAGCCTTCTACAAAAACTGCTTCGGGCTAACAGATGTGCACGGGCAGGAAAGGAAAATATTTATCCTGTCGTTAGCCAACATTACATAAACCGCAAGCCAAAGAAGACAAATGCACGACGAGGGTTGGTTAACGTTACCGACTTACTTTACAGTGATCCGCAGTGTCTGGAGATAACGACTCAAGACCGATTAACCATCACAACTGAGGAGGTGGTTGTTTTCGTGATCTGTTCCGACTTTTTCTGTGTATCTACTCAAGGGCCGTCTCCGAAATGACACACCGTTGTGTTACCAGGCGCCATTTCCCGCCTCTGCTCAGTCTCTCCGAGGCAGATACCCGTATGGGACACAGACACACCCCCTTACCTCTCAAAAACACCAGCCACAGTCCGCAGCGAAGAGTATCACTAGTCTTTTCTTCTTCCAGCTTCGTTAAAGGTGGATTGACCATGTTTGTTTGTTTCTCTTTTACAAATATACGAACATTCATAAAATATGTTGTATATACTCAACAGATATGGTAACATTACTGAAAAGCACAGGACAGTACATTTATGAAGTAAAGGCTCTCAGGCGCTGGACACTTATCACAGTCTTTGCAATTAGAAAGCAGATGACTTATTTTTAACATTGAAAAGTTGGGTCACCAGAGTAATCCATTCACCACTATCGTTTTTACATCTACATTGACTCTAAAGCATTATCACAACTGACAAGTGACATGAAGCATCACCTTTAATAAAATTAAATTACATTCAATCTGCCTTTCCATGAGAAATCAATTTTCCGGGCTGCACAAACACAACTGATTTCATGTTAACGGATTTTCCTAAAGGTGAGGAATTGGGTTTCCTCAGTACAAATGGTAACAGTTCAACTACATTATGTACAAGAGACCTCATTAATGGAAGCATGTGTACAGTATGTCAGTTCCATGTGCTTAGTTCATCTTTGCACACTGTGGAGGATCCTAACATTGCTCTAAGTATTGCTTAAGCATCAGTATTTTGCTCAATTTGATTATTAATAAAAATGTTTTAAATGCATGCAATGGCATCATTAAGAAAAAAAAACAATGAGGAGCACTTTTTAGTGTCTGTCATAAAGAAAAGAAATTGATTTAATAGGCCATAAGAAGAGTCCTTGGCATTTGTAATGTATTCCCATTCCTGTAAACAAAAAAAAAAGGTCTTCCATGTAAGAGTCCCAAAACAACGTTGGAAAGACAGAATTCCGAAATAGTGTCTTTGATAAACATCTCGAGTGAAGAGTTTGTTTATATGAAGCAACAGCAATCTGAAAAGAAAAGTAGCAAAAACAAAACACCTTGGAGTTCAGATGTGGGTCAACAGAGCGTATTTGGACCACTCTGTTATGAACTGAGGCAGTTATCAAATAACAAATCTCAACAGTCAATGTACAGTATTTCATCTCTACTCCCTTGGAACCATTAGCAAATCAAGAGCAGCTCAGGACAATGCCATGATATTTTTTTCCTTTGTATTTTGTTGTTATTCAGAATTAATTCATTAGTTGCAATGTCTGTTCAGTCCATGACATTGAGGATGCACCATATAAATTCTTAAACATACTGATGTTCAAACTATTTCTCAAGAAAGACCTTGGCTGTAGAGGAAGGTCTGAATATTTTTTTATGAGTTATGGCTGTACAAGTTCCAATTCAAAGAATGTCAATGGCTTGATGTCTTTTTCCATAATCCACAGCCCGATCTCCCTGCATGTCCCGATCGTCATCATCTGGAAAAAAAGAAAGCGACACAAAAATTAGAGGTTAAATAGGAGATAATACCCAATGAAGTGCTGCAAACATACTCCATTACCACATAACTTATATTATTGTATAATGTTATTGCATATGAATGAATATTTTGGATATGATTCTGCACAGCTGGATTCCAGGTTAAACTACTGACTCTCAGCCTTAGTATGGGCCCTTTTTGTACATAGTTCTCCTGATTTAGCAACAATGTATTTATGTAGAAGAAATTTATTGAGAGGATACATATAATTTTGGAAGGAAATATTTCCTACAATCTACAATATTATCTTTGTTGTCGGTCACTGCAATCCTATACGTTTTTAAAAAAAATCATACACTATACAAACTGAACAGTTAAAACTCATAATAAATAAAAATGACAAATCTTTACCATACTCTTATCACCGGGCAGACAGACTGATATTGTTTTTGTTTTCTTTTTTAGATGGACAAAAACAAAAATAGCTCTCTCCAAATGCAGTATTGTTGAACTCTAATCAATTATTGAAATTCTAATCTAATAGGTAATCAGATATTCATGGCAGGAAACAATCACAGCAAAGAAAAAAAAAAAAAAACCACTTCAGCATGCATTTCAATATATCAAGGAGAACACAGACACATTCACGAACACAGTGAGCTATATTTATCTACTGGTCTAGATGTGGGTCAGATTTTTGGTGGGCACAGACAGGTGTTATAGCTAAAAAGAAGCACAGGCAGGAGAGAAGAAAATACTAGATGGCAACTGATTTACTCTCACAGAACCGTAAGTTCCTGGGTCAAGTTTTCACTTTATAGGAGAACTGGGTGCCAAGATTGTTATTGTGTCTATACAAACAAAATGCATAACACAATTCAGTCACTCAACCTGAACTGCATATATAGCAGTCCTGCTTTGACCCTAAAGGTGTTCATAATAATTCTTGAATATCTATAGTTTATGATGGATTCAAGGACCAAACTCAGGGTACTGTGAGCTACTGTAACTCTTGGGACAAATGCAAGGGGCGGCAGCAGGACAGGGGTGGAGGGAAGGAGCAAGGGAGGAATGGTGGATACACATCTGAACAGGCAGTCCAGTCCCCGGGCCTGGCTCACCTTGAACGTCTTCCTCCCCACCATCACCATCCTCTTCCTCATTGTAGGCCAGCTCAGCCTGCTTGTCGGCCTCATACTCACCCACGTTCCCATCATCCCCATTGTAGTCCGCTAGCTTAGAGCCGTGTTGCGGATCTACTGGGGACTCGTTCTCATCAAAGAACCGGCCTGCAGGAGGCAGAGAAGGGCCTCATCAGGAAGGGAGGGAAGCGGAGGCAGTTGAAGGGAGACAGGGAGGAATGGGTGGAATACTGCATAATGAATGCATGAAGGAATAGGTGATCGCATGGAGAGTATGATTGAAGATAAGGAAGATGAGGTGAATGGATACACAGTGGCAGAAAGTCAATCATGGACTTGAAAGCAGAGACTGAAAACAAATGGGGTTCCCTTGTAATGAGGGCGTGTTAAAAGTGTGGAAAGCACTGAGCACCAATTGAGTTACTGGTTTAGTCATCTGTACAATGCAATCAATCAACAGAATACAATAGCCCTGGGGTAAATCCTATCATATGTTTACTTTTTGTTGGTACTGTGAGGAGTGTTGATTCAACTCAGGGGTATTTATAAGGTCACAGATACAGTAAGTGTGGTGTTTTATTGAACTGCATTATATACAAAAAGTGTTTCAAACATGTTGTCCACCTCTATGAACATATGTGATGAAGACAGATTATTACAAACAGCTGCAGCTTCAGATACAGAAGCCTGTTTGGAATGGCCATTCAACTTTGAATGTTGGAAGAGGATGACTGTCTTTCTATATGCTATAAACCAATAGTCAATATGTATAAGATGCTTTTTACTGTCTTTTTTACTGGATATTGTGGATATGAACAAGTCACAGTGGAACAGTGATGTATTTTCCAACCTTGCAATTTCCAATATTTTTCCTTGTTTCAACTGCTTTAAGATTGAACAGTGAGCATTTCGTTATTACAGCTGATCATATTGGAGACAATTAAATTGAACTAGCACCAACAGGGCAATTCAAAATGACTTTAGAGTGTTCTAAAATTGCCAATCAGAAAAACTGATTATAAAATATGTACAATGTATAAATAAACTTCACTCAAATAGCATTTTTACTGCCTGATCTATAATAGCTGCCTGGTATCTATCACACAAGCGTCTGCAGCAGCTTATGTTCGTGTGTAGCACCGCACAGATTTGAGATGGCACAGTTGATCGCGACAGGACTGGGTGGGACTCGAGTTGCACTGAGCCAGACAGTATCTTCAGACTGCTCATGCCTAGTAACTACCAGACACTGCCAAAAATGAGACATCTGGTGGGTGTCGGGTGTTAATTTACCATAAAAGGATGCAAGTATGAAGAGATCATTGGAAAGATTAGAGGAAAAATAAAATGAAGACGTGAACTGAATACAGTGAGAATTTTCAGCAGCAGGACTGCAGAGGGTGAGATGGATGTGTAAGGGAGATGAAAGAACAGAACATTTGAAAACAGGGAGAAAATGCAGCAGAGCAGAGCAGAAGCCAGGCAGCAGGAAAGGATCATCTGGGAGCCAGGTGTGTGTCATTTGTCTCCTCTCCTCTGCAACTGAGCCTTCTCTCTACCCCTTGACAGTGTTCCTACCCATATTCAGACAAGACTTACATTCAAACACATACTCACAAATTCTAACTTTCATGAAAATGTGTTAAGTATAAGTACAGGTGTCACCAGTTAGCAATGGGCAAAATTCACAAAGATGGCACAACACCAAATTGCGTTTTACTCTCTGCGTTGACACATTACAGAGAGCTGGGAGGCAGCAGCTAAGCACAAAGGCAGAGCTAACAAGAAGAGCTGTGATTATGCTTCTTGGTTATTTTCTCCCATCCCTTCAAAAACAATCACAAGTCAATGAGTTAATAAAGAAATGCACCCCCTCTGACCACTACCAGCCTTGCCAATTACAGTATTCCCTTTGTCAGAGTGTGGAGGAACTCACTTTGGCGGTGGTGTACTGGCTCTGCAGGGACTTGGTCTTTGGCGTGGTGAGGCTGGATGGGGTTGGGCACCTGGGCAGGGTTGGGGGGCAGAGGAATCCCCTTCAAGTGTTCACTGTCACCCTTGACGTTATCTGGAGCTGACATTAACAAAGAGACTTAGGTGCGGTTGTATATATGATAAATCAAATATCAAAGATCAAAATGAGCAAACCGCCCCCTCACCTGCTATGACTAAATCTCCTGAGTTACAACATGACTGTACTTCACAATAAAAGGCAAATCAATGACTGTTAAACACTCTTAACTATTCATGTCATATCCATGAAGCTCAGTGTGGTAAACCTACGTTTGTTCTTTAATACAGGACCTGAAGTTTTGAAAGATGTTACACATGACTGAGAAACTCATTGAAAACTATAGACAATAGATAACAGTTTGCTGCTTCACCTAACTAAAGATTCTGTCAATGAAAGAAACATAATTGAAAGCATTAAATCAGTAAAGCTATATTTCAATGAATTTTGAGAACTAATTATCCCATACCTAAAAGCTCAAAAGACAGACTATTATATCTATTATAATTATTATAGTTATATGGATGTGGTGCATTCTTTACCTCGAAGTTGTCTTTGCTGTTCTCCCAGCTCGTCTGCCTTGATACCTGCCTTGTTGTCTTCTTCAAACACTATTGGCTTGTCTGCCAGTTTGATGATGGCCGGAGGTGCAACCACTGCTGCTCGGCCCTCCACTCTGTCCTGCTGTAGCCTGGGCTGGTCCAGGGACAGGCCCTGCCCCCCCGGGCCATCAGCTGCCCCGACTCCAGGTCCAGCACCAGCTCCCACAACCACATCAGGGGCCTCGTCATGTTTCTGAGTGATGGCTGGTTTCTTCAAGGCTGTAAATAAATGGAGTGACAAAGTGAGAAAGCAAGTCCAAGTGAGTCCATTTTGGTGACTTTGTCCTTTATTTGCCACAAGGACAGAATTACTGTAGGCACCTGAAGCCACAACCTAAGAAAAGCTGTTCAGTGACATATAAGAGAGACCCTGACACAGCTTTCAGAACAATACTAATTGATTGTGAGTCACGTCTATATTTCGTTTGGCCAATTATTTTTCTCTGGTGTTGGTTTAAATTTCTAAGTTTTCAACCAGTTAAATTTTGTGTTTGTACACATGGGGGTTCACTTCTCTCATCAGTGTCTCTTTATAATTCCCTAACCCAGTCGCAAGTTAAAATTCATTAGGCAGCAAATTTGTATGAGTCTTTATCTAAAACCTAATTGGCCAATACACTGGGATTGCGATTACTGTTTAATTTAACATTGTATGTCAACATAAAAATTGCTCTTGAAATTTTAGGTCCACTACTTACCGAATTGCACATCATCGATTTTTCCCACCTCACTGTCTTCAATACCAGGCATGCCAGCATCACTGCCAGGCTTACCCATCTCTTCTGTAACAGAGCAGAAGGAATGTCACTTAGCTGATAGGTTGACATTAAAATTGTCTGAAGAGTAATGACATAAACAGGAACATACGCAGGAAACAAAAAGACTAATTACCATGTAAATGACATTTGTGCAAGATTTATATGAGCATTTGTTGCATGTGTATTTTCTCCTAGTAATTAAATACTGCATTTACTGTGTAAGCACATAGCAAGAGAGGAAAAACAGTCAAGACGTACAGGCCTTGGTTGACTTGATCACATCCACTCTACCTTTTAAATCTGCAGTGTTGTGTCGGTGAGTGGCCACTGTATGGCGCTCTCCAACCATCTCCACACCAGGTGCTCCATCTGCATGTCTACCTGCCACTACACCCTTTTGGCCGTCCAATACACTCTGCAGAATTGTCAAAGGTGAATCAGAAAAAGAAGGATATGGAAAATAGAAAAAATAAAACAGTGTAATGAAGAGGAGAGGTTTAACATGAACAGAAACAGAGGAGAATTAATTGAGGTTAGCTGCTACCATCATAACATTTGTGTGGAAAATGTGAGAGTAGTGAATACATGCTACAGTTCTGAATAAATGCAATGTGTACCAAAGGCATAGGGCTCCTTAGACACAACCTTTCACCATTTACCTAAGAGCCACAAGAATGTTCACTATTGTGTTTGTCAAAACTAACCTGTCTTAGCTTTGATGCTTCTTCCTCCAGGGTCTTTTTTGATTCTTCATACTCGTCTTTCAGTTGTGCAATCTGACGTCCACACTGTAAACTAGTTAACACATATTCCTCCTAAGTTCCACCCACATTATCTACGATTTTCTTTTCTCACCAGACTATAAAATATGTGATTTGTGCAAACAGGCAAAAAATTAATTCTTGAAAAACTGCAATAGTGAGAGCTATAACTAAAATCTTTAAACCTCCTAGTAAAAATTAAATATACGTGAGATTAGATCAGACAAAGAAATAAGAAATAAAGATAACCAATGACCTAATATCACCTGATTATAGTGGAGATACAACTGAAAAAACAAAAACTGTCATAATAATGGGTAATTTAAGATGTATAAATTCACATATTAAGAAGTGACTTCATGTCCCTGTTCATCATGTCAATTAACATACCTCTCATACTCCAGTTTTCTTTCCAATGTAGTACTATTTTTCTTCACTTCTCTTAGCTGCTCCTCCTGTTTCATGAACTCCTGCTTCAGCTCCTTTAGCTGCTCTGTTTGCCACAACACAAGCATGCACCCCCATCACACACACACACAAAAGAAAAAATATTGGAGAGGTTTAATTTTTGTCTGTTAAAAGCACAACATTTAATTACCTGATAAGTGAGAGACTTTCTATCATTACAGATCCTCTATTGAGAGTTTTTGAAAGTGTGTCTTAGAGTGCCCCCTGCTGGCCACGCAAGGCTGACGTCCTACCTTTGAGCCTCTGGATTTCTGTCATTTGGGCAGTGACATCACCCTGCAGCTTCATCTGTACAGAAGAGCAGAAAACAAGGTTCAGGAATCATGAGCGAGAGCTGCAGAATGCTTTGACTTTTATATTGCTAAAACCAGTTCAATAAAGAGTTTGATGACTAACTGGTCAAACAGGATCTCTAATGTGTATGTCACCAGTAACACCAGGACGCCCAGGGGCAACAGGTTTGTCCTGTTTTCATGTGTAAGGAAGCTTCAAAGCACAAACAGATGGCACCCAGTGTGACATTTCATTTAGTTACTACTAGAAGACATTATGTTCCTGCCTATCAAAACCATTCATGTGGATTAGACGTTAAGCCAATGCCTCATTACAGATATCATGCCGGGAAATAAAGTTTTAGGATTTACATGGGAGATTGAAAAATGAAGTATCTCCCTAAACGTTACTCCACAAGTGCCTTGGTAACACGCAGAAAAAATACCAGTACAGATAATGATAACTCATATATAGCTGGTTTATGTTTTCGACAGGCTTTTCTTTTCTTTAGCAGTTTACTTACCCTGAGTGACCAAGAAAACTGAAACCCCTGTACATCAGGATGCAATCCAATACTACAGCTCTGTAATAAACAGTGTGATGTGACACTCTACCTGCATCCCACTCTGATGCTCACTGTGATATTAATTTAATCTGTTGGCTGCTCTTTATTCTGTGTTTTATTAAAACACAGTGTTATGTACATAAACTCTTGAAGGGAGGGAGATGGGAGGGAAACTTGAACTTCAAAGTGAAGACCAAAATCATTTCCTGTAGGTTTGAATTGTGGCTGCTTTAAAGATGTAGTTTAAAAAAAAAAAAAAAAAAACAGCACCTGTGCTTATCTTTTACATTACAGTGGTGACAGGTTTTATAGCTCACAAAAAGTATTTAAAAGCCCACAAAAGCTTGCATCATCATTATGTTAAAAATCATTATTGTTTTATTAAAATACAGATGAAGATGTTTAGCCATATTTTGGCAAAACAATTACTGTTTTTTATATACTGCACAGCTGTGAAGTGAATTATGCCACATTAGGGGTTTGAGAGATTTCTATAGTTATACTTTATTCCTTTCCCAAAAGGTTGTCATCTTTGGAATCCACTGCGATTGTATAAGTTATAATTGACTGCAAGAGAAGACAGTGTGGAGAGAGTGGACAGGAAATACAGCATCACTGTCCAATGTGGTCAAAACTAAAGCTTCAACATGTCATACCCACACAGGCGGTTAAAGGCTTTCCCCTGCAGCCTGCTGAAAGTGGCTGTATAGACAATAACAGCGCCAGACTGTTTACAGAGTGCATGGGAACTATAGGCTTGTATGCTTCATTCTTGAACCTAATGGGTACTAGACTATATATACTGTACTGTCTGGAAGCCATTTAAGACACCATTTCACCATGTCACCATTTACTCTGTATTGCAGGCCTCTCACTGTATCCAGCATGCGTCTGTTGAAATAGGGTTGGGCTGTTAACAAAAGAAAGGAGTGGAACAGCTGCTTTTCAACACATACCTTTATCTTGATATTGAAACAAGGAACCGGATACCAGAGTTACTATCAGTACACTCCACCATCTATACTCATTCAAAAAATAAAATCTCTACATTTTTTAAATATCCTCCACAAAGACAAACCATTTAGCTGCAAAGAGGGATTTTAGTGTAAAAAAAATGATGAATACAAACATGGAAGAAAAACAAATTGGTGAGTAAAATATGTCCGTCTGTAGAAGATTATACAGCTCTAGCATAGCAGGCAACTAAACAGAAGGCAAACTCTGATTTGATTTGGCCACTGAATATGGAATTTGGCTCACAAACACAGTGTGTGATGGTTGATGGTGTGTGTGAAGGAGACACGTTTTAAAATGGGAAATCGTTTGAAAAATTTCTCCATACGGCTGGCAGGATGATAAAAATGATTATAAATGGGCTAATCTATGACTTGTTTGCTGAGCATGCACACACATACATTTATGGCTCATTACAAGCAGTGTTATCTTTCTGTTCAATGAGTAACTACCTCCACGCAAATAGGTGATGTGTTGTAGTCAATGATAGCTTGTCAGCAAATGTTGTGCAAAACAAGAAATTGTTACTCAAGACCTTCTGCCAGCCTGATATTCCTGCAGATTACCTTGCAAATATGCTTGAGGATTTCTTGTAGAAGTAAGTTTGACAATTTACAATCTAACCTTGCTTGTGATGTCATAAAGTCATCTTCTCCTTCTAGTTAGGAAGTCAAGACTGGATGCAAATTACAGGAAAACGTCATCCTCATGTGTTGTCTAAATGTCTGCCAGGGCAACTGAATACACACCAATCAATGTTCAGAGGGTGCTTGGACACAAAAGGCACTGAATTGTTGGCTTGGCCACTGTGCAGGACAAAAGGTAGAAACGGCCTTGTGGAGCATACAGACAGGCTACTCTCAGTGAATACATAAAACCCACCAAATGTGTAAAAGTTCTGATTAAAGGAATCAATGAAATATCAATACAGTATAAGAAATATGAGTTAGGTTTGCTTTTCTTCGCAAATGCAAACGTGTCTTTTGTTTAGCCTAATAAGTATTAGAAGATAGGAATGTAGAGAAATGTGGGTTTTAAACAATTAAATTCAGACTAACAGAGGAAAGCAAAACAACCCAGCAAACGGAGTGATTTTTAGTTGACAAAAAAAATAATCAGGTGTGTGGAATGAATGTGGACCGCCTAAGCTCATCTCATAATTTAGAGGAGAGCGTCAAACCTATAATGTATAGAGAAAGAAGTAGGTAGGTGCTTAGATGCATAGGGACAGTGAAACGACACCATTACACCTTTTTCTTCATTACACCTACATGGATATTAAAGCACTTGAGAGGTGTGAGCTGTGAAAAATAGAAAAATACCGTGTTAGTGGGGCAGACTTCAGGTGAAAGCAGTGGAGAGGTGGATAAAATTGTGTGGATGAATGAGTTTCCAACCAAGTCTCAAGTCGCATTTGTCATCTGCCACTTGGTACCATAGACTACTCAAGACAATCCATTGTCCCATTCATAAAAACTCAATCATCTTGCTTCTGTCTCAGATAACTGAGCTAAGACCCTCCATCTATCATGAGTTATCCAGGTTTTTCAAGTATATGTTCCTTCTGATATAGAGTGGGGAGATTAGAGCAATAATGCAGATATCCTGAGTATTTATGATATTATGATTTAGGTTATTGTAATATTGTGACATGATGGAAATACTGTCTATTCCTAATTTCTTTACAGTTGTGCAATACTTAGCTAAAATTACCTGACTAGTTTAGTGAAATGAACAATGAACTTTCTTTGCCATTATATTCCCAATACTGTTAGCTTTCTTAGAGAACATGGCCCACACCCCTACATTAAATATTGTATGAGAGCTTTACGTAGTTTCTGCAGGGTTCACTAAGTTAAAGACTTTTTAGGACATTTTTAATACCACATAGAACATAACCTGTTTTTATGGTCATACCAGTCAAAGCATGAAAGTGATTAATTATCATAGTTCTAATGCACTAGTAAGTAACTCTACTTACAAATTTCTTTTCTAAGCACTTCCCAGTTGTATTTAACAATATCTTTTTATAATATAATTATTGAATCAATAAACATGTCCTGGACTTCGATAAGCAGCAGAAAATGGATGATGGATTATTCAATTAAAAATTAATTCATGTAAGGTCCACATATGAATATTACACAAAGGCAGAGGTCTGGAACAGTAATGCTTGAGATTTTTTCAGCCGGTCTTGCTAAAATCACATGCAAACACATTTTACAGCTTTTTGAAGAAACTGAATTTAGTATTTTCAAGATCTGGAGACACCTTGCATTACCCATAACACTACCCAATATACAGACAACTGAATCAAAAACTACTGTGATACTTGAATTTGCCATTGCCACCTTGCTTTGCCTGGGAATGGTTTGGTCAAAGAGCTTATACCAGTCTGTGAAAACTTTGGTTTCCTCGTATAGCATAAGGTGTACCCTCTGAGTATTTTCTTTGTGCTATATTTTAGTAAATACTGTACCAGTGATATTAAACTAAACTCCACCAGACACAGGTTGTGATCAAACATCGCCTCTGTACCTTTTCATCAGTGCACTTTTTGATGAGCGCCTCTCGGGCCTGCAGCTTGCCCTCCAGGACGCTGTAGTCTCCATCCTTCTGGTCGATCTGCTTCCTGTGCGTGTCCACCTGCACCATCAGCTCCGAGTTTCGCTTCTCCAGCCGGCTCCGCGCCGCGTCCGTGCGCTTCACCTGCGTCTGTACCTCCGCCAGCTCATCCAGCAAGCGGCCGTGCTTGTTGGACACTGTCCAGTAGTTGAAAGACAGTATGGCGATGATCACCATCAAGAAGATGAGGATGAAAGACGGGAGGCGGCCTCCCCGCCGGTTTGCACCAAACCCAACCATTTCCTCAAAGTATAACGTTACTTCGGATTGTTACCGCAACCTACAGAGCTCAGTGAGAGTATTCTCCCGGTGTAAAACACATCTGTCTACGTGACATGCCGTGTATATGCGGCAACCGCTCCGAAATGCAAACACTACACAGATTCACAGTCATGAATGTTCAAGACTTTCACATTTCTAGTGATCCTTACTCTCCTTCCTCCTTCCGCACACTAGGCATCTTCTCTGCAATTCGTCCTATGTCAGTAGATGAAATACGCCCGCAGGGACGTGGCCTAGCTCAGCTGGCAACGTTAAACACAGCAGACGAGACTAGACGTGGACAGTTGCACGGCTCCGTGGCACCGAGGACTGCAAATACAAATCACAAAGCTAGCTATAGAAAACGCTAGCCTCCAGCTACTCCTTTTCTTTTGGTGGCTCCCTGTGGGTCCTGTAGGACGCTGTTTATACTGAACCCTGGAGCTCCTTTAATCACAGAATACCCGTAAAAACAAGACCACTGATGATGTTAGCTCCAACTAACGTTACCATGTTCAGCTAACCACTTCTCACTAGCTAGCAACAGCAGATGCGAAAGCACAACCAGCAACGGTCAGACAAAAAAGTATCGTCTCTTCTTGCGTAGGGCGGATGTAATCTCTGTAATATAACTAACCAAAGTCTAACACAGATTAAGGTACAGGTTTGGTATTATAATGTCCACGAACCGCGGCACACCAAACGTGATTTCTGCGCTGTGTGAAACTACCTGCAATCAGTCTGCGCCATATCCGCTACTGAAGCGCAACAACATTTCAAAATAAAAGTGCAAATTGAGCATTCAGCAGCACAAAGAAAGTGTGGCTTTTTGCTTCTTGTTTCTAGCTTTGGTTGGCGCCTATGGGCAAGTTTGTAGACTGTATGCCAAATGTCTAAACTTAGATCTTAAATGATGGACGAAAACCAACGGCCTCACTGTGAAAACAATAAACCCATTTGAAAACATAACTTCAATATAGCGAATAGTGCCCTAAGGCCGGAAGCACGCGGCCGAATGGAAGAGCACTTTACAATTATAATGAAATCAGGGTCCTGATTTAATTACTTATTCATATTTGGGATATTAAATGTTGCGGGATAGTCTTGAAATAAAAGCCTACAAATGCATTATTACAACATTAATGAACAACAACATTAATTGAACATCCGTTCAAACCTGGTGCACATACCTTGCTTCTCATTAACAGGTTTCCCTTATGTGTTGCAAAAAGAAATGGCTTTTTAAATGGAAAAGCAGCACTACGAGTCTTTTTGGTGCCTATAGTCTAATACTGAAACTGAGCTTGTCTTCATACAATCTTATGCCATTTATTCTAAGATTACTAACGGTATGACTTTTTATTCTATTTTGAATAATTGTTAATACCTCTCCCCAAATTAATGCCAGTGGCTTAAACACATTCTGTGCATTGACTAACTGGTGCTGAATACCAATACCAGATAGGCCAATGCAACAAACAGATTAGGTAAGGACTACCTGGATTCTTTCCACTTCTGTAAATTACTTAGAAACTTACCTGTGAGTGAAATATATACAAATCCTTATTAATGCTCAAATTAGTTATAATTGGTATTGATCTTTCCAACCAACTTAAATTAACCCACTTAACATTACTCATGCTGCCTTTGCAACTTTGGTGTAGTTGCTGAAAGTTGACCAGCCTTGGTTGGGACCGGATGCTGACTAGATGATCGAAACACTTGCACACGGACACACATGATCCAAAAACACTCATTGAAATGAGTACACAAACCACAGGATACAAACTCAGATTTTATTGTAACACTGATAAGAATTGTAACACAATGAGGTAAGTTAAATAATCCACATCTGTGATGTTTTTGAACCAGCGACACCACAAAATATTCAACACCTTATCAGTAACAGTTCCACAAAGTCTGCAAATAATGGCTAGTAATGCCCAGTCGGTTCTGTTCACAGTTTAATACAAACATATTTCTCTCTCTTTCTTTTGAGGACAAGAGGAATACTGAAAACATAATCTCCTTTGTCTTTCAGTCACAGATTCAAACTTACCAGTTGTATATTTGTTTGTTGTTTTTTTCAGAGATGAAACTCAGTAGAAAAGATCCCCTGAGGGAGAAACATTCTTTTGTTTTTCTGATGAGAAAGAAGCCACTACAGTCACTGGCAGGCTCAGTCTGAGTTTGCTACCATTTCTGCTGATGACTTGGCACGGTCTCACAGGGCACTAGGAGATGCAGCATGAGAATACTTCAGTTTGCCTATATTGCAGTCACACTGTACAAATAAATGATCTCCCAATGAAGAGTTATTAATTACTCTACAGACACCGCACAGCGTGTCTGCAACTCCAGCACCCTGAAATGCCCTCAGAGTTTTGACCCGAGTCCTTGCTGGAAGAGTGGTCAGAGAATAGTTTCTCTGCACTCAAGGCTTTGATCAGAGGAAGGGGAGTCCAGTGGGTTGGTGGAGGTGCTGGTTGTTTGTGGGAGGTGTTTTGGACGGCGCATGGAAGGGGACGGGGATGAACTCAAAGCGCCGCAGCTCTGGAGGTGAAGATCCTGGTAGTCTCGCTTCCTCGGACTACCTATGATGCGCTGGGTCATCACCTGGGCAGCAGAAAATTGCCAAGAATCAAAGAGAGACACATGTTGCCACTCATCTGTTTTCTTTTTTTTTTCATATCACTCATACAAACTGAAATATTCCTTATTCAATCCAAGTCCCAGATATGCAAAAATCCAGTTAAATGCATTTAGTTGTAATATGTCTAAGTGCCACACTTTGCTGCAGAACGATGTTAATCTAAAGGAGTGTGAAATATATCTCGCTGCTACTATAGCTTTGATCCTGTCATGATGCCATGCTGTTTTAATTTCCATAAAAGAAACTAGCTATACTGTGAATTTTAAATTCATAATCAGAAAAATATAGAAAGCTACAAGTGCACATCATCACCCTAACCACCTCAATTTACCAAATACAAGCTTTAGTTGTTAACAGCTATGTTATCCAATAATTGTGCAACATGCATGTTAACATGCTATTGTTGGTATGTCATGCGGCTCAAAGTACAGCATGTTTAGACACGTGAAAGCTGAGTCAAGTCTGACAATGCAGGCAGAACCAGCAGAAGGCTCACACTTTGCATTGAACTATCATGGGCTATTATATACTGTTTAATCCAGTTACCTGATCTATGACATTGGCACTGAAAATGGCCTCCTCCATGTGTTTCTCATCCGACTTGATGACGCACTTGATGTTGTTGACAACCTGCTGGACTTCAGGAGGTAGACTGCAGCTTGAATGCTCCAGGAACTTGGCCACCAATATCTTGGTGTCTTTGTACATCTTCAGGTCAGCCAGGGAGTGCGGGCGTTCGTGGGACGAGTGTGTGTGCAGCGAGCGTGCTTTAAGGTGGATGTCAACTTTCCTGTCATCCTTCTGCTGCTTCCTGACACATAAGTGACTGGGTTTAGCTCCAACTGCCTCTGTTGAAATGTCTCTTTGCTCTGAAGATAAAACAGAGAAACACTGTCAAAACATTAAATTAATTAAATCACATACAGTTCAAGGCTAATGCCAGTGGAATTAGTACTTTAGTTAAAGTGAATTCACAGTTTTCGTGTCACTGATGTAGGCTAACACATTTTCATTATCAGCTCACTGTTGCAGCTCAGTTAAAATTGGCAAAGGAGTCTTTCCCCATATGAATGTCTGCATATCACATAGGCAGCTTTCCATAAGATAAGAAACACAGCTCTGTTTTCAGCTTTTTTTTCTTAATGAAGCATTTTTTTTTGATAACCCAGCGGGGTTTTAAATGGTTTCTTTATGAAGCATGACAACTTTGCCTAACCCATTAATCCTCTATCTGAGGATTCAAAATCTTTAGTGATGATAAAATAAAAACTTTGCTAACTTAGCTCGTTATGTTGCCAGATGAACAGTTTGTCTTTGTCAAAATAGGATGTGATTGCTGTTCAGCAGCAGATGTGTAATATCTGATTACCTCCTCTTCACATAAATTCAAAATGTGTGTGTTTATACCTTGATCTGGTGATGTATGAGCTGAAGCTTCAGTATCAGGGTTATTTGCAGAGGCACAGCCATTATTTTCTCCTGCAGAGGGAGACAAAAACCAGCAAAGCAGGGAATAGCTGGTTACTGGTTAGTGATCCAATATTGCTGGTTGACAAAGGCTGTAGGACTCCCACTAATGATTCATTTCATTATCAGCTTGTCTTCCAATTATTGTCTTGATAAATCAATTCTTTGTTTGGTTCATAAAATGTCAGAAAAAAGGGTAGGTTTTGAGAGTCAAGGTGATGTCTTCACATGTGTAATTTTCTCAGATTAACAGTCAAAAACTCAGTGATAGTCTATTAACAATCATACAAAACAGAGAAAAGGAGCAAATTCTCACATTGTAGAATCTGGAACAAAAGAATGGTTGGAGTTTATTGCTTTAAAAATGACTCAAAACAATGGATTAGTTGACTAATTGTTTAACCTTTAAACAACTGATCATTCTAGTCACACACTTACGTCCTGTTGTAGAGGAGCAGGAGATAGGGTCACTGGTGGAGCGGACAATGCGCGCCAGCTTGCGGTACCTCCTGGCTGCTCGGAGCACCCGAGGCCTCTCTGAGGGCGAGTAGCCACTTTGGACTGAGGTAGAGGGGGGTTGTGATGTAGAAGAGGGTGACCAAACACTGAAACACAGCCTGGGGCCACGTGGCCTGCTAGGTGGAGAAGGAGAAGGAGAAGGAGCCAAAGGGCTAATGGCTGAAGTTCCACCAGAGGAGGCCACAGAGGTGGGGGAACAAGGCTGAGGTGGTGGGGGGATACTGACAGGGAGCGTGAGCTTCCGGCTCATCATTCGTGCTTTAATGAGGGAGTGTGGCGACGCTTTAGGTGGCTCCTCTGGTAAATGTTTGGCTGATGCAAGCTCGTCACATATGTGCATTGCAGCCCTGAGTTCTTCACATGGGTGTGTGTTGTCTGTGGAATCCTCCTGGTCCAGATTGCTAAAATTTTCTGAGGACCAGTCAGGAGAGCGTTCCAGAGACTCCTGGGTGTGTGAAGACTCACTGTATCCAGTATCACTGGGGCGTGCATCCATGTTAGTCAGGCCACGACGCAAGCGGGAGGAGTCACGTGTACAAAGTTCCAGGCTGGTGCAGCTTCCATCAGTGGGGGCAGTGTGGAGTGTGCCATAGGGAGAAGAGTCAGAGCCCTGGACCTCCAGGGAACACAAGTCCTCTGAGGAGCAAGTCTGGTCCTGATCAGCCACCTCTGACACCATCAGTGATGCACTGTCCACCGAGGCTAAAAATAGGGGAGGGGGCATCATCAGTATGACTACTAGCAGACAAAAATATTGAACAATCCTCTGCAGTATTCACTGCGATGTTGCAACTGTCTTTACCCTGAGTGCTGAGACCTGCAGTGGTGTTTCTGTCGCATAAACTGGACTCAGTAGCCTGTTGCTCAATGCTGGTGGTAACCTGTAAAGAGGAAATTATTAGTTGAGATGCAGATCATAACAATAAAATGCTTTGACTAGAAAGAGAACATGGAGAGACATGTAGATCACACAGGATCCTTTGTATGGACTGTATTGCATAATAACAACTGTGTGGGACAGAACCTTCAATACCACTTCCTGGTCTGTAGAGGTCTCTGTAAGACCACAACACATTAACACAAATGTCTTAGTTTAAATAACAGGTGTACCAGGGGAGGAAGCTACTCCGTCATATAGAGTTCAATAAGAAACTCTAATTAGCTTCAATTATGTGCTTTTCAAGGTGCAGTGCATTACAAATATATGCTCATATAACATGGTTTGCCAAATCATATAGGGTCTTCTGCCTATTGTCTGTTCTCTCACTCAATCAATCGATCACTGCCCGCCTCCATTAGCTATTTACAGCTACCACTGCTTATCTATTCCAGGTGAGAAACTCATCTTCTGCTTCCTCTTGAAGGACACCATTCGAAATGGATGTGAATAGAACTATGGATTAAACAGGTATAATGGTTATAAGGGATTAAAAGCCTAAGGTGTTAAATGATTTTGGGAATATAACAGAAGATAAAAGAATTTGCTTGCACATGAGACAGTTACTTTTAACTGTAAACTATGAGATGCAGTGAAGCCTGACATGACGGTCATGGGAGACCGCCTCAGTAAGGCTGAAACAGCAGATGATACTCAGATTAAATCTGATTTACAGACCTAACAGTCAACATCGCAAAATGCAGATGCTAGAATTTTGGTCCAAAAATGAAATGCATGTATAGTAGCAAAACCATTTTAACACATAATTAAAAAAAACATTTAGGCCAGTCATTTAGCACAGAACATTTGAGAAATCACATCAGTTGGTCAAATTCGCTTTTATACTCACATCATAAGACAATCCGTTTGCTGGCAAGGTTTTTATTGCTCCTGCTCATACGCAATTATATATTATCATTATGTATGGTTAAAATTAAAAAGATGTCATTATTTGTCATATTTTCCTTGGAAAAAAAGGAGGTGATGAACTGCCCTATGCTCCGTTGCCTTTAGGTATTTCCCTCACCTGGCTGGCAGGGGTCTGCCCCACCACGGACTCATATGGAGGTGGCAGGTCAGTAGGGTACAGGGTCCCTGGGCTGTTGATGGGCACCCCATAGATGGCACTGAAGGGAGAATGGGGAAAGTCCAGGTGCAGGCCTCTGCCAGGGACATTAAAGCAGAGATTCAACTTAACAATAAACAAAAAACCCTAGAAATCCAAATCATATCACGAATAACAGAATACAGAGCACAGAGAGACAGGCACAGAGTATTTAAGAAACTGTATATAGCCTATTAAAAACATTGAGAAAGAAAGGAAGGATGAAAAATATCATCTTGTCCAGATGATATATACTGGCACTGTAACTCTATGTGCACCACCACAGTTTGATATGGTGCCAATTAAGAATACACAGCCATGCTCACAGTAATATCTTTTAATTACAACCCCATTCTCCTCTAAAGTGGCAGAGCATGAAATACATCCTGAGAGTTTCCACCAATCATCCGAGGCATGATGATGTCATGACACATCCCTAGCCCTGGGCAGGGACACCATAAATGCTTCCTCTGCCTTGTTTATATTTATGGCGTAACTGACACACAGATATGGCTTCCTGCCAAATGGCTACATCAGCAGCACTCTCTCTGGCAAGACCAAGAGAAAATGGAGGGAGTGATGAGGGAGGGGTCAACCGATCTTTCACAACAACTGAGAATCACGTATGTCACAGCTGCTTAATAGACGGGAAAGGCTCCAAACCGGCCATGGCTGATAATACCACATGTGACGGTCACAGTTAGACAGTAAACAGAGCCATGTCATGGCTGCTTAATATGATGGACATGGATTTGTGTCTGGATGCAAATGTTGCTTTTGAAATCTGTATATTCACCTTCTCATGGTAAATTCTAGGGTGATTCACATTAAATAAAGATGATAGACCCGTTTTCTAACCTTACAAAATCCCATAACTTAATAGACACAGACGCACAATACCAACAAGATATAATAGACCTCATCCTTTTAGCTCCTCCCAAACTAAACATCCTGTTTCTGCGATGTGTCCCCTCTTGAGGGCTTTGTACCCCCAAAGACTTCCCCACAGTGCCTGACCTATGATCAATTTCTCTAATAACTGTGCAATCATTTTTGCTCCTTGCTTATTTATGACTACTTTTCTGTCATAGTCTGTGGATGGATAAGGATAGAGAGCTGCAAGAAACAGTTATAGGTTCCAATACCTGAATCCTGAATAATCCTAAATATCTAGTAGCCTATGTGTGCTATTGTGCCACTGGGCCAGGTGCAGTATCCTGAACTACTGATCACTTGCGACAAACCAGTAGAATTCATTAGTCTAACCACAATTAACCTGTAGTTTTTGTTCCACTTAATATAACAAATGCTAGGGTTATCTTGAATGCACTGCACTTTGCAAATAGTCATTTATCATTTCCAGTTATTTGGCTGTGCACATTGTTTTAATGTCACAAATGTTTTATGGGATATCATTAATGTGTTAATTTCCACCATGGTGGACAATAAAGCTGATTTGTAGTGTTTTGTATTGTACTGTAATAAGCAGCAACAACCAAAGTTTTGGCTTTTCCACTACGTAAATGAAATGATACAGGGTGAAGTGATACTGAAGATTTAAGATTTGGGGCTGTGCCAAGTATTTTGGGCTATGAGGCACTTATACATTTTTAAAGGGGGTTCTGATTTACAAGTAGACTATTGTGTATAATTAAATTGTCTTGTAACAGTTGGACTATATTCATTAGGAAATTTGCAAATGACAATTTTTATTGTGTTCTGTTCTGACGGTATCCCCATATCCCAGAACTTACATTTGCAACAGAGTTCAGGGAGCACTGAGAAAAGATGTGAGTAATACCTCACCTCTGTCCATCCATCGAGGGGGTGCAGGTGTACTCTGGGGGGTAGTAGGGCGGAGGGGGAATGGGAGGAATAAACTCATCAAAGTCCAGTGTTTGGTGGAGGATGGTTCCATGGGGGGTCATACAGTCAGCATTTAAGGCTCGCGCCCTGTGTGGCATAAACTGAAACACAGCAGAAAAAGAACCGTTGTCAGGTCTTTATTACACATGAGTCCTTATTCACTATTTTAACCCATACTTTTCCCAGGGGCAAATGACTATGCAAATGTGGTCTTGTTACGGCACCTCCCTGCTGTTATTACAAGCAGTTACACATATTTAAATCTGTGCTGTTGGTCACTCAACAAGCTCCACTGCAGCAACTACAAGTCAAGCGCCTTGCTCAGGGGCAATTCAACAGCTGTTTTTAAAGAGCTGCACAATCACTCTACTCACTCAGACTTTTCTAAGTGGGACAACTTTTCCAGTCACAGCCAGCCTGCTTTTCTAATCTCCAGGCTGCCACTGCTGATATTGACTTGGCTAAATTTACTGAGCTAACACGTCTTTTGGTAAATGGGAAACAAGGCCATTCGGTAAGACTGTCAGGGACAGGACACAATGCTTTTGTCCTTTACTCCTCTGTGAATCAATAGTTGGATGCCACCGTGTTCAGCCGCTTCACCTGATAGGGATTCTCCTGCTGGTGTGCATGTCTGCCTTGGCAATTACTTTTATCAAATACTGTAATTTCCTAACTTCATGTGAGTCTAGTGTCTTCATGGCATGTCTGTTCATTCAAATGTTCATTCACTCTGCTTTACATAAAATAATATGCAAAAATATTCGTGTGTATGTATTTATACCTGCAGGTGTCCACAGTAAGGATGCTGTGAGAATGATCTGTCTACATCTCAGATAATCTGTGCTGGGCACTGAAGCACAGACTGCTGTGAATTAAGGCCTTATGTCAAGAAGAGAACGATTTCCCATTTCCATTTTAATTGCTGTGCAATACAAACAGCTTCTGACTGTTTACAAACTGTCTATCCCAGTTTAAAGAATAACAGAACATAACTCAGTAAATTAATGTCAGAATTATATATAGTTGCTTAATATGTTTTTATAACGGCAATCGAATTTGATCATGATTTTTTTTTATCATTGCCTTCAGTTGCCTCAAAAATTACAGACTTCACATCAGTTAGCAGCAGTCACATAAAAGTATAGATCTTCAATGATGTGTAACTGGCATGAAGATGACACTAACAGTGTATTCCGTACTCTGAGTTCAACTTAGTTTATTGCATTGGCTAATAGCTGAGATCAACTGCGGATTTCCCGTTTCTTCAAAACTCACATCAAGCCCCGAGCGCCAATTTTATCATCCACACTCATTTCACCATGGACAAACTTTACAGCATAGTTCATAAAATGTGTAAAATCTTCTTGCACCGCATTTTTACGGCAAAGAAATTTCATATCTGGTATGGTGTTGGCAGTGTTGCCCTACCTCTCCAGTTGTTGATGTGTTTAGAGGCATGCTTGGCCATGCTAATTTCCCTCATGACTGAAAGCATTTAGCTGCTGGTAATAGTTTCATTGTTTCACATAAAATGACAAAACAGGGTCATACTGAGGACGGTGTACCTCTGAGGAAGAAAATCCATAGAGATGTTAAGCTGTTTTCTTCGATTTCAACATATTGTTGAGATGCAGGGGGGACACTGAGGCGGGAGGTCCTGATGGCAATTGACCTTCACTGTGTGTGTTTATATTAAGTTGTATTTACCAAGCAGGATGATTCAACCAAAAAATTCAAACATTACTCTCCCACCATCTTAAAAAGAAAAATGATAAAGGCTGGCACATCATTCCTGACCCTGCGTGTGTTTACCTAACCTGATGATGGTGATGTTCAGACTTCAGGGTGGTCACTGAAAAGAAAATAAAGTCAGCTACTGTCGTCGCCATCCCCTCCATCACCACTCACCATCTGCAGCACATCAGTTGAGACCATCTGCATACAGCACATGGCAGTGGCCAGAGCACACACAATGGTGGAGATGACGTTAAGGGCACATACGCTGAACAGCAGCTCCTAAAGTAGAGCGGGGAGAGGAGGAGACTGTTAGAGGAGCAGGGAACAAAAGAAGAGGAGGAAAAGTGTGGAGAGACGACGGGGGTGTGAGAGAGAAGGTGAGGAGAGGAGAGAGGGAGAGAAGACAGTTGATATTGTGAACTTATTAAATATGAGGGATATTAGAACAAAGACAAGTGAATATGGGATATAAGGCAATAAAAACACACAAAAGATTGAAGGTGACACAAACGGCGCTGACGTCATCAGTAAGGTAACCAAGTTTAGAAAAGCACGGCAGGATGGCACAACGGTGAGAGAACACCTCTACAGATATCTGGTTTAGTAAGACAAGCAAACAGCAGTAAAAAGCCTAACAAAAATGATTGCCTAACAAAAAAACTCAATAATATAGGGAAAACGACCTCATAATTATCCAAGGTTAAGCATGAGCATATACATGTTCACACTCTGGCAGTGCAGTGAACAGCAAGAGGACAAACCACTATTGAATCTGTCAGCAAAAATAAATGTGCATGCTGGTGAAATACTAGCCTAGCACCCCGAATCACAGAAAAGACTTATGACTGCAGTGCCATTATGCTGCTGTTTGTGCTATTTGTCTAACAGGTAGAAAATAATCTTTAAGTTGGTCCATTTTTAAACCACATTGAGTTTTGAATGTCCTAACAAATTAACCTATAATAACCATAATGTATGAATCCTGTTCCTGAAGCAGCGCACAGGAACAACAATCCCACTTGCCTGGAAATTGACTACGGGAATAGCAACTGTCTGGCACACAGATCGAGAGGAGAGGATGGCAGCAGCTTCTATTGCTGCTTCAAAATGAGAAAAAATAAATATCATGTACATATGTGTTTAAAATTGTTCTCTGTGATCAGGAGTCCTCTTATATGTTTGAATACAACTACATAACATGCGCTGCTCTTCTTAGTAAAGTTCACCAGGTTCATATGTGAAAATAAAATTCACTTAAACAAATGTGTGATGCATGATAATATTATTATCAGTGCTATTATTATCAAACATTATAAGACCATCAAATGATGAGAAGGCGGAGGAGAGAAAGCCAAAGCAGCGGTGAATATGTGGCAGACTTTTACTTCGTGATATATTATGTATTTATGAATTATATCATATTGAACAAAGCTGTCCCAGAATATCTATAAATATAGCAATATTATTCCTTAAAAACAAGAATAAGAAATACGTTCAGCACTGGCATTAAAATCCCACTACATGTTCACTTTTTTTTTTTTTTGTAGGCACAGGTTCATTAAGGAAACACCCATAAAACTTTTTTTGGGTGTTTTCCAGCCTGTCGCACAGATTATTCACTAGATTCAGGAGGCACAAAATTACCAGTGACGTTAAAAACACCACTTGTGTTAGCCTTCTGATAATCTGCAGAGAGGACAGCTGCCCCCCCCTGCTGAGGTCTGTATGAAGTAATGGTTTGTTTTCAGGGTGCAGGTACCTTGATTTCCTAAAGGAGGTCCCACCCAGATCCAATGATTCACTTCCCTTCCCTTTAAAGTACTTGATGTTAAATGGATTAAGTTGGCAAGTGAGGAATTCAGAATTACCAGCCCTGCAACTGTTTCTCAAACATGTTTGATATCCAGTAACTAGCTGCCAAAGATCAAGTCTGAGTGAGCTGGAGGTTAAAGCAGAGATGATGCCAGTTGGAACCAGTGAGCTTGAAGTTGTGCAGTGCCAAACATAAAATACAACCAACTCATGTTTGTCTTGGACGCTAACAGTTTTGGAACATGTTTTGTGTTGGAGGAAAGTCTGGAGGACTTGTGGACGAAGCACAAGTCTTTCTGACATTTTAAACTGAAAATCACAACCAGTCGTTAAGTAGAGCTGGTGAAAGGAGACCTGCTTTTAGCTTAGTGAGAATTACAGTGTTTTACACGACTGGTGTGAAGACTGACAAGGGTGAAAGTGAAGATTCAACCTTTTAACATATTGAGGCTTCAAGATTAAATACCGTGTTTTGTACTGTAAAGTTTTGTGTAATTGCCCAAAGGCAAAATATATGAAAGCACTGGGGGGAATAAAGCATCATACATTGGAGATGGGTGGTGCCACTTTTAATGCCGCTCTATTCCAGTGGTGCCTGACGTCCACCTTTGCTCCCGTCATAATTACCATGGCCACTAGAGGACTTTGTCACTTCAATATAAGAATGTCATTATGGGGCAATTGCTGAAAAGACAGATGCTGTGTGACACGACTGCTGGATGTTGCTTAGCAATAAAACGTAACTACAAGTCTTAATAAGCTGCTTGCACAAACAACCCATGGGGCGTGTTTTAAGGGAGGACGGTGTCTTGTGATGACCAAGTGGCCATTGGTTTGAGTTCATCTCAGCACATTTAACATCAGATGTCAGTCTGCCCCTAAAAAATGCATTACCATACAATATAACAATTTTTTTGATTTTTGAATTGATTACAATAAAAGAATCGTAGTGTTTAATAAAAGAAGTTATGATGTTCACCCCAAAGTCCCAAGCTGCTGTATGTCAATTTCTGCCTTAAAAAGGCAGGGACACCAACTGAAAAAACTTTCAAAAATGGCTGACATTTATATCAATGAGATTTGTAGGAGCTAAAACATAACAAAATACTATATGGTGATTTGAGTCCACATTGGCAGTGAGACCTGTATTCAAGACAGCTACTGCTAACTCCCTACAAGAGTGGCACCTGCTGCCCAGTTTGACCACAACCTTACAGTGGCAGATTGCATAGCACTCTGCCTTCCACAGATCTTAATTGTTTTTTTCAAATCACTGATGCTAATCTGTTATCTCTCGAACCGTGACGTTCTTGACCAGAAACAAACTGTACACATGCCTCCAAGTAGCTGCTCCCTCTAGCCCCCCCTCACAGCAAAGAGAAGCACGCTGCTTTTCTCCAGCCAACATGGAGTTTCTGTTGATAGTCTCAGTGCAGGTCACAGCACTGACCTCCTGCTTTCCTCGGCATCCCCAAGCAGCTCTTTACAGTGTCTGACAGAAAACCCAGGACACCCCCCAGGAAGCCCTATAGCAGTTTCAGGGAGGGCAGTCCAGTCTGTTGGCAAAGCCCCTAAGAGATTTTCTAACATCCAATGGCAATGGCAGGAAGCAGCAGTTGTTGTAGCTCTGTGATGCCACTTCCCATTAAGTATTAAATTCACAGTCTCTGTAGTAAAGGAAAAGCTGTTTTCATACTAAGAGTCTTGCCCCTCCACACAAGTTCATCTCTGATCTACAGAGCATAGTGCTGTGGTAGCCCATGCAACTGTGATCTTTTTGATTCTTTTTTGCCGCGTGGAGCTGGAAATCTTTTGCTCTGGAGTGCAGGTGGATCACACCCTGAACTCCTAGATGGACAGGAAGTGTAGAAAATAACATCTTATCCACTGATGCCCAAAAGAAATATATGTTGTTGGGTTTTTTTGTATTTCTGCCTAAAAGTTATTATGGAAGGTTAATACTTCCTCAAATGCTGAGACCAATGTTTTTCAACTCAGGTACAGCTTAATCAGTTTTATAGGGTCCTGACACACCACCCACCCTCTACTAGTCTGCAAGTAGTGCTGACAAAGATAGATTGGTGATCTTCATGTCACCTCACATCCATGGTAAAAATGTGAATTTACCTCAAAGACTAGATCTCCAGCTGGCTGCTGACATGCATGCCTGTCCTGCACCTCTATGAGAGGAAATATAGTAACTAACCCTACTGCTGAACACCAGGGACAAAGATGCAAATAAATCTGGAATTTCAGTCCATGTGCATGTGAGTCGGTTTACTGAAATATGTTCACTGTCAATCATTTATCTGTGTCTATGACAGTAAATGTAGTTTTTCCAAACAAATCCTCTGACAGCAAAGCTGGAGATCATAAGTTTCAAACTGCAAACATCTTGTAAAACAAGAAATATTCAGGATGGCTTCATCTGAGCAATTTTTTTGTTATGGTAATCCATCTGCCTTGCAGATATGAGACAGTGCATTTCTGTGATTTCCCTTGTGACCACAATGTACATAATGACATAATAAATACTACAAGGCAAATGTAATGATACCTCTAGAGAAACTGCTTAACATGCCTGCTCACCAGATATTTAACCCCTAGAAGAACATTGCCCCGAGCCAGTCAGTTACACAGAAAGGTTACACATCCGCCCCCTTACAGGAAATCACAAATTATCTCAGTACTCCCTCCCACTGATTATTTACAGCCTTAGGCAGTGTAACGAACAGAAAGAGAGCAGGGAAATTAAATGTGCTGGCAAAAGGTAGAATGACACATATCAGCAGCGATGTGGATAAGTCTAATTGCCTTTTTAAAAACAAAACTTTTACATGTAGAAGAGCTGCTGTCAAAAATGAGTTAATAAGCAAGAGAAGGTGGTCTGGTCTACTACTTAGTCTACCTGCTGTGATAATTCAGTACCCCCCATGTTCTGTGTATTTTCATGACAAAGGAACTATATGGCAGCTGCGGGCGAGTTCATTAGGATCAACGAAAGCCTAACAGCCATCTGAAATGGCCGAGGACTCTGGGGACTTGGGCGTGACAGCTTCCTCTTAGACATAATTCAACACATCTGACCACTTTGGCACTTAATAAAGGTTTATAGCACCAATTCCCATATCTCTTTTAATGAGCTATGATCACAATGACAAATGTGCTTGATCTTTCCTCTTTTCATAAGCATGCTTCATCCTAAGAAGTCTTTTATTTGGTTATCAATGTTTTATAATCAATCAGGGACATAAAATGAATGGATATGATTATCGTTATCCAATAAAGGCACAGTAGCACATACTGTATATCATTCCTGCAGACACTCCGAGTCAAGATAATCTACCGAGATCATGCACCAGCCCAGGCTGGATACACACTGCATACTAAAAAGACTGCCTCTTGGGGAAAGACAAATGCTCTTGCCATTCTCCACTTCCTGCTCAATTAATCTGAGACTGAACACTTTGTTTTGTCATTTGACTGTTCTCACAAGGGATATTTTACGCAGCGAGAGATGGACACTTGGAGACATCAGATCAAACAACTACTGACTGCTACCCAAGTTATATTGTATAATATGGTATTATCAGAGAAGTGACAAGACGAGTCTGTGATCATTCCAATGGCTCTGTGAGGCTGCACTGAGTTACATCATTGCTTTGAGCTAAATGCTAATGTCAGCTCGCTATCATGCTCACAACAGCTGTTCAAATGTGCCGCTGTTTAGCAGGTATAATGTTATCCATCTTAGTGTGTTAGCATGCTAACATTTGCTAATCAGCATTATAAACACATTGGACAAATGTCCAAAAGTGAGCTGTGATAAACACTTGCACTCACAATTAGGGGCCTATAGATGACAATAACTGTGAGTGCATGTTGAAAGGTAAAATTTACAGTCAGTTGCAACTTCTCAGTTTCAATTTGTGCTATTGAATGTGCACATTTCTGACTTACGTAAAAGCAACTCTACTGGCAGTTTTATCAGTGTGGTCTCTATGATATAGATGGTAATTTTCTATTGAGAGAAAAGAATAGGGGATATTTGGAGCTAGCCATGACTCAGAAACCGCCATGACATGTGTGTCTGACTGCACAAGCATAACCCAATTTGTCCATTTTGGGAGCAAGACTTTAAGACATATACTTACAATGCAAATTTTAAAACTTCGAGTTCTACCAAGCTGAGACAGAGCAGATGGATTTTTTCTAATTCCTATGCCCCTGCGCGCAAGAAAACTTTGAATTTTAATATCGTCTCGTTGATGACTTGAGCCATAGCCTCCAGAGTGTTGTTTAGAAGAAGAGAGCATAATAACAAGTGTTGTCTTGGATACTGGTACCTGATCGTTTGATATGATTCTTTCTGTGGAAAGCAAACAGTCTGAATCATGATTAAAAAAAATTAACTCTCATGTGAATAGTGCAGGGGTAGTTAGGTTGGCTATTATTCACAATTACTGAGATATTAAAACCAGGGGGAGTATCATAAAAATGCATCTGACTTATGACACCTGGGTCCGATCCATTTTTATGATGCAGTTTTTGCATTTATCTCTCAGTCTGGCTACCCCATTGGATTCACCAACACCAACAATAGTGACATCACAGAGTGCGACTGAAACATGGCTGCAGCCTGTATACATCAGCAAATACCCTTCTTACTGGGTGCAACAGATGAGTTAATACAGTGACAAAACACTGTCTGGCTACAATGATGCACTGTGTTCTACAAATGTACTCAGTGTACATATGATGTTGTTACCAAAGCTACCAGTGTAGACAGGTTAGATGCCACAACACCAATCCAATATGCAGTTTGATCTGCACTCAGTTAAAGACTGGATTTGAGAAATTAATCCAATTTCACTGGAGTCTAAACACATTCCAACATGTACAGAATGTTTTTTTTTTTACATGTGAAAATACCAAAGCTCTCACATCCAGTGCTATGTAAACACATGCAGGCTCCCACGCACCTTGAGACGGAGGCGTATGGTATTGCAGTCCCTCAGTGGATTCAGTTTCAGTGTCTCTCCCAGGTTGTTGCAGCTCGAACTCTGTTGTTGTAGCTCGCAGCATACACACACTCCATCGCTGTCAAACTTGAGCTGGTGGGGAGGAGGGGGGAACACACATCCGCACTCATGCATGAAAGCCACATACACAAACACACACACACACACACACACATGCACAGAGACAAACAAACAAACACACAGGCACAGATCAGACCTAAGCTTAGTGTTCTGAAGTATTTTCTCCAAAAATAAAATTGTGTATGTTATAAACAAGGTCGTATATGAGCTGTATTTTCAATAAAAGTATGTTGTCAAAAAGACAAAATACACATGAGAATAATAATATATTGTGACGGAGACAGGCAGCTGCACTTCAAGTGTACAAGACAAAGACTGTAAGATATGAGGAGCTACCCAGGGAGGGATGGAGGTAGAGCATACCTCTGCTATGTGTCCCAGATAGAGAGAAAGCAGGACATGAACCCAACAAGTATGGGTTAATTACATTGGGGAGAGGAGATGAGGAATGTTAATATTTCAGTCACAACTGGGGGACGGTCTCTCGGGAACCACACAAAGCAGTGAAGTTGGTCTACTCAGCTTGTGTAAGGAGAAAAGCTGCTGCTAATGTGGAAGTGGTTGGGTTAGTGGGTTGGGTGCTGGATGAGTCACAAGGGACTTCTTCAGTTTTGAAAAAAGATCAGAACCCCTGGTGCTGTAAATTCGACTTAAAAAAAAAAAAAAATCAGCTTTGCATCTCATTATGAAAATGTGAAGGCTGATCACCAGCTACAAGCAGAAAAAGCTTAGTAAGCCTTATTTTGAAGTGTGCTGGATTCTCCTGTTTCCCATGGTGTTAACACCACTGCTGGAAACACAAGAGTGGAGAGCATCTGGTTGAAACCACTTGTGAAAAACATTTCACTTCATTTAAGGGTGAATTTCCACCATTTTTACGCATGAATCTCAGTTTACCACAGTCACAGGGAGCAATACTCAGTGAGTCTGAGACAATAAGATGATATTATCTCCTGTCTTTGGCTTGGTAACAAAAACTTACAGTGCATTACACTTCATCAGTACTGGTACACTGGAGGTGTAATATATAATGTCTGGAGTATTCCTTCAAAGTTGTTTATCTTTTTTTTCGCAAGCTTCAGTTCTGGCGAAGATGGAGGTGACAATCATGAGCCATTAGTCACTAACAGACAAAGCTCTCTTTCGCTGCTGACTCAGTTGTGCAGCCTGCTGAGAACAGAAGTGCTGTCAATGTGGACTCACGCTCACACTGACTTCATAGTGACTGGCTTGACTGTTGATACCAACTACAACACTGCAACAACAAAATATAACACAAGCTGTGCACTTACAAGTGAAACCCCACAGCTTTTGAGGTGATGCAACTCATTCCAGGGATGAACCCTCTGAACCTCGGGCTGTTTTCGTCTTTATTTACAGGCTTGAGGTAAATAAAG
This sequence comes from Seriola aureovittata, assembly GCF_021018895.1. NCBI lineage: Eukaryota > Metazoa > Chordata > Actinopteri > Carangiformes > Carangidae > Seriola > Seriola aureovittata. The sequence goes on from NC_079364.1 coordinate 13,724,498, forward strand.
GAGGCAATTAATTGTATTTTCAGAGTCTGCTAGAGTATGTTTGGCTATAAATAGTTTTTTTTTGTAGGGTTAGGGTTAGAGGTTTCAATATACAGCTTATAACAGATGATACTGTTAGTTAGGCGTGGCCACACCTGAGCCCTGTTTTTTTTTTTTATACATTTGAGCAAATCTGCACCATGGAAGCTCAAGTTGGAGATACTGATATCACTGCAAAGAGTAAGTTAGTCTGATTTTTTATGCATATTGCATTAATCAGGTTCAGACATTTGATTCAAGAAAAAAAAAAGAATTGTACAATATATATCATCCCCACTTTTTCAAGTGTATAAAGTATAAAGAGTGCATAGCTTAAGGTCCAGTTGGTCTCACCAGCTGACAGTCTTCCAGAGAGTTGACCAGCTGAGCATTCTGGCAGGAGAGGATGGAGCCCGCCAAGTTGAGCATCACACACACTGCTGACAGCAGCATGAAGAACGTGATCTGTGACAGAGGAAGAGGAGAGAGAGGGGAAGAGAGAGACAAATGGAGAAAAAAAGAAGGACAGCATAATGTCAAAATGTTGCTGCTTACTAACAGCGATTCAACACTCTTTCTGATACTGCATGTGACAGCAGCTGTAATTCCAGAGGCGCAGTGTACTTTGCTAATCAATCGTCACTCAGTGATTTCAACAGATCAGAGGAAGAGGAAATGAGCGCTGATGTGGAGAGAAATCGATAACCTGTTTTTCCTCAGACCTCCAGAGTCTGAAGACGAGAGAAATCATAATTACAGAAAAGCTTTCCACCCAATGACACAAGAAACAATTTATTGACAGATGAAAATTCTCCACCCACAGTTAGTCACAGATCCACATGCACACACACTAATGCCACAGAGCTAATATTTCTCTACACCCCAAGCTGACAGAGCTGGCAGCTTAAGTCTAGTGTACTTCTACTCCAAACGTCCCCTTGGCCTCTATTGGTCGGGGTAAAGGCTTCTTTTTATTTTCTAGCCTAGCAGAAATATGACTGCCGTTTCTGGTACTTTAAATTACAGGTTAGGAGTAACAGAAAGAGTTTTAAAACTGACAGCAGACAACCAGCCCGCTCTGTCCAGGAAATTGTAAACCAGGCACCAGCTTTTTCTGTTTTGTGGGAACATGATGACAGCGGCAGAGCTCAACAAACTCATAATTGGACAATTTAAATAAAAATCACAATAATAGCCTAAAGTTTGTTTTTACAAAATGTTGGAAAAAAAGTCCGGGAATAGTGTCCGTGGAGGACATTAAGGAGGAGTTAGACAGATATGAAGGTTGCTGAGAACACACATACACAGATGGAGAGGAGGAGAGAGGGACAACAGTGCAGGAATTGGAGGTGGCATGTAATAAACAGATGGAGCGATAAAGTTTAAATGCTTTTCACCATGGCAGAAAAATTGAAAGATTGAGAGGTTGATGGGCGAGCCTGAGGAGCAGGTCTTTGGATGGCGAGGTGGAAAATCAGAGAAAGAGAAAAGAGTGAAGGAAAATGCAAACAACACAATGAAAAAAATTAAATAAATGAGGCAGCCATTGATAGACAGCGACAGAGACATGCATGAGTGGGGACAGACAGAACAAGACTCTGCGGTCCCATGGTGCATTGATGGTGATGATGTGTAGATTTGATTAATTAGCATTTCATTTGAATGGGATATCAGCTGTCTGGTCCTCTGGTTGATTAGAATAAAAATAAAGTCCTCCAGAAACAGCACTGAAATCTGCAGTGATCTGGTATATTCAAAACTGCAGGTCACATGAGGCGATGTGGCCCTGACAGACACATACACAACATTATGAAACTGACAAATAAGAACACTTTAATTTACAGATCTGCTATTTCCTTATCATTTCTTAAAAGTTTCCTGGGAAGAAACATGTAGTTTGAGATTAATTACAGGAAAAAGAGAGACAAATTTCTGAGACTGTTATTTTAGTGTCGTCTAATTAGTTGTGTTGAGTTCATTACTGACTTCCAGATAAAAGAAATTACTTCATTTAAACCTCAGTGAACATTTATAACTTATTCAATTATCATTGGAAACTATTCTTCATTTATTGTATCATTGTTTGTAAAAACATGTCACGTGTTGCATGTTTAGCTCACCTGCTATCCTCTGAATAAAACTCTCAAGGTTATAATACCTCAGCATTTATAAGTAACTACAAGTGTAACTGATCACTCTCTAATTAACCTGTAATTAGCAACAAATGATATGGTTGATTACAGGAAACTGCTTAAGAAAATTTGGAAATAAACTGGAACATACAGACCTGTAAAATCAACAACACATTCACTATTTTGTACCATCAGTGTTTATGAACAGTTGACCGGCTCAGCTACAGAAACACTGTGTACAAATGTACTATCTGCCCAAAAATGCTAAAACCTGAAGATTTCACTTCCACACTACTCAATGACCTATGTTCTTCAACATCTTTAACGGATTATGCACAACTAGACTTACCAGGAAAGATTTTACATAAATTCAGCTGTTTCCTCAAACTGAATCACAAAATGGGACTGACTGACTGACACAATGATACAATTGGCACAATGTTGTTTAACCCAATTTCATAGCAAAACATTAAACAAAATTCAAACAGACCAGCAAAGAGCAGTGAGTGAACAATTATGCGTGGTATCGTCCAGCAGTGTGGAAGTCGATGATTTTTCCAACTTTAAAGTTACTTAAGGAAGCTTAAGTTAAGTAATAAAAGGGAATATTGCACGTCTTTATTTATCTTTGAGAGGCTTACCTGCAGAATCACCGGTAATATAAATAAAAATGTTCACATAAATCAATATGAAGCTTTGAGCGTTAGAGTAATCATAAAAAGCCAGACCATGCTGACTGATGGCAAAGCTTCACATACACAGCATATTACCAACATTACTGTATCATTTCTGTCATTTCTGTCAAGTGAACCTAATTTGCATATGAAAACAGGATCAAACCGTCACCTGGGCAGAACATGAATTTCATTTTATAAATTAGATGCTGCTGTAAATAACAGGTGTGACTGATTTTCTCTCCACTATAATGATGTTTGACGGCGTTTATGTGCACGGGACTGAAGTCTCTCTCCCAGACAGATGGAATCTACTTATTGCAGATATGGACCTTAGAGAATGATCAGGGTTTCTACTCCTTCATAGTCAGGAGTTGTTTTGGTTTTTTAAACTTATATTTGTACAAAAAAATAAATAAATTAAAGCTGAAGCAGTATGAAATATCACTAATGCAAGCGTGGCTTTACATTTTAAAATATTCAAACTAATTTCAAGTGCCAACTGGGATTTATTTCTTTTTTATGCAGGATACAACAGGCAAATCTGACTCCTCTTCAGTGTGAAAATGAGTTTGGTATTGCAGGAATACTGTCACCACTGGTTATCCACAGAAAGACAGACCTTTGTCCCAACATTCATACCGGCTCATATACTACAGATTACTGAGTGTGACAGTAATAGTTAACATTTTCCGAGTGCTGTTCTGCAGCAGTGAACAACGAGCAGAGAGCAGCTTCATTACTTCACACGGGAGTGCAGGAGCGTTTAAGTTGAATGATGCCATGACAATAACTATCGCAACGAGGATATTATAATGCACAAACCAATGACACTAAAAGCTCCTTCCCTGACACACAGGCCATAAGTTGTTTTTTTTAATGAAACCTCTCCGGGTTTGTCTTGTTGCCAGCTGAGCCAGTCGGATACAAGGCTGTGTCTCAGACAATAACCAGCTGCAGATTCAACTGGGGAGGAAGCAATCTCTCTTTATGAAAGCTCTTCTGCCAGAGCAAGCTGCCATAACATCACGCCAATTTAAGAGATTATATATGTATATATATATATATATATATGTATATATATACATACACGGTTTTTAATTTGTGTCAGGTGAAACAACAAAGCCTGTGCCACCGAACTTATTGGTTTGGAATCACTATCCAACGCGCAAATTGTAATTTTATACAACAATGGCAAGAGGTCCCGCAATAAATCCTTTTGATTCGTTCTCTCCAGGCCTGGGTGTCACCTGTGTATCCCCCATGCTCTCTCTCTGCTGAGCTGATTGTCACGCTTGGCCCCACACCAATGCCTTCTCATTACCATGTAGGATCACATAGCACCATTTAGCTGCTACTCATTAATTACTGCTGTGCTGCCCTCTGCATGCCAAAGAGGAAAACACACACACACAAACACACACACACACACACACATTTACACACAGACACAAAAAAAGCCACGCACACGCCACTCGGCCGTACCGAGGCAGATTTACGCTGCATGTCATCATCACATCGTTTAGCACTCACTGTGGAGGATAATACACCACAATACAATCATCATTCATCTCCATGACACACACTCATAGATTACAATATAAGACCCAGAGTTCAGGTGTATCACTGTAATTCTCTATAACTGTCACTGAGGTGGGAATCATTTGCCTTGAGCTTCGCCTCTTTCTATCTGTCATCCAGCTGCAGTAGTTCTTCAGACTGCAGAGAAAAAGGGATGGTGCTTTGGATGAACCAAGAAAAAAAGATCAGACTGGTGAGTTTTGCGCTGGAGAGGCGTAGGTGCTGCATTGACCAGGGTATTATCTTAACGATACCCTGTGGAGTTTTTGACCACTAGTAGCGTTATGGAATAATATTTTTACAAGTGGCTACCTGTTTTGTTTGTGAACACAAGCACATGAATGTCCAATGGTTTTACACTATTCCACTGATCCACAGCTGGTGATAATGTGCCAAGAAACACAGCAATGTGTCAGCAAAGGCAGGGTGGAAGAAGAGGCCTGGCTAGTACATGTGGATGTAAACAATGCAGGATACAAACATGATTTAATGTTTCAGTTAGGGAGCTTTGATTGATTTTATCACCTTTGGACAAAGGCAGGCTAGCTATTGCCTCCTGTTTCCAGTCTCTGTGCTAAACTAAGCTAAGCTAAGCTAAGCTAAGCAAAGCATCTGCTATCAATTCAGCAATTACACAAACTCTAAACATCCATTCAAACGCTTCTCGTCTTTCTATTGTAAAGCTCTCCCCATCTGTCTTTGCTGCCACCACCAACAACAACAACCAGAACAAATAACAAGCTCATTTATCACCTCTGCTTATTTGAAGAGGCACGATTCAGAGATAAGCACCTCACTGAGGAAACTGGACTGATGCAGCAGCAAGCAGTAACAGGCTTTCTATTGGTGCAATATAAATCAACCAATTAGGAAAACAAAGATATTTAATGGAAATTTGATGTCATCTATCATCAACTGACAATTTCTGCAGTATTTTGAGCGGAAATGTTTGAATATTTTATTAGGAATGTGTGACCTAAAGTTAAAGACAACACATTTCATGTATATCAGGTGCAGAATGTGCAGTTAAGACTAATGTGGTGTGGCAACATTTAAAGAAGCCTTTTTTGTAAAGACATCATGACCTATAGCTGGGGTATAATCCTCTGGGGTGCCGCAGGGCAAATTAACCACAGATTGGGCCGTTTTGACCAGAGGGGATTTGTGTAAAAAGAGAATTTGTAAACAGTGTTAGAGTCCTCCGACTGCAGCACAAATTAGTATTTAGTCTGCAGCAGTACTGCGACACAACACTATTTATTTTCAATTATCCCAGAGCCACAAGAGATGGAAGTAATGTTGTTTTGTTTTTGCTGCTGCTCAGCAGATCACAAACCCGCTGCTTCAGTTTCCCTCTGATACTGTATATCAATCCTCAGACCCCTCCAGAGCTCAGAAACAGTTGTGAACAAAAGACACTTTAAGGACAGTAAAAGATTATTAATGATTATTCATCAAGGGGAAACATTATGATATATTGGCATTAGAAGCCTCCAAATCCAGTAAATTGTTCTTCTGCTTTAAGTAATGTAAAAATATGCTGAAATACACACAACCTGGGGGTTAAGCTACAATCAGAAAAGAACACAAAGTGATTCTCCTGGCAGCCCTCCCACTGACTTTATAAACACACAAGAAAAAGCAATTCCAGGGCTGCGACAGCTGGTTCTCATTGGTTCCCACTGTTAACTGAGGTCACTTTCTACCTTTCTGCTCCCTCGTCCAACTGTGGGCCATGGGGTATATTTATGTATGCTTGTGTGCATATGGGTGTGTGCATATGGGTGTGTGTGTGTGCGTGTGTGTGTGTGTGCGTGCGTGCGTGTGTGCGTGTGTGTGCGTGTGTGTGCGTGCGTGTGTGTGTTCGGACCTCATCACCGGGATTAGTTGTGATAGGAGTTGAGTGACCCTGAGTTCAGTGCCGGTCCAAATAAACAGTGGAGGTGTTGATAGTAACTCTCAGCAGCAGAACCCAGGGGACATCACACTAAACCAGATGTAACGACTTCCACAGACTCCTAATGCTGCTGGGGAATAGCTTCATCACAGACACACACATCACTTTAAACACTCCTACATGTGCAGATATGTGTATAGAGATACACACACACGTTTTGCAGAAACCATAAAATACTGATGAGGTATATGAGGTTTTACCAAAGAGCACAATGAGCAGAAGAACAAATTTACTTATGATACAATCATAGTTGAACAAAGCATACAAATGTACATATTCTCAGTACAGTAAGGTGTTATTTATATGAAGAACTGCATTAACGGAGGTGGTATTTTGAGAACCTCTTGCTTCTGTAAGTTGAGGTACTTCCCATTAAACAGGACTCTTGAGGGTATATTAAAGTCACACCAAATATTGTCACAGTCAGCACTAAGAAATGTTTCAACAGTGACCTTTGTCAGCCATACAACAGAGATCACAGCTTGTAGACTAGTCATAATGTTGTTGTGCTGCTGATTATATCTAAAGTAATAAGGTAAGAACACCAGTACATGGTTTCTTTTTTCTTTAGTTATATACAACAAGAGGAGAGTTGATAAAAAAACCCCAAAAAACCCACACCTCACTTCTTGACTTTATAGGCTTTGATGTGCAGTCATGTTGACAGCAAGTCAGACCACATCTCCGCAGGATGTGATGGATTAGTTCCTGTGGTTAGAGACATCATGCGGAACTTGCAGTCCAACACCTTTTATTGGCAGATGAGATGTGAAGCCTGGACATCAGGCGCGCATCGTGCAAAACTACATCTTACATGTTGGAGTACTTTTTGAATTTAACCTTTTGACTTTTTAATAATGCGCGTTCACGCTTCAAGTATAGGCTTCTGCCTCCAAACATCCCCATGAGAAGAGGATAGGTAGTCAGACAGGCAATAAAGGGAGTAAGCCTGCTCTGTGTAAGGAGCTAGAGGAGTTCATCTCTATGCCAGTGCTCAAACGTATTGATTAAAACAAACCATGAAAGACAGTATCACCCTGAGGGTCAGTAGCTGATTAACCTCCACTTCTCAACATTTTAATCAACCACTGACCTCTGAAGGGCTAAAACAAGGAGGCTCTGTCTTCTCTGCTGCCCCCCCTTGGTTCTTGGTGGGGGGCCTGCTGTAATGAGACAGGACTATAATGAACCTGGTCCCAGCAGACACTCACACTGAAGTACTGCATGAACTTTGTAGGAGATGTTCCATGCTTTTAGTTGATCAATGAAAATCAAAGATGCTGTCTCCATATGTGAGTAATATGATATAAAACACTAAAATCTGTTACACACAAGGCACAGTACAGGCTGTGACATGTGATTGTGAACAAACTGTCAGCTCGTGGTTTAAAAGGGACAAACTAAGAAGTATATTCAGTTCATAATCTGTTGTTCCTCTGACAAAATTGAAGAATTGGATTGTGCTGAAACATGGTATTTCTAAAACACAGTAAACCTAAGCTATAGCTACATAGATCCAAGTAGTTATACAATGGCACCACACCTATGGCTATGCCATGAAAAAATATTGAAACAGTTTTAGTGAAAAAATTTCAAAAATTCTCTCTTGACTTAAACTGTTTTCCAGGGGAAGTTCTGTCTCTTCATATGTTCTCTCTTTTTATCCTGTTTATTAGCCACATAGCAGCATGACTCGAGGCATGGCACTGTTGGTTGATCGGCTGCTCCGTCACATTAGTTCAGGCTGAAATATATCAATAACTATTGCATGGATATGCAATGAAATTTCCCAGACATTCATGGTCCCCAGAGGATGAAGTTTACTGATTTTGGTAATCCCCTGACTTGTTGACTTTTGTAGTTTTGAGTGGTAAGTCTTCACAACCATTGGCTTGCCATAATTAACATTTGATGCAGGGCTTCATGTTGCCCTCAGGGTGAATTCTTCCCTTCAACATTTGCTCTTCCACCATCAACTGGTGAAAACTGTAGTTTATGACTAAATATCTGTATAACTAATGGCAGTTGTGCTTAGTGCAAATTAGCAAGTGTGAGCACTGAGATTATGAACATGCTAAAAAATAAACCGGCTTCAGGTCAGCATGTCATGAGTAAAGCACCTCTTTAGGTGAAGTACAACTTCACAGAGCTGCTAGCATGACAGTAGACACTAGTCTTGGTCAGTGATTTTAATGAAGGGTGATTAAATGTGTTAGTAACCATCAGCCAGAATTATATCAATGCCAGCAGTTGTGGCACCAGTAAGATAGAGGCCTACATTAACGCACTGCTTTCTGTCATTGACATTTCTTGTGCTGCTCCTCACCCTTCATGCAAATAAACTTTCCAGTATTTCTATATATGAATTAAGGGCCACAGACCACCTGAGACAGCCTGTATTTTGCACGTTGTTTTGACAGTTTTCCAATGACACGTAACTAATCAAATTTAAATGCCGGTATACAGCATTGAGATACAGGTACTTATATTGAAGTCTTAGGCAACATTTTTTCCTGCTGTGTATTTGTGTCTTTCTCTATAAATATAATGATTCTATATTTTAAAAAATAAAAATCGATTCAATTAGCTAAAAAAGGTGTTATACAACCACTCTTTCACTTTTTATTGTAGACTGAAAGAGAGCAACGTGACCTGAGCTCTAACTATTTACTGAAGCACCTCTGCTGCTGCTGCTGCCTGGATCATGCCGCTCTCGCTCCTATGAGCCATCAGATAAGGGAGTCTATCTAATTCATATTCTAATTAATATGGAGCCACACTTCCTGCTTCTCAGGGCCTTAGGGGAGAACATCATTCATCAGGCATTATCTCGAGCCAAAAGGTTCCTGTTCACCCAGCCAACTGTGCTCTCTCGCACTCTGCTCATCCCTTTGTCCAGTTCCCTTACCTGTCACTTCCTGTCATTTTACGCATAGTAAAAGCATATGGAAGATGGTTACTGAAGGTCTGTGTGTGTGCATGGTTTTATGTGCTGAGAGAAACAATGTGGTGAACAAGGGAGAGGAATCAACACAAAGAAAAGAGACAGCATGATGCAAAAAGCTTTTGAGTACAGCCTCAAAGGAGACATCTTTTAGTCTATGTGCGAAACAGAAGAGTGGATCATTTGGTTTTTTTCATGTGTGGAACCAATTGACACACAATTCAGTTCCTTTAATGTCATTGTATGAGTAGAATGAAATTAGGCAGCCTTGCTTTTAATTATTAACCCCAAAAATAGCTTGCTTGAAAAAAATTAGTTTATCCGTGTGATATCATTATATCAATATTGTACACTGGGCATAAATAACTTTCTGTAGCAGGAGTCTGCAGCCATTTGCAATAATTACTGACGAGCATCCATGTACTCTGACTTTTTAGGAGAGACCGTTTTCCATGCGTGTCTGAGGAAAATCCACAGGGAGTGTAGGAGGGTCTAGGGGGTTGGTTTTAAGTTGTAACATGCCATGTACCGTGCAGTTAAACCCACACCCACTCTTATTCCTAAGAAATATAAAATAATTAATAATGTAGATTCAGAGATGTGCTCTATAATACAAAATACCAAATTCCAAATGGAAATTGGAGTGTGTAAGTATAAAGCGGAGTAGCAAAACGCATAAGTAATAATGTGACTCATGATATTTGCAAAGTAAATGAATGTGAACGAGACAAAGTGAAATAAAATTGTGAAAACTAAGTAATGAAAATTTAGGAAGGAATATAAATGTGGTAGAAAAAAACATCCCCAAAGTGAATATCGAGACTATGTTGATTCTTTAATCTACTTAACCCTTAATAAAATTCTTTTTTGAGTAATGCTGAAAGAAAACATTGCCAAGGACAGAGAGTGAGAGACATAAGATGTAGGATTCGACAGCAGAAGCATTTACATCCTTTACTTTAAGTAGCAGTACCGTTCAGTAAAAAAAGTCCACCATAAGGTAAGGTCTCACTTTCTGTTAATCAATATTCACTAAAAATATAAAGTAAATATACCACTTTTCAGGCAAAATGGCATCTTTTGTACTGGTATATATTCTATTATTGGATAATTATTCACGCATTTACATGGAAACAGTATTATAATGCCGAGTTGGATGAAGTGGAGCTGATTGTATGTAACAATTGTAGTTTCTATCCTCATTCTAGGATCTTTTAAATCTTAACATGAAAAGTAACTAGTGACTACAGCTGACAGGTAAATGTAGACAAGTAAAAAGTACAGAATTGCCCTCTGACATGAAAAGTACCATAAAATGAAAATACTCAAATTAAGTTCAAGTACCTATGAATTGTACTAAAGTAAAAGTATTTGTGTAAATGGACTCAGTTACCTTCCACTACTGGTTTGATCAGCTGTGAATCTATTAAAGACAATCCAAGTTGGTTGTTGCTTGTATGATGCCTGCCATGTGAAGCATATCAATATTTGAATAAATAAAGCGGATACTCCCTTCAGCATATACGCTCATACACAATGAGATGGAACAATGAAAAGATAAATCAAGTTAGACAGCAGTCCAGCACCTTGTGGACGCAGTGTTCGCTGTTTGTAAGCTTTACTGCTGAGGAGGTGATGTGAGTATACTCCCCTGGGAAGGAATCTCTGCTCCAAAGAGGTTCATTTAATCACTCTCATCTTCCTTCTTCAGCTGTTAAAGAGTGAGGTTGGTTTGTAGAGCAAAGATGTTCTGACTCTTGCTCTGATTTGAATTTATTCTTGGCGGATGCACAGTGTGTGAGGAGAGAGGAGGTGATCTGAGGAGCAGTGGGAGACGGAGAGTGGTAGTGCTAATGCAAACTGACCAGAGGTGACAGGCAAACTGTGACCAGAGGGAAAACCCACACACACTAATGTCCTTCTCGTTCAGCTTGCCTGGTGTATAAAGAAATAACACACAGCCTTTATTCAGGCTGGCAGCGAGGTGGCTTTAGAGAGAGACACTTTTCAACAGGAGTACTCGGGGTGAAGCCTCTACGTTGGCAGACATCCACCCTGCTTAAGTGTCCCTGAGCAAGACACTTCAGTTCTCTGCAGCAGGTTAACAGAGCTCACATTAACAGCTGCTGCTTATGGTTAATTATGAAACATTTACTGCTGATTCTGCACTGAGTGAATGTAAGATTGTTTATAAGAGCTAACAAGCACAGGACAGACCTGACTGTTTGAGCTAGGTTTATTTGTTACACTTAATTAACCAAATTCATAGCAATAGCTCTCACTAAACACCCTTCATTTCAACAAAGAAAACAAATAAAACAGTTTCTTTTGATCTGCAGACAGATGACAGCATAACATTTCATTTGAACTTTTAACATTCGTGTCACTAGAAACACAACAGAGTCGGAGCTGGAGTCAGAGAAACTTGAATACATTTAGATAAACATCCACACTGAGCCAAAACGAACTTAAAGATTTTACAAAGGATGCTGGAAGGATGCAAAAGGATGTTGCCTAGCAACGGGAAGTATTTTTTCTTGGCTGAGGACCAAGGAAAATTTATCAAAACAAAACGAAAGCTTCTGTTTCTGCCTTTGTCCTTGTGCCTACAGTCACATCACAGCAGTGCTACTATCTCTTGGTATAAATCTTCTTCTCATATGTTACTGTTTATTTTTCCAAAACCATTTAAAATGTGACAGGAGCAGGGTAAATGGAAATGTCTGAAACACCCATCACACAATTCTGGGTGGGCTTGCTGGTGAAACTTGAGTAAAATAGGAGCTTTGTGCGGAAGGTCCCCTGCCACCTCTGGAAAAATATTTCGAAAGAGAAGAAAAGAAAATCTAACCATAAAATCATAAAATCCTACAGAGAACATGTGAAAGGGGGTAATCCCATCCCAAAGCTATTTTTGAGAGCTTTCCTTTTGTTTGAAGTCATGCAACGTTTCCTGCAGATTTGTTCTTTGTAGACTGTGTCTCCACCCCAAAACACCACCTTCCACTCAGTCTTCTCACACATTCGCAGACGTATGCACTTTTGTTTTCATCTCTGTCTGTCTGTCTGACACACACGCACACACACACACACACACACACACACACACACACCCTTCCTGTCTCTCTGTTTTCCTTTAGCAGCTCCTGACAGGTGGTCCTGCGGGACCCATCTCAGTTGGCAGTAGGCTACATCTCCCACTAAAGCCTCTCCATCTGGGTCAAGTCAGGGAATAACAGGCCTCTAAGGAAGAAGGGAGGCAGAAGATGCACAGACAAGTGCAAACACAGGGGCTGATCTGGAATCAGTATGCATGAATTTTTTTGTGTCCTAATACTGTATGTGAATGCATGTGTACATCATAGCATGTGTGTGTTTTTGTGTTGTCTCTCAGTGCACTATGTCTGCATGTGCAGGGCAGCTGTGGGTCTACATGTGCACATACAGTTGTAATAACAACAGAGTCTCTTGAGTGTCACAGCTCCCTATTTACACAGGATGACAGACAGCAGTGGAAGCATTTAGACCGTTTTTATACACCGAAAACAGATCCTCTGAAATGTTGAACACGGCCTTTCCTTCCTTCCCGTGCTACAGTTTGAAACCAGTTTGAATTAGAAGTGCTGCACTGATGCGCCACAGTAAAAACTGTTGAATAGCATTGGTTTGAATGACCGAAGAAGAATTTAGAAATGGAGAAAATGTGTGCGTCCCATTTTACTGCTTCTCTATTAGGGGAAAAAACGATTTTTGAATAGGTGGTTTGGTTTTATTGAACAACTTTTCACAAATCAAGAAATAAAGCCTCTTAATGAGCTGCGTTTTAAAGATGAGTCACAGGCATTTCATGCTTCTGCTTAAAACTCTCTAAAACTCGCGGCAATGATAAGCAACTCTACATAGTGGCGTCGAGTGTTTATACAAAGACAGTTTGCTGGTTTAGTAATAAGTATAGTAATAAAATAGGAAAAACTAAAATAACAACAATAAAGTCGTGCTTTGGCTCAGTCTTCCTGAAACCTGGAGATGGTATGTGATACTTGAATCCATCATGCACATGTCAGAGAACTTTACATGAAACAAAACCTCAGGCCAGGAAATTACAAACAGCGTATGATATTTATTCTGACACAAAAGGACATTATTCCATCTTATGAGACGTTTATGAGTTGCTCTGATACCAATACACACATTGACAGGGTTGTTTGTAGGTTTGCTGGACTACTTTACTTTTACCAGTCTCTGGAGCTCTTTTTTTATTTATAATATACAATCAATTCATGGCAGATAAAAACTTCAGCTCAGGGTTTTCAGCTTTCATATTCTCCTCTCAATGGTAAAAAGTCAGTGGAAGTCAGTGTGGTTAATCATAGTTTGTGCCTTCCTGGTGTAGCAGTAGTTAGTGTGGTATGTGCCTTTATACAAGTGTCTGCTTTGAGAGATCAAACACTGGCAGGTGGAACTACAGTATAATGCTCCCAAACACTGTTTCAGCTTGTGAGGACAGACAAGTGCACATACTTAAATCCACACAGCAAACACGAATGCTCTCCGGTCTTCGCCTCTCTATTTTACCTTCTTAACTTAGAAGAGAAAACTACCTCAGGACAGGGTTTTATAACTCATGGTTTTTAATCAATATACAAAATGATTTCTCTAATTATTTTATGTTATAAAAATCAAAAACTGTATCGGGTGCACATCATACAACACTTGAACTGACCACTGACCATAGCAAATGGATATACAGTAAGATCTCACAGAAAAAACTCTCTCTATTTCATGGAACAACAATGAGCATCCCTCCTTAAATCCCCCGTAACAGAGCAGGCACCAGACAACAATGTTAAGTCAGACAGATATTGGAGTCTAAAGAGTCTAACTCCAGATGTTAAATTTTGGTTGGGAATACAAAATTGTCAAATACCAATGTTGACTAACTGACATTGTGAAGTTTGGAAGACACTGGGTTTTTCTCACAACAAGGATGTTGATATTTTATGTGCCAAGACGGTGTTGACATGAGACATTTGAAAGACGTTGGATTTTCGCTACATAACAACACAACCTAAAATCACCAGTATATCAACGTCAGCTCTCGATCTATATTAGCCAGAAGTGTTTTTGCAGAACATTATGATGTCACAGTTAGACATTTGTGTTAAACTGTGTCAAACTTTGCGTATGAATTCATGAGTTATGGCCAAAACAGTGTTCTGTGAGGTCACCATGACCCCGACCCTTGGCCACAAAAATCGAATCAGTTCAGCTTTAAGTCCAACTGAATGTTTTTGCCAATTCTGAAGAAATTCCCTCAAGGCGTTACTGGGATATTGCATTCACGAGAATAGGATGGACAGACGGTTGTCGCCTGCGCTGAGCCGTAAGAAGTATCATGTCCTTCCAAGGCAAGCAGCATTATAATTCGTCGGCTGTTTGATATTTTCCGCTGCCATTTCTGATGTCAGCAGTATTCACGAAGAAAGAGGCTAATGCGATTAAGATGATTATTGTGATAATACACACCCATGGAAAGCTAATCTTAATGAACTACATACAGTAGCTGTATAACAAAGTGTTCCTGTACTCACTTTATTCATGTGCTTCCTCTATCTCTCTCTTCCTCCTCAGACATCAAAGGTCACAAGTCTGTTCACGGTGGTTTCCTGTACCCAGTAGCCAAGCACTGGGCGAGTCTTCAGCCGCTATAAGCCAAAGCTGTGAAGTAGTGGCTGCAGTTATGCCGCAGTATCAACTCACTCAGCTGTGAAATATGGCTGACATGATTGTGTGCAAACCACAATTACGTCTCGACTCCCTGACAAGTGACCGCAGAGAACTAGTTGTTCAGTCAGCTGTGGAATATAAACTGGTGGACCTTGCCTCTAATGCCTCCATTTGCTCAAAACACAATCACTGCAATGTCACACACAGTTCTAACCGTTCGCTATAGAAAGAGATTGGCAGCAATATGACAGGAGAGTGAGAGGAGCCCGTTTGTGCTGCTTAACAATAGCTGAAAGAAAAGCACAAGCACCATTTTGTGTGTGTGCTTGTGGTTCGAATGACCGAAGTGCATTTCTCACAAGCTATGATTTTATCATTACTGTGTGCTGTCAACGTGGCATTTGAAAACTTGGGAGAGTTTTATTTTGGGAATGAACAGGATAACAATACATACAAAAACCCATCTTTCTCATTTTTTTTCTTCTCCATCCAATCAACTACTGCACACTGTCTCCCACACTGCTGTAACGTACTGTATATCAATTTACAAGGTTTCAGTCTGTTAGAGCTTCAGCAGGTATCTGGGGAAGTATCACCACTTTACCGTACATACACACAGGTTGCTTCAGTTAGATATGCAATCAGAGGACCACAGTAATCAAACGGGTGACTGATGCACCTTGAATGGACAAACATAATATCACATTCAAATCCCTAGGGATTAGAAAATTACACAAATGACGCAAAGAGCACAAATGCCAGTTCATTATAGAACCTACAAGTTTTAGTTTCCAGCTTTTATTCAAGTTGTCTTTTAGTCCACCTGTCCATGCACCTGTCACATATTCAGATGTAGTACAAGTGTGGCAACACAGATATCACCATAACTTGGTTTCATCCATATCTGTAAAACTCAACGCTCTCTTCTGAAGTGATTTTGTCACCTTTCAAGTTGTAATCTCAGCTGTCAAAAAACTTCTACAGCGTTCAGTCTGGGCTGCTGTTATTACAGACATGTCTGAACTGACTATGACCCCTGAACTTGCTTGTGAACACTTCTTCTGTCAAACCGTGACATTTAGCCAGCAAACATCCACTGCTTGTGGGAAATGTGATTAGTTAAAGGCCAGTAAAAACATAAATATGGGATAGTTTTTCAGTTATCAAAAAATATGATGGCTGCCACATGCAGAGTTGAGAAAGGTTCTGTTCCCAAGCTGGATTTTTAGTCATTAGCGTAGTTACAAATGTCAGTGGGAACAGAGGCTGGAAGTTCTGGTTTCTCTTGGGCTCTCTACGTTTCCTCAGCTTGCTCTTTATCTTAATTGTTTGAAAATCATTTTTTACTCTCAAGTTGACTTTGACAGAAGCAGCAACAGGTTAGAAAGAATTTTAGCATTTTCTTTCATTAAAGACAGGAGGTCAATAAAATAATGTGTGGATTTTAAGTACAGTAACAATGTTTTTTTATGAAATACACAAACGGCTTAGAACTAAAATGTATATGGATAAATAAAGCTTGGAGTGGTCATAAATGCAGAGAGCAGAAGCGACTGCAAGGACACATTTATGGGCTTTATCACTGATGCTCTCCGGGAAATAAACTCTCTCTGTGTGTCTGGTAATTATCTCGCTCTGTGTTGAAACTCTGCAAAGCTCAGCTCAGCGGTCTGACACATACAACTTGTGTGTAGATGACGGGTAAACACATAATGACATTAATAAATTCAAGATAATCAGCTTTGTATGAGAACATTAGCTTGTTTGTTTGCCTGTTTTCCTTTATGTGCATGGCAGAGAGCTGTTGATAACTATGTGATTGTGTGTGTGTTAGTACGTTGAGTTGTTACTCATACCAGACGGTGCTGGTTCCTATAGTTTACCGTGTGGACATGAGATTTAGCGTTTTACGTGAGTCGACATTTGCTGATGTTTGAGGCTGGACAATAACTGTAGTAGGATTTCTGCGCTTCATGTTCAGACAAAGTAAAAAAAAAAAAGGCAGAGCCATGATAGTAATCATCTTTCCATGATACACGCGCAGAAAATAGCAATACAGCTTCAAACTCATTTTAACAAATGTACAGCCATACAATCATGTTACCACCTATTTCTGTATTTATATTTACAGCATACTATGAACACCAGTCTAAATAATCCCCTGTGGGATTATTACGATCAAAAGACAACCAAACCGCAGAAGACTAAAAGCTGCAGTTTCTCATTGTGCGCTTGTTTCTCGTTAGCTATTCATGAATTAAACATTAAATAGCCTCAGAGGGCATTATAGTGGTGGTGTATAAACCAGAGAACGTCCGTTGTTCATGTTCACAAATATCCAAGCGAGAGAGATTTTAAAAATACTGTCTGACATCATGTGTCTGATCTGTTTACATCAAACATTGTGTTACACAGTTTTCGATTTGGTTTCTAGAATCAGGAAAGACTAAAATGATTGAATTATTTCATGGAAATGATCGAGAGAAGAGGGTGAAGGACATCAACATGATTTAGGATAAAGGAGGAGTCCAGCATTGTCAGTCTGGAGGCAAAAACCAGGGGGCCAAAGCAATAACACACACACACACACACACACACACACACACACACACACACACACACACACACACACACACACAAAACCATTAAAGTGCATATTTTCACTGTCTGCATTCAACACTATGGCAAGTAGAAGAGAGGATGTGGTCTTTCAAATTAAACTACTGTCTACATCTTAGCCACTAAGACAAAAGAAAAACCCAGTGCCAAAGACATGTTGTCATCCTTTAGTCATTCTGCTCTTGCAGCTGTTCATTTACTTTGACATTATTTAACTTCTGAATAACAATTTTTGGCAATTAATTCATTACATAAACAATGAAAACTAACAGTTTCAGTCTGTTGGAATATAACGTCTACTCTGAAATTAAATACTTTGACTTTGATTGTCAGTGTGTGATGAGGATTGAACTGTGTCTGATGTGCAGTTACAGTAGATATGAAATCATCCATGTGTCTTTGCTTATAATTTGAACAGTCCATAATTTATTCAAAAGTCTGTGACCTTTCTGTGTGGAGCCAAACGCTCAAAACTTTCCCTTGCAATCTTTTATACACTCCAAGCACACGCACACACACGCACACACACACACACACACACACACACACACACACACACACACACACACACACACACACACACACACACACACACCACACACACACACACACACACACACACACACACACACACACACAAAACCATTAAAGTGCATATTTTCACTGTCTGCATTCAACACTATGGCAAGTAGAAGAGAGGATGTGGTCTTTCAAATTAAACTACTGTCTACATCTTAGCCACTAAGACAAAAGAAAAACCCAGTGCCAAAGACATGTTGTCATCCTTTAGTCATTCTGCTCTTGCAGCTGTTCATTTACTTTGACATTATTTAACTTCTGAATAACAATTTTTGGCAATTAATTCATTACATAAACAATGAAAACTAACAGTTTCAGTCTGTTGGAATATAACGTCTACTCTGAAATTAAATACTTTGACTTTGATTGTCAGTGTGTGATGAGGATTGAACTGTGTCTGATGTGCAGTTACAGTAGATATGAAATCATCCATGTGTCTTTGCTTATAATTTGAACAGTCCATAATTTATTCAAAAGTCTGTGACCTTTCTGTGTGGAGCCAAACGCTCAAAACTTTCCCTTGCAATCTTTTATACACTCCAAGCACACGCACACACACACACACACACACACACACACATACACACACACACACACACACACACACACACACACACACACACACACACACACACACACACACACACCTATGCCTGCTTGCCACAGAGCCAGGAACAGAGGCTGCTAATGGGCTAATTTCACTCCTAATTAGAGAATTCATTTGTCCATTTAGGTCTGTACGAAAAATGCTCAACTATTTGAAGGCTAAATTGGTCTGGACAGATACAACATAACTACCTAGACTGGTCTGACGCACAGCCTTTCCATCATTTCATTAATTGGATGATTAAAAAAATGTCACTCACAAACCGGGTAGTTTAGATTTTTTGTTGTCCCGATGTTTGGTTATAAATCTTTATTCCACCAGTGTAGATATGTCTGTTTCACTGTTGCAATCAGTCAGTGTGCCCTCCCTCTCTCTCTCGCTCTCTCTTCCTCCCTCTCTCAGCCATATTTATGGCCTGTCAGGGTCACAGGCTGTCACAGAGAGCACCCTCATAAACCCTTTCACCGATGTCCTGCTGGCCCTACTGTAGTTATGTGATCATAATGGAAAGTCTACAGTTATCACATGTGTGTGTGCTCTTCGTGATTTGTGTGCATCATTAGCTAAGACATCTGGAGATGTGGAGAGCAGAAGTGTGTGTTTATATGTGTCTTATGGTTTAGAAAAGGAAAGCATACTGCCCTCATGACCATGCAGTGGGCATGAGGTTTGTGTGCGTGCAGATTTATACCCAGGAAGTCTGCAGCCATCAGGGTGTCACTGAAATGGTGCTGTAAATCACACACACTTCTCAGATAAACAGGCACGCACACATTTGTCAAATTAAGCTGTAGTGGAAGTTCAACCAGTGGAGGACGACACACACCCTGTAACGCCTCATGCCTAATATTTCTCCACTGCCAGTCATATCCACAATTGTCCAGTCCCAAACTAATTAGTGCACATCCATCACTTTCTATGTTTTCTCTCAAACCTTTAATGCAATATATTTCTTTCATTTTTCCAAAACACTCCCACACCCAACAAGATGCTGTCAAGTATATATACACATGCCAGTTTTTTTCCCACAGGTTTGATCATAATTTGACTTGACATCTGGTTGTTAGTATGACTAATTATTAGTTTTCTGTTTTTGCCTTTTTTGGAAAAAAGGAATGAAACGTGGGAAGAAAGAGAAGGTCAAAACAATGCAAAAAAAGGTATGTGCTAAAAGAAACCGCACAAGTAGGTGCCTGAAAAACAAGAATCTCATCTCCAACATTACAGAATGTTTTGAAAATAGCTACCAAACACCCTCCCTATGCAATACTGCATCATCAGAGTTCACAGTTTATTTTCAAGACAAGCTTACTTTTGCCGATTTCAAAATAGTTGGCAATTAATTAATTGGCTCTCTGTGTGGATATGCTGTAACACTTTGTGTTAACCTACACAGGACTGCTGTCCAGGATTCCAGGATACAGACACTAAGGTCATGAGTGAGAAAACTTTCACTAGACGCCGAAAATAAAGTCTCAATAGTTGCTTCTGTTTCTTTTTTACACATTTAATTAACCATTCAATTAAACTGTCTGTGAATTTTCTCTCACATTACAACATAACTTGTCTTCCAGATTAAACGACAAAACATAGTTGTCTAGGCTCTATAAAACGAGAAAAAACACATTTGTCTGTGTTTTCCTAAACTGTTAAAAATCACAGTTGAAAAATCTGTTTTATCTGTTTTTGTTTCTGTTAAGTGACAACGGTACGGTGCTTTGTTGAGGTTTGGAGAAATTTGGTTTAATATGATTAATTTGCTAAGGTTATGGGACCATTATCATCATGGTGACAACAATAAACATGTGGTGAAGGTTTGAGAACAATCATGGATAAAAAAAGAAAAGAAAAAAGAAACACGACCTTGACTGTTGGTAAATGAACAGCAGTCTCACATTACGTTTTGTTAACCCAGCTATCAACCCTGACCTCCTCCATATGCAGACTTTGTTGCTTTATAAAGTCGTCACTTGACTTCCTTCTTTTGCTCCCCTCATAATTACCATAGCCACTTTGTTACTTGAACATAAACATGTCATTTTGAGGCATTAAGTCAAACAACCGGTGCTGTTGGGAGGACAGTCTCCAACATTAAAGTTTAAACACTGTTTTAAAGTCTTCTCCATACTGCCAGGAATATAATTCTGCTGGGGTAAATACTGAATCACTCGTATACTTCTTTAGATGAATTATTAGAAATTTAACAGAATTTATATATATGTATTCTGCTAAATTTATATATATGTACATTTAGATGTGTGTTTGATGTATATATATTACATTATAAAGAATTTTCATTGTAGAATGTAAACTGGCCTCCCGGCTTCCAAACACAAACAAATCCCAGAAAAATTGACAAGAGGACACAATGTCAGTGTCCTCATGGGTAGCTACTGCCCTTTATGTGCAGCATGTGCATGTTCATGTTTCCAGTGGAAGCACGGTAGAAGATAGCTGCAGCAACGTTAATAAACGGCATAAGAAATATGACAGAACATGATGGCAGATTCTAATCTTTACAAATCAAACATGAATGATTGTTTTCAGTGTCCCAGGCCTGTTCGAGCAGGCGGCAGAGGGATGAGCATATCCCTTGGATCAGGCCAGAAACATGCTCCAGGTCCAACCTGTCACTCTAAAGGTTAACGGATGCAGTGGAGAGTCACACTACACCACCACTGAGGTGACCGAGGTGAAACATCTGCCCTCTGTGTGGCTATGGCCATTGTTTGCAATAACCAAAGTATTTTCTAGGAGCCCACACTGTTCTATGAAAGCTAAAAACATACCTAGCTCAGAGCACTCTTGGGAATGTACAGCAGCGTCTCATTTCCATTGAAAACAATGAGGAGAAAAGAAAAAAGATGTTCCCAGCAGACATGCAGCTTTAATATTCTCGGGGCATACAGTATAGGTCGAGCGCTCGCTGGTGTCGAGATAAACCTTCATAGCTCAGTTGATTAATGCATTACAGTGGAAGGCTGGAGCAGGCGTGGACATGAATTCATTTTCTGACAGTAATACAATGCAAAATGAAACACTCCTCGGTTATAGACAGTTTGTTTCATAAGCTCTACCCAGCGGTTGGGTTGGCCCTTAGTGACTAACACGTTTACATAGACTGTAATATTCCAATATTACAGTAACCTGATTAAGACAACACTGTATACTAATAAGAAATTTCTATACAAAAATGTGTTCTAATTTTTCCAAACAAGGTCAAAGTCCAACAAAGTATAATGAAAGCGAGACTTGAAGTATTTCAGTTCTAGCCACAATATTAAAGAGCATTTTAAATATGTGTACGCCTTAATCAAACTACAAGACTATTTGATGTTCCACAGCATTTTGTGATACATCCATATGATGATCTGTTTGCTTGTCGACATATCCTCTACTTCTAACATACCTGTAACAAGACTAACGACGTGTAACCACAGAAAAAGTTTCAACCATATTTTTCAGTTGTCTGTTTCAAGTGCATCTAACAGAGCAGATACACTCCTATTTCAATCAATCCAGCTGTCTACAGAGGCTGCATAATGGCTATCATTTTACTCTACACACTCAAAAATGCAGCCCAACACATACTTTTATGCTTCAAGTCTATTTTCTTCTGTTTTGCATATAACTTGGTTTAGTATTGGTCTCTGAGCCGAGCCAAAATGCAGCTGCTCACACTATGCTTCCTGTGTAAACATAGTGTAAACATCTACAACTGCTCAAGCAGTTCTGTGAAGCCGTCAAATCAGAGCTTTGGGCCAAACGTCAGCATGCCAACACGCTCGCAATGACAAGGTCACCCGAGGAAAAATCAGGGGTTCATCAAAGTCTGTAGGATTCATCCTCAGGGAACCATAAATGTCCGTATCAAATATAAGGGCCAATCATCTGGCAGTTACTGAGATATTTCAGTCTTAATCGTTTGTGGTTCAATGTTCCATGAACAGGAATATCGTTCATCTAAAATACTGTCCTACCTGGAGTAAGCTCAACAGTCAGACTGTTTCAGTCCATGCAAACACAGTCAGTTGTACAGGAAATCACTGTGTGACATTCAAGACGATGGCTCAGCTACACAACCGTCCTCCAACCCTGTATCTCTCACTGAAAACAATTTGCACTTCCTCCATGTGGAAACATGAGCGTAAAGTAGTTGCTCATGTTGGATTCTCTTACTGCCTGACATCTCACAAGTGCAGTGACTGTTTCACCTCGGGACTGATGTGTCTCTCCATTATTTAAATCTCTCTGTGCTAGTATAAGTCACTACAGCATAAAACATACTTTCCTTTTATGAATGAAACAGCCAAACTGACAAGCTAAAATCTGAAAAAAGAGGCTAAACTAAAATTAGGTGTATCATCTAAAAGGTTAATAAAAATAGTTTCGAAAATGTGCCAATTTCTTTTTCTTTCTTGCCAAGAGTTAGAGAAGATCAATAACACTATCATGCCTGTGCATTACTAGAACTGTAGCTACAACAGGTTGTATTCCAAATCTTGGTGAGTAAAGGAATGAAGTTTGATGCTGAACTCACAGTGTTTCTTTCTAGACTGTTAATGCTAACACTGGCTATGTAGCAATAGCAAAACTTACAAAAAGCTCCTTTAAACAAACATGGTACGAGTTAATTTAGCAGTGTTGGCAGGTGTATTTTTCAGCGGACCACGAAGCAAATGTCCGTAACTGAGTGAGTGATGAAGTTACATCATTGGTAGGCCAGCGGAGTGTTGGACTTTTCCCATCGGCCGTTGCTCTTTCAAAATGATTTGGTGTTTGTATTACATCATCAGGGAGTGCAGTACTGCGGTGCAGTACAATTTCATAACTGAGCTGTGACTAAATGAAAAAAAAGGTACAAATAGTCGAATCTTGCAGTCAAATCCGATTCCGCTGACGAGAGAGAGAGAGAGAGTAATGCAAGTCACAGAGTTGATGTTCTGACGCGACAAAGTGCTGTATTGGAATTGCATTTATTTAAATGAAATTAACTGTACATTAAATGCATATATAGAAGTATGTAGAGCCATGTGTTATGTGCACTGTATGTGTTTTAAACAAACTAATAACAGCAAAAAAGCAACAACAGTCGAGGCTTCCTGAGACAGAGGCTATATACTGCAGACTTTCAGTGATGTTTCCCTGCAGGGCAAACAAGGACTTACTGCCCTCTAACTCTGTCTAGTTCTTTCTCTAAACACATAATCCATCACAGTCACAAACAGCAGAAGACTGCAGGTAGTCTTGTCTTTCTCCTGGCTCTGAGTGATAGAGAGTGAATCTGCTGTGGCATTAATGCAGTAAACTAGAATGGATAGGAAACTACAGTGTTTATTAGCTGTTCCAGATAAGGTGGAAGAGGCAGATTTCCTTCAAACATGGATGCAGTGCGTTTTTCTCAATTTCACTGAGTGTAATATACAGTATCAAAAATCTTTCATGTGAAGTTTATGAGGAAACTTTGGGGTCAACAGAATTTCATATTCAACATATCTTCTCTCCGCAATTGTGCACCTGTTCTTCTACTGTGGCTTACACACATGCCACACCAACCATCCTAACATTGCACTCAGCCTCATGCGCCGACTTGACTGCAGTGTGTCAGAGCCAAAAGTGTTGCACAAGCTTTCTTCTCTATACCCTGTCTCACCTTTTCTATTTATAACCCATATCTGCCTGTCTAATACATCAGGGTGGAAGCAAAGATCTCAAAATACAGACTGACTCAAAACAAAGGTCAAAATATTGAAAGATCATAGCAATAAAAAGAACATTGCTATATCTCATACAAATTTATTTATGGTTGCAGGTATAGCTGTTTATAGCTATTTTAAGTCTATAAAATGTCATAGAATAATAAAAACCCAACCAGCACAATTTCTCTGAACCATAAAGGAGTAGGAATGAAAATGAAAATGCATATTTGTTTTCTTGCCCTGAGTTCGATTAGAAGGTTGATACCACTCTTATGCCTGTCTTTTCAATATGAAGCCACAGGCAGCAGCGGGTTAGCTTAGCTTAGCATAAAGACTGGAGTCTTGAGGTAGTGAATGAACCAGTGGAGGCTCCATACACTTTGGTTTTTATATGGATTAAAGACCATACTGCTGTTTCCCCATTTCCAATGTAAGCAAAGCTAAGCAAACCAGTTGCTTGCTGTAGCTTCATTTTTAAAACAGACAGACATGAGAATGGGATTGATCTTCTCATCTAACTCTCAGCAAGAAGGCAAATAAACATATTTCCCAAAATGGCAAACGATTCCTTTAAGTAACGTGGTTAATTTGTTTAACTGTTCAAAACCAGAACATAATCAACTTGCAGCACCATAAAATAGAGAAAAGGTCCATCTACACACACATCCAGACACTGGAAGCATCAACTATTGGGCATTTTTGCACAACAATTGACTTGAAACCGTTATGAAATAAATTGTTATTAAACTGACTAATGAAGTAATCGACTAATCCTTCCCTGAGTAAAATCCTAACTTGACCAGATCAGAGACCAATCTCAAATAAGTCAGCAGTCTTTAATGCACATACTTAAAAGGTTTGGAGAAACTCCAGTTATTACGAATCCCGATGCAGAGCATACCCACCCACAGTTGGCAGATGGGTTGGTGCAGCATTGCCAGGCCTGAAAGCGTCCAGCCGGTGTATTAGTCACCTGCCAGTCAGCACTGGGTCGATGCCAGAAATGAAAAAGCTCGCCTGTCAGGACTGAACATTACATGCTTCATTAACAGTCACAAAAAAAAAAAAAAAAAAAAAAAAACCACACTAGATATTACCTTTAAGACCCTTCTAAAGACAGGGAGCAGCAACTGTGGACTGACATCTCTGTGTACGTGCAGACACAAGACTATTCCAGTAAATTAGTCACGCTTTTTAAGGAAAGAAAAGTAAGAGGATTTAACTCTTTTACAGCGCACAATGTGTGACCAATTTCAACTCACACCTCAATGATGGGATATTTCCTTTGATCCCTAAGAGCCAAAATGATTCACATCTCCTTCTTGGGCATAACACTACGAAAAAGCAAAGAAAGGAAGAGGTAATGGAAATGTTAAGGGAGAGGATGCTGATATTGTGTGGCAGGGAAGCAAGGTGATAAAACTAAAGGTAGCGAGGCAAGTGATATGCAGTTGTGTGTGTGTGTGTGTGTGTGTGTGTGTGTGTGTGTGTGTGTGTGTGTGTGTGTGTGTGTGTGTGTGTGAGAGAGAGAGAAAGGCGGGGGGGGGTAAAGCTGCAAAAATGAGATGAGATTATTTATGGCATTAAGAAACCATGAAATAGAATCGGGCAGGGGCTTGTAGTTCATCTCCACTTTAAAAGACAGAAAGACTGAAAGCTATGTAGACAGAGAGAGATCATCTTCAGTTACAAGTAAACCATGATGCATCTGTGTGTTATTCTGAAGTACAAAGGAAGGGATAATAGTCGGTCATTTAAAGCTTTTCAGCCTCTATTTCTGCAAACCAATTAATCCCTGGAAATCTTGGGAGTGAGAGAAACATTTTACCACCCAGATGCAAAGCAACACTGCAAGACCAAGAAAATAAAAAAGTACATAAAAATAAAAGTGGTCTAGTTATTTACAAAAAGTAAGAAACTTCACTTCTACTCACAATTTTAAGAATAAAAGCTGTTCATGAAGTTTCTTACAACTTAAAAATACTCTCTCTACTGAAGACATCTCTTCAGTTAGTTAAGAGCGGATCTCAGACACCTTCTGTTTCAGGTGAACTGTAATATGTTGGTCATGATGTATAATGCATTAGCTGAAGCACTATGTATGATTCAGGTTAGCTTTAGCCAGATATCTGCAATGATTGGAACAGTGAACAGGATGTTACACACCCTTTCTTGTCTTTATTAGGGTTGTGAACATCAAGAATAAAGAATAAATAATTGATGTTGTTTGCAGTCACTTTCCGTGCAGCATGATGGTCTGAATCGTCTGTGAGGTACTAAACTCTCTTTGTTACTGGTATGTGATTTAGAGGCAGCTGTGGAGTTTCTTTTTGTTCCCCTTTCTGCCAATTTCTTATAATTTCAAATTCAAATTTTAAATTTGATGGATTAACTAATTTCACATATTAATTGCTACTGGATACACACGTTTTACATAAGTAAAATAAACTTTTAAAAAGTTATACATTTTTGCAGAATATCAAAAAAGAACAATATGATAGATGTAGGGTATATCCTTCCTTCTGATTGGCTATTTACAAAGAGCGTGCATGTGATTAATCATGTGACTTGCTCTTAAAGGTTACTCTTACACTTTATACTAAGTAGCTCAATAAATGTGTCTTATTTCTCACACTCGGCAAATGATTTTACTCCCTGGTTCTGTATTTATTCGACTTAAGAGATTTACTCTAAAGATTTCTAAAATACTTATAATATAAATGTATAAACAGGGATGAAATAATAGAAATTGGTTTACAAGGAAACAAGAGGAAAACCAAACTGAGGTAAGAATCAAATTCTGTCTGCTGGTAGTGGACAAACGTCAAACAAATCATATAATAGGAAGAATTTAGCACCACACTGACATGGGAAGTCAATGCACACAAATCAGTGCCAGCTTCTTTCTTGTTGTTTGCACCTATGATAAATGCAAAAAACAAGAAAAGTGGTATAACATCACATCAGATGTCTAAGTCATAGGCAAATCGTGAGCTAAAGCTATCTTAATCCAATCACTCAAAAACAGGTGTGTGTCCACCTCTAGTTCTGTGCTGCAGTTAAGATCTGCTCTTAAGCAAACTGCCAGAGCTCTGTTACATTTATCTTTCCCTTAAGTCCAAAATTTCTCTCTTAGCAGTTTGATAAAAATCCAACATCCTGTGATCTGAGCTCAGACAGTGCCGCGTACATGGCAGCACAAAGCTTTCAATCCTGAATGATGCTATGTGTGTTTGAACTGAGTAGCACAGTTCAGCGACTCTTCATCGGTGCAAGCATAGACAAGAAAAATGAAAACTGCAAAGACTTCTGACTGACTTTGGTCCTGTAGTTTCCAGGTCAGTGGCTGTGAAAACATACAACACTGGAGCTGTGATCCAGGGAATTTAACAAAACCTGAACATGCCCCAAAGTTGAGACCACGCTCAGTTACAGTTTCTACAGCTGCTAAACCACAAGTGGGAGCAGCTAACAACGTGTGGATTTTTCAGCACTCATATTGTGTTAACAAGCTGAGATGGCAGCATAGGGACTATTTATAGGTTTACAGATACTGCATATATTTATAATCAGTGACAGATTTTACTGGTAAATAAGTAATGATTGATTTGCATGCTTTTCTGGTTTGCTAAAGCATCTGAGGTAATCACATGAGTATATAATGTCCTATGCTTTGTTGTGATTTGCATTCTCATGTTGTGTGTATACTGATGCACGAGGTGCACCTCGCATGAAAGAAACATGCATCTGTTTAGTCATCTGTTTCATCATGTGAATGTGTGTCTCTTGTACGTCTTCACGTCTCCATCAATTCCATCCGCGCAATAAAAGACTCCCTCTTGGGTATTATTGCTTTGTTCAGGGTTGTCAGATTAACGGCTGAGTGTGGGTGTTCAGAGGACACTCACCACAAGAGAGAGCGGCCTCTTCCATGACACCACTCCGATCAGTCCAGAGAGCAGCACCTGGCAGAGAAAACCAAAACAGATTCTGTAAGAGGTGAATGATACTAACAAGTATGAGAAAACAAAGATGGATGTATGTTCATATATCTGCACTAAAGAGAAATTCCTGTGTCATGTAACCTGGAGCTTCTTTTTGTAGTTTGGGCCACTTTTCCTATCAATTATTATATCTAGTATAATAATATATTTAAATCTTGTGTTAAGGCACCTGAACATTGGCTGTGGAAGCTCCCACCCTTTGAAACTGTGTTGATTATGTTTGTATTTCCCTTATGCCTTTGTCCATTTTTAGACATGCGTGGCTCTGGGGATAGTAATGTTGGTCAGTCAGTCAGTTGTTCACTTTGGTCGACACTGATTTATCTCAACAACTATTGGATAGATTGCCATGAAATTCGGTTCAGAAATTCATGCCCAAATGTCCAATGTAAACATCCTTTACAGTGTGACTTTCTGTAATTGACCACGTAGTTTTTTGTGCAATGAGGGATTATTATCAACATTTCAGGTGCCCTCGTTTTCTGTTTTACCTCAAAATGAAGTGGTTTGGATAATCTGTCAATTATAGTCTGTGTGATCTGACCACTTGTTTCTTGCTTCGTCACACTTCACTGTAGCACTGTTGCCACGTTTCCAGATCTCAGCAATTACTTTGGTGAACCCGATGTTATCAGTACCAATTACACTGATGGCGAAAATTATGAAAGATAAGACCAAAGTTTTAATAAACCAAAATACACAGCAATTAACATTGCCTCAATTCAAAGGCCTCTAATAGACAAAAGAGACTTTCAGTATGGGGTTCAATTCTTTGGTTTCTCTGGTAAAGACACTAATTGAAAAGATCATGATAAGTTGAGTAATACACAGATCAGTCTGTATCACCCTTGTTTCAGTGTGAGTCTCTTTGTCAATTAGTCATCAAGTATTCACCGGGTGACTCCCCCCACAGATTATTTCTCCTTTATCTGGGGGCAAATGGACGTGATCCTGTAGTTTGAGGTGGTTAATTAAAGGAAATTGAATGCAGCAAGCTTTTCTGGGGCTGCACTATGCATAAGTGTGATGCCACATTTTTTCACAGTAGGTTAGGATTTTAAGAGCTATTCTAATGTGTTCCCAGCTTCTTGTAAGTATGATTCACTCCTTACACAACCTGATCCCCCATACAGGAAACTGTGTATGTACTTCTCATTTCATTCGGCTGCTGCCGAAATGAGATGTCAAGGCTGCTGAAAGTCCACACTTTGGTCCCACTGGGACTTCAGAGTGTCCTGATATTATTCATGTTTACCTCTTTATTAGCTGCCAGATGTATTTTGAGTGTGGTACAAATTTTAGATCATGTATGGAGGAGATCAGGGTGGATGGATATGTCAACAAAAGTGAAAGTTTCTTCTAGTCTCATCTAATGTCACTACTAAGGTCACTTCATCAGACTGTCTCTCGGGACATATTGATACTCCAGGTTTTTCCATTAGCACTGATCAGCTTTTCAGATTTTGTGCTCCAGCTACCTGGAGCCAGTTACCCTGAAGCTTCATGCTGAGATGAAGCAATTCAAACTATCTGGACCCATCTTGCTGCGAGGTCTGTGCCTGCCCCTAATATTTATTACTCCCATCTGTTATTGATCCGTCTGTCTGATTTAAATCCACGTAATCCTACCTCTGTACAAACTGTGTGTTTGCGTTTTGTGAGGATGTAACTCCAAACAGCAGATGTTTTTTTTTAATGAGATGCCTGATTAAATTAAATTTAGATTTGAAAGAACACCCATTGGTTTTCTCAGCACGCTTCACTCGGGTGTGGTGTTGTATTTTTACAGAGCTTGGTACTGTAGGTGTGAATTCCTGTATCACTGAAATGTGTGTGAACAAAGGGTACTCATAGCCTCCAGTGCTCCATTCCTCCATGGTCTGTCTCTGCCTTTCACCCTTCTTCACCCTCCATTAAACACCAACACGCTCTCCCCATTTTCTCCCCATCTTGTTCCCCTCCTTCCCTCTATCCACTGACTTGCTTGATATCCGCCTTCTCTATTTTTTGCCATCTTTCCCTTTCCAATTTCTCCCCACATCACACTCCATCTCTGTAGCTCCTGCTCTGCGCCCACACAGTCACAGTATATTTCTGCACTTACACGCTCACTTTCACTATACTCCCTATCCAGCCTTCTCATTTCTATTTCCCTCTCCATCCTGTTCCACTCTCTAGTCAATCTTCCACTGCTTCACTCACCTTGATACTCACAGGACCTGGTGAATGGGATGTCAATATTTCATTTGAGTGTGCACACACACACACGCACACACACACACACACACACACACACACACACAAACACACACACACACACACAAACACAAACACACACACACACACACACACACACACACATCCCACACGAATGCAGGAGTCTTGGGACCCCGATATACAAATAGAAACGTGGATGAGGCTGACGCTATTTTATCTTTTTTATAAGTAACAACAAATTCCACAAAAAGACCAAAACCAGCAATAAATGTATCCAGCTATCTTACATTATGCTGTGATATAGACTTACCATCCAAAAACCATTCAAAAAAAAAAAAAACATTACTCCCTGCACATTTTTTCCCCACTCATTTTGTTGTAGTGAACTCTTTGTCATGCTGCAGTCATGCTTGGATAGTATCAGAATAAAGGCTGTCCCCCCCAGTGTCCACTGGGTGCAATTATGTCACTGCCCAGCTCCGTTGCGACTGCCAGAGACAATCTGTAGCCATTCTAGCCGACGTGCCAATGCCTACAGTCTCTTTCATCATTCCACTGTCTTTACAAGCTGCGTCTATTTTTGTTCAAGCAGTCCGTTCTGAAGCATGAAATTCACTTCACTATTAGTGCCCATATTTATATTTCATTGACTTACAATTATGCATTTCATTAACTGTCTTTACATGCATATAGAAAAACGACATATTTCTTTTTTGCTTTCTCACTTTGAAGCAGGAGAATGATTGCTACCGTTCTCCTTTTTGCTAATATACAGTATACTATTTAGGAAATATAGATACAAAACAAAAGAATAACATGCAACCAGAGGCAGCGGACATGCACCCTATGCACCCTCTTTACTGATAATGTCTGTACTGTATCTTCTGTGTCGGTTGCTGCTACAAACTGCATCAGACAGCAGCAGACAGTGGCTTGTGTTACTCCTTTGTTACTGCAGGTACCATTCAAACTGCATACTGGTGTCAGGCACTGCCACATGGAGTCTAGGGAAATTGTGTCACTATTACAAGCCTCTCTCTCTCGCTCACTCTCTCTCTGCTTCGGTGCTGTTCCTTGGTGCAGTAGGGAAAAAGTGCACTGCATGACGCACAGTCCAGGCTGTACTGAGATCCTATATCCTAATTTAGTTCCCCAACCGTTTCAGTCTCATCAGAAACTGTGCAACTAGAAGTAGCTCAAGTCATGTTATTGCTTTTAGGAATTTAGGCGCTCCATGAGCAGATATTCCCGCATGACTGAAAAGGGGTGATGCATGGCACAGGATATGACATATCACAGACTGATTCAAAATATGTTTACTTTATTACCCCAAAGTTTGCTGCAAATGAGTTAATTTAAGGGTTGTAATTATACACACACACACACACACACACACACACACACACACACACACACACACACACACACACACACACACACACTTTAGGTGTGATGATATTTATTTATATATCAATTTTAAGATGCTTTCTTTACATCATATTAAGGTTCCTCTTCTTCCTACTGCTCTTCCAACTGTATTTTTGATGTTTTGTTGATATTTTGATGTATTACCTTTATACTGGTTAACAATACCCAACAAAACGTCTGTCAGCCTATTTGTGCATATAAATAAATGTATATATATATATATATTAATATATATATATATCTGTTGAAAAAGACAATGTTTCATTCCAAGTCAGATCTTCATGTGGTAGAAATGCTTAAAAGAGTGAGAGAGAATTAATCTCATTATTCCTGTATTTGGTGTTTTACTTCCTAGGGGGTGTGATGAAGTGGGGAAACTACAAAGATTACAGGGCTGTATGATACATCTGTATAATGGTATACGAGTAGAAAAACTTAAATAGTTTGGGATCAGAGACCATCACTGCAGCAGAGACTGAATGTAACTAAAATGCAGGGATGCTCTCTTCTCGTCTCATCCTGACTTTTTTTTTTTCCCTCACCGTCCTTCCTGTCTCTTCACTGTGCTGTGCATTGCATGTGCCCATGCGTACATGTGTGAAAGCCTATGTGTGTACCTGTGTGTCTGTGGTGTGAGGGGGAAATAATGTGAGAGCAGGACCCATGTGATAGCTTTGCTGGTTGTCAGTCACTGGAGGCTTTTCTCCTTGGCTGCCCACAGAACAGGATTAACATGCAATACTTAGCAGCATTAGTCACTGAAGCCTGGGTAGCACACACCCACTAACATGGTGAAAAAATGCTGAAGCATATTTCAGTACATTTGCATATTTCCTTATATCCTATCTTAATTTATAAATTAAGATGGAAGACCAGAATTCATTATCTGAGTCTGTGGTTGACAGTTAAATGATGCTGAAAACTCTTAATAAGATATTCAAATTAATGAAAATGATGAGTTGGAAATTTTAAGTTGCTGAATCACAAAACATGGAAAAATAAACAATAATGTATTTTTAGGAAATGAGAGTTTGGATAATTTGATCCAGTATATTTTCTGGTAATCCTGAACCACCTGTAAATATTTCCTTGCAGAAGGCTTGATGTTGACAGTCAAACACTGAGGACTTTGTTCAGGAGCAACAATCAGAGTCTTAATTTCAGTCCTGCATAACATTTAAAGACTTAAAACTTTGAGAGCAGTTAGTCAGCAGTTAATAACAGGATGTTCAGATCATTAAGCAGCTGAGGTGACATTCAGCTGGTGGGAAACAACTTCAAAATGACAGACGATATGATAAAGTGAGCATAAAAAATGAATTAATTTTTAAAACTGCAACTCTAACATGAAAATGTGAGAATTTTCTCAGTGTGTCTCTTATACCTACACACACACACACAACACACTCGCATGCAGATGCACAAGAACACACAGGAGAGAACTGACAAGTGTAAATGGAACAGGGAGATAAAAGCGAGGCTTTGGCTTTTCACGGGACTGGATCAGAGGAGCCAGTGTCACAGCCATGAAAGAATGCATTACTCTGATACTCTGACAGAGACAACTAACACCTACACACAGCCCTTGCAGAGGTGACATGTCATCTGAGGCCCACCACAAAGAAAACATTTAAAAATACAACTTAAAATTCTCTTTTTACAGATCAGCAACTTATTGCAAAGACAGCGTGAAAAGGTTGAACTCAAACCGATTTATGGCAGACAAAAGGCACATGAGCCCTGCTGGATCCCTGGATGGGAGAAGCCCAGTAAGAGATTAAGTCTGAGCAGCTGCCGCAGCAAATTCCAGCTATACACACACCGCAGTACGGACAGTCACAACACGGTACGTAACTACAATGAACAAAAAGACCGAATCTGGCGTTGATTTTACTTGCCGTCACTTTGTAAGTATCTTCATCATCTACAGTGTGATACAAAATTTGTATTATCATTATTATGCAACATAATAACATACCGTGTTTACAAAGAGCTGAATGTGCTGCAGCAGATTTCTGCTTCCATTTCAGCCAATTTCCTGTTATTTTGTCCCAATTCATATATTTATGCATTAGACACATTAAACTGATGTATATTTCCCATATTAGGGATTTAAAGATTTCATACAAATAAAACTAAATCTAAAAAAAGTAGAATTATAAAGTATGTATTCTTGCAGAATAGAGTGAATAAAATGGATTATTTAAATGAATGTGCAATATGTAAATTAGAGGAAGTCACTATTGTTCACCCACAGTGAAAAACTTTTTTGCAAAGTTGATACTTTAGAGTATTATTTCGTGTAATTCTTTTAAGTCTGATAAATACGGGCCCTGAGCTATAAACAAAGCTCTTGTTCACTCTTTGTACTAACCTACGGATTTAAAGACACAGAATGAAAATGGAGACATAAGCAGCCGAGTTCATGTCTGCTCTTAGTTGTGATGAGGTGAGGAGCTTGGTGATTTAGGGCCACTTCACTTTGGTGAGTCGGTTAAAGTGGCTGAGACACTTGTTAAAGCTGCTTCATGGACACCTCTCCTTGAATATGGTCTGGGTACTACTGACTGGGAGGAGACCCCAGGGCTGATTCAAGACACAGTGGAGGGTTTGCATCTCCCAGCTGTCCCAGGAAGTCTCAGGAAACCCCCTGGAGGAGCTTCTAGGGAAAAGAAATCTGAGCTTCTGTAATTTCTGCCCTGCTGGTCACATGATTTACAGATAAAAGAAAAGATGGGAAAAGTTCAGGTTGGTTTTTGGTAACGTTTAATTTTACGGCTCATGTATTTCCTGCTAATTTCCTGGAATTTCCTTAAAATTCTCTAAAAAATGGCTGGTATTTAACTGTTAAATACTGTTAGGTCCTACAATATTTGACACTAATTATAAAAGAAATGGAGAAAGTGTTAGTTGATACAGTTATTAATTACCTGCTCGTTAAATTCAAGTTTTAAAGAAAGAGACTAGGAAATGATATAGTAGGTAAGTGACAAATGGTTCTCATTTAGGCTATTCTACACTCTGCATATCAGCAGTGTAATCCATCATTACTCCACTCTTAGGTCTAAACTGCTGGCTAAAACTGATGAAGTTAATTAAAACTTTGTCCTTGTATCATTTTGTCTTTCTTGGTTCCCTTTTTCCTGTTATCAAGTACTTGGTGATGTAGAGTATACTATAAGGGGCTGCTCATATATAAAACGCACGTTTTTTTATCATTCACTACACTGTTTTCTATTGAGTGGTTTACTGCCAGAAGAAGATGAAAACAGTTACTTCAAGTATTTTTGTCAGACAAACTTAAATAGTTGTTTTTACTGTATTTTTACTTCTACAAACACAGTACTGTATGTAAATAGCACAGAACACCTTTCGTTACAGTGAAATCTCATACAACAACACAAAACTGCAGCTTCAAAACACACAAGCACACAAACAAAAGCACTAGCCTAAAAACATTGTGTGGCTGCTGTATCGCATTGAATTACATCATACAAGTGTTTGTTTTTTCTACTCACTTGGTGTATATGTAGATAAAATCAAGTGCAATAATTATATAATAAATAGGTCTCAGGATTAGAAATAATCCCACTTTTATTGTGTCAAGTCAAGTCAGGTTTATTCATAAAGCCCAATATCACAAATCACAAGCTTCCCTCAGGGGGTGTCACACTCTGTACAGCAGACGACACCCACTACCCTCAGAAAATCCCTCAAAAATCCTTTAATGGCCAAAAACCTAAAAGGAAGAAAACTGATCCATATTTCAGGACGGACAGAGGCATGCTGAGTGTACAGAATATAACAAAATAGAAAAAAATGTACAATATATGTAAAATCAGTGAATGTATGAATCCAAAGGTAAATTTCCACCCCAGGTGACAATAAATGTATGTGTTTTTATACATATATGTACATTTATATGTATAATCAGTTTTGTCTCATTTTATTTTGTTTCTTCTGATTAAACAACCTTTTAATTCACTGTGAACACTTCCTATAATAACCAGTCAGCAGTGGAGGTTCCATATTACTGATGACAAAGAAAAAGATATGCGAATAGTGACACTGCTACGATTTCTACCTAAATCAGTCTTGACCTATTCTTATTCATTTATGCATGGCACCAATCAAAGAAGCCATTACTGAGAGTGAGGGTTTAGAAAGCAGGCCGTTTCTCAAACATCATCACAGCCAAGATGGATGCAGCTAGTGTGGTTGCCGTGGTAACCATGAACTGGCCATTTGCCAGGATCCATAATGATTTCCCATCAGCTGTGAGAAGTAGGGACCCCACCCAAGAATCCCCCACAACCTCACCACACAACGTACACACACACACACACACACACACACACACACGTTTCATAACGTTTCATAGAAACCATGTCTTACATGTTAAACTAAAACACTGGAGTGCAATAGACAGAAACCCCTCTCTGACACACATAATACACAAACTGTGTGAATCTCTCTCCTCTCCCGCTGTTTTTTTTTTTTTTAAGTGAAACAGCTCCTTTTATTTCCTTTCACTTTTGCTTTATTTTGGTTAAGAGAAGAAAGTCTTTTTACAGAGTCAACTGTCTCCTCTTAGAGCTCTTTCTGCTCTGCAGCCTCTTCGCACAGAGTAATCTGACACAGTACATGTGTAAGAGAGTGTGTGTGTGTGTGTGTGTGTGTGTGTGTGTGTGTGTGTGGGTGTGTGTGTGTGTGTGTGTGTGTGTGTGCATGTGTGTTTCTACCATAAGTGCAGTACGGAACAGAATTCATCCGGGGAAACTCAACATCCTGGTCTTTAATGAAATGAAGAGCTGCTAATTAAATTGACGTCTATAAGGGGAGTTGTCTTTTTTTTAAAAAGGAGTTTGCTACATATGCGTGTATAGTATTGATCTGACATTTCACTTCCTGTTCAGTCAGCTTAGTTTTTAGACTGTTTTTGGTTTTCTTTTCTTTTCTTTCCAGAACGAAACATCACATTAATGTTTGCTGGACATTGATTGATTATCAGAATCAGCTGACATCAGTTTGTCAGCTGGTCTATTGGTTCACCACCTTGATCCAGAATTCAATATCTAAACAACATCAGTTGGACTGACATGAAAGTTTGTGCAGACATTCATGGTCCCCAGTGGATGAACCCTATAGACTTTGGTGATCCCCTGACTTTTCCCACAGTGCCACCATGGGGTTGACATTTGTGATTTTGAGTGAAACTGTCTCAACAACTATTTGAGGGATCACTATAAAATTTGGGACGGATGTTCTTGTCTTGTTGATGAAACCTAATATCTTTGGTAATCCTTTAACTTTTTGTCTAGTGCCAGCGTCAAGTCAGATTTTTTATTTTCTCTCTTCTCTTCTCTCTCACTCTTATCTTTAGTTTATGACCAAATATCTGCAAAACTAATGACATGCTGATCAGCCTCAGCTGTACTGTACTGTAAATGAACTGTAAATATTACTATGCTAAGACCCTAAACTAAGATGGTGAACATTGCATCTGCTAATCTTAAGCATTTTAAGCAATTTTAGCATTGTCGCTGTGTTAACGCTGTTTAGTTAACATGTAGCTCAAAGCACCACAGAGCTGCTAGCATGGCTATAGACTCTTAGTCTAGTTACAGTCTCATAAGATACATAATGTAATAAAGTCACTGCTGCTAACTCTACATTATAACTCAATGATGTGTGTCTGTTGGTCTCTGGACTGGGGGATATATTGCATGTAACCCTAACTCATGCTTAGTACCTAAATAAGTATGTTATTACTCAAGCTGCAAATGCTCCTATGACTTCAAAATACAAGAGCCTCTAAAAAAAAAAACAACTGAAAAGCAGCAAACAATATTTTTTTTTGCGTGTTACTGATTAAGAATGTCAATCAAGATGTCTCAGTTTGGCTTTTCAGTAGTAAGAACTGTTTTGTTTTAATTAGATTACCAATTGGTTAAATGAAGTAGCATTCCACTTTGAAAAACACAAATGTAAAACATAATGCTGTACTAACCTTGATACCACAAACAAGCTTGCAGAAGGAAAAGTAACAAAGCTGTAAATGTGGATAAGACAAGAATAAGAACATCTTTATCTTTCTTTATATATATATATATATATGTATATATATACATACATATATAACATACATAACATACATAACATACATATACATAAATACAGTATATATATATATATATATATATATATATATATATACTGTATTTATGTGTGTGTGTGTGTGTGTGTGTACTACCTAATTACAAATTCAATAGTGGACCATTGGTCTGACAGTCCACTGTTGGTAATGTAAAAGTGTGTGTGTGTGTGTGTGTGTGTCTGGGTGTGTGTGTGTGTGTGTGTGTTTATGTCCCCAAATGAAAGACAAATGAAGGTGAGCTGAAGCATCAGGGGAGCCAAACTCCTAACGCTTGTGCGACAATTTCAGCTGTAACCTTCAAGAAACCTTTGCTGGCCATGAAAGAGTGGCACAAAATGTGTCTGTAAGTGTGTGTGTGTGTGTGTGCGTGTGTGTGTGTATGAGCCACAATGAACACGTGAAGCAGTCTGCATGAGGTGGTTGATGCTGCTGTGGTCGTAGCTCCACAGAGTCTCTGCACCGCAGCCTGTCTAACTGTAGCTCATGCTGACAAAGCTAACAGACATGTACCTCCCTCCTTATGTTCCTGCTGTTCCAGCTACAGCAGAATTCTCCTCCAGATCCCCCTTTTCTTCCCTTACATCAGTTTCTTACAGTTGCCTTTTCTCTCCACCCACCACCTGCTTCTCTATCCTAACCCCTCCCCCCATCTTGTATATCATCACTCCACTTTGCAGCTCAGCAGCACCTCGCAGCCGTTACCATGGAAACAGTGGGACAACAGCAGGTTGGCTACTGCTGCTGCCTGGGGGTGTGGCAACTCAGCCACCCTTTGCTCCTCTCCTTCCACTCATGGAGGTCTCCAGTACCTCTGCTGATTTATATATTTATATTGTACTTATCAGCTCTGGTGTACTGCAGCCATAGCAACGAGATAGTAGGTCACACATGACATGAACTGGAGTATGACGACACTTCCATACAACATGTATGCAGTTCCATTAAGTAAGGATAAAAGCATTAAGTTTAATGTGATAATTTTGTTTGGCCAATAAACAATGAGTTCCTGATTGCTAAGCAATGCACATGCTTGTTTGTCACTCTCTACCCAAAGCGGAGTGACACTGCCCTGGTGTTTTAAGCTACAATCTCAAATTCTAAGTTCATAAGCATGCCTGTCAGTGCCGGTGTAGAGGGAAGGATGAATCAGTCCAAGTGCATATTGCACAGTTCAGACTAAACTTGAAAGTAAGTACTGAGGAGAAATATTTCAGTCACATCTGTTTCTTTTGACAGTCAGTACATGTCATAACCATCATCATCATAAACATGAGGATATTATCTTGTAGGGGTAAAACCTGATACACTTGGTTTTACTACACATTTGCATATTCACAACTAAACTGCCACCTCTTTAACAATTAATAATAGAAATAATAGGAGAAGTTAAAATCATTCTGTCAACAAACTGCTCACATGCCAACAATTCACACATATGGGAATTGTTACAACGGGTCACAAGTTGGCGTGGGAAACTGAGAAAAATAAAATTAATCTACAATGGCGCCACTGCAATGTATTCTGCTGTAGTCTCAACCTAGACAATACAGTAATCTTGACTGTTGCTGTTTAGTTATATTTATAATGAGCAAATCTGAAAGTCTACAGTTACTTGTACAACAATAATGTTTCCCAAAGACTCGCAACATGAGAGTAGAATGCGAAGATGCCTCTGTAACCAATGAGGAGCCAATTTGGGTATAAAATGTTATGCCACTCAAGTCAATGCTGCTTGTCTGTTTGCATATGTGTTGTTAAATGCCTGTCATAGTCTGAATATGAATATGATGCGTTGCTTTCCGATGTGAGATCCTTGTGCTTCCCTGCTTGGCCAGTCGCAGTGTTCTTCCAGCAAAACACTCCATTCAGACACAGGGATGTGAGAAAGGAGAGATAGGTGAGGGCGAAAAACCCTTGACCTGTTTCTGTGCATCACAAGCATCGTGAGAACAGAGCAGATCTGATAGGTGGTGAGTGAGCTGAGAGAGAGGAGAGGAGAGGCTGCTCAGTGACTCTCTGGCTTTCCTGATTTAGATCACCATCACACTCTCTGTAACTTCACACAGTCCTGTCACATGTGCATGAGCACGCGCGCACACACACACACACACGTGTGCACGCACACACACACACACACACACACACACACACACACGCACACACACACACACACCCTTTTAACATTTAGACTGGATCACCACTTCTCATTTCACAGGAGTTACTTTGATGCAGCAACAAATGAATATGAGGGATGAAAAAAAAGGGGGGAAAAAAAAACACCAATGTTTTCTTTCAGTCTTTCATATGTTTGCAGAGTGGGAATGAAATTCAACACATGACTGAATCTGTTGCATCCTGGTGTTAAATCTTCACAGCATGGAGAAAATGAGCGATGAGACACAACAAGTTTACACAGAGAGGATGCAGACACTACACAAATATGACAAAATACATCTGAATGATGGATGATAGATTTGTTCTTTACACCATTTATGAGTCTTTTTATATTTCTATATCTGGTAGCCACTAAAATCTCTCAATGGTCACACAACACTCTATGTTTCCCATGCATGAATATAAGGCTGAACTGAATTACATCATGCTGGATTGCTGTTTTCTTCTTTTTTGGCGATTTCCTTATATCACTGTTGGAAATGACCTGACATACTGGGAACATGGACGTAGTCAAGACAAATGTAAACATTTAAAAAAACGACAGATGTAAGAACTGATTTACATGGATATGAAACTCAATTACCAAACTTCAGCCTTAAACTTCTCCTGGAAGTTCTGCGGGGCACTTTTGGGCCTCAGCGGTCATGATTCAGGAGTGAAGGGCCTAAGCAGTGTAATGCAGCAGCAGCAGCCAGAGCCAGACGCGCATCCATCCCGGATACGACTGCAGTGACACCAACAGCTGAATCAGGCTTTCAGTCCTGTGCTGACAGGATTATCTCGCCATGCAGCCAACCAGATTTGACAGGAGAGCGTGGCAGACAGACAGATAGTATGTGTTTGTGTGTGTTAACTTGTGGTTTGGTGAGTGTGTAAATTGTACCCTCTCATATGCATCAGCTGGCTCACAATCTGACCAAAATATCCCGCAGGCTTCTTATTAATATTTCAGACTATTGTTGCTGCATTTTGAGAACTTAATGTATGCCCCTGTAAGGTAGCTGCAGCTCTTTGTAAATCTATGCCAACAGGCTGAATCTAATCAAAGCTGAACTTATAGTTAGCTGTTAGAATATTAATAACAATAATAATAATATTAGCAAAAAATATATAACATAAAAACACACCTCATTTAGTTAAAGAGAATACTGGCTTCAAATCCTCAGGCAGCGAGTTCAAAGGAGTTAATTTATTTCACTGAAAAAAAAAAGAATTTTTGAAAAGCATCGATTGGAAATTGATTTTCACCTGGATTTTATCTCACCCAAAAGATGCTATATTTCTGCTGCAAGAAGACACAGTTTATAGGAACAAGCACGTCAGAGAATATGTTCCATAAGAGCAAAGAGAAATAAATACAAAAATGAATAAGCTGCTGGAAATATGGGAAAGCCCATCTAAGTAAAAAAAGAAAATTAATGGATTGAACAAATTCTATTTTCAAATTCTGATCTCCACCTATCTGCTTTCCACCTGTCTTTTTTAATATTCAAATGAAAACCTACAAATTCCCAATTTTTGTCTCTTTGGTGAGGTCTAATAAATGACATAAATTGTTAAATTGGTAAATGATAAGTGTGGACTATATTCCATAAGTTCTGAAAGAGTTTTCCATCTGCTGCAAACGCTTTATCCACTAATGAGCCTGTCTCCATCAGACACTTAACTTCTGTTCTCAGTGCTAGTGGGAACGTTCGCTCACTCGCTCGCTCCACAGCCACATACTCTGCAAGTCATTAGAACAAACTAAGAAAAACACCAAACTGTCATTCACAGGGAGGCAGCAGCTGAGCGACACTTTCAAGTCAAGAAGCAATTAATGCTGGGAAAGGCCTCTGTGAATGATTACGGCCTCAAGCTTCATTCACTGCCTTGTAATTTCTCAACCACACATGGACGCGCGCACACACACACACACACACATACATAAAATGTGACAGATCTCCCTGAAACACAGGGACGAGTCCTCCACGACCAAAGCTAACTGAACCAGCTCTATTGTCACCAGCCATGATCTGAAAGAAATTAATTTCGGTGACACCGAAAGGAGGGCTGGTGGATTTCAGTATTCCCACTACAGAGTGAATACATCTCTAAATAGTGATGACTGCAGTGAACTGAAGCAGCTGACATCTGTTGTACAACCCTGATTAAAGCAACAGGCTTTCCTGCCACTGTGACTGTGCTTTAATCAGTTAACCAGGCCTATGTGAGCACATGTGTGGCGTGTTGGTTACTTTACATTATAAGAAAATCAACTATAAACTCTGGATTAAGTGGGACTAAAATCT
Source organism: Seriola aureovittata (assembly GCF_021018895.1). Lineage (NCBI taxonomy): Eukaryota > Metazoa > Chordata > Actinopteri > Carangiformes > Carangidae > Seriola > Seriola aureovittata. The sequence continues at coordinate 13,767,307 of NC_079364.1, forward strand.
TCTGGTGTCACCATCAGCCTCTAACCTCATGTTTACATCAGCTTGAGTAATTCTCCTCATGCTATATCTGAACCTGCTGCGTTTTTTTCCCCCCATCTTCATAAAAAGAGCAATTTTATGGACGTTTAAATATTCCCATGAAGTTTTGTCTCACAGGAGAGCCAGTCACTGGGTAATGTTCTCACTTACATGTCAGCGAGGCGCTGTGGCCTGGGGTGAAAGCAGTTCATATGATACAACCTTACACAACGTTTGAGGAGAGTGGAAGAGACAGGCAACAGCACCCACAAGGACTTTGCTGTACCACCTCCTCTCCCTCTCCAAGAATACAGCAAAGACCAAGTGATTTACAGCTCTACTACAAACTAAAATCTTTTGAGTATCAAACACCCTGTAGCCTTGTATAGATTTATGGATTTATGGATGACAGCAGCTGTGGTCAGTTTAAATTCATTCAAGTTACAGCATGAAAATATCCATAGAAACCTAGTCCTGAATCATTATCTACCTATCCGCTATTCATTGGATGATAAATGAACAGCTACAATGAGCTTCTATGTCTCACTAATAATGAACTCTTCAAAGCTGTCAATAGCCTTGTGTTCAGCCATAGTTTCCTGAAATGGTTTCAGATTAATGTTCATTTTAAATCAGCATATTTAAATTGTCAAATGTTTTTATGCCTGGTTGGTGCATAGATACATTGGGAGGAGGATCTTTCCATACATGATAACATTACGTCGGAAATGAATCGTAAATAAACAACTGTTTGCTTAAAAAAAAAAGTTGGTCACATCAGCTTAAAAGGTGATGATATGTCAATGTAGTATTGGTTAAGGTTAAGGCTGGTTAAGGTTAAGGTAAGACTATGTCTGCTTTAATACAAATACAGTCCACAGTGACTTCAGACACGTGTTTATTTACCTTTATCAAAAACCACCATCTTTCCATAATTTAAATCAGAGTACTTTTGGTGCCTAAACCACAGACGGGACTCTAGATGTGACAGCTGTTTGCTTTGTTCGCCCGCCATCCTCCCTGACCACCTCCTGGCGACTCCACTGCTGTTAATAAATGTAGCAGTTCATTCATTCAAAAAAAAAGTTGTATCTGAACATAAACCAGCCAGCCATTACATTTACTACAAAATGTATTAACTGGTGTAGTTTAGTTTATAACTACATGAGTGTTATGAGCCATTTATTAAATGTTTACATACTGCTCATGAATCCTAAATAAGTTAGGGTTAGGCCTCATAAAGTGTTACCCATAACATGCCATGATGTAGACTGCACTCTTTGATTATCTAATCATGTTGTGCCCTGGTCAGATGTACACTGATGTGCACGTTCAAATATCAATGTATTTTGCTGGATTTTCTCAGTGGGTAAAAGTCAAGCCTAACGCCTCAAAACTGCATTTGCTGGCACCATGAACTTGTGTTTGCTACATAAATAACCTTGCCCTGAATTTCAACTGGGGAGTTAACAACCCCCATTAACCCATGCTAATCCTTTAATGCTTTTTTATCATTAAAAAAAATTAATTAAATCTGGAGTGGCCTTCACTGTTGGCCATCTCTGACTTAGTTGACAGGGGCAAGTTAAAAAACAAGATTAAGTCAACAGTGATAACAGGAATATTTTAGTGTAAAGGGTTTCAAGTTAACAATATATAAAGCAGACAAAAATATACTCTATTTGGAGGCATAGTGCTTTAACAGCCAACTCTGTGACAGGGGTGTGAGATGTTGCCCCAGCCCTCTCATTACCAGAATAATTGCACGACAACACCCGAGAAAAGCATTCATCACAACTAATGAACGCATTTAGCTTCATGTGACTGCAGTTGTCCGCGCAGCACATTCATCATTTCATCAAGGAGAGCAAAAACAGATGAGCAATGCTGACTCCCAGCTAAAGATTACCAGTGTGGTGAAGCGCAAATTCCACACAAGAACCCTAATTACAGTTTTTATGTGATTATGCAGCGTTACACAGCTCCACTACAAGGTTAGAAAAAAAAACAACAAAGAGTGCACATGAGCAAATTCGCAGTGTAACCTCAGCGCTGCGTTCTGTGACTTCATGTGAAATCACTGGCTCCTAATAATTTCTAGATTTAATCCACTTGGGTGTAAATGGTGTGTGTGCGCTTGTGTGGGTGTGAGATTGTGTTTAAATGCATGTCAGAGAGAGACAGAAGAGCAATATCTCAAAAGTCATCCGATAATAACTGGAATAACGTCTCTTTTCGCATTTTGCAAAGGTCTCAGTTTTACAAAGGAATACATCCCTTAAAAAATCAGCTACATCATATGTGCCCTGAAGGCATAATCCTTCTTCAAGCATTAGGATTTAGTTTCTTCTCAGAGGCAGTTTTTCTAGAGATGTAGGGATTTTGGCGAACTCTCCATTTGTACTGCTAATGTTTATTTTCTGGTAACACTTCAGATTACAGCTCCCAAATCAAAGTGTAATTATTTGGAATATATGAGGTGTCAACAAAACACCTCCAGGATACCAATACCAAGAAAAATATGTACAAAAAGTAGAGATTACGAGATTAGGGAATAAAGGGGCAAGTACAGTAAAATTATCACTGGATACCAAGGAAGGACTGTAGTGGTCACAGGATTGATTATTGCAATGAAGTGAACTATAGTAACATTTTAACGTACATATTTATACACACACAAAAAAAAAAAGAGTGTGTAAAATGTTTTAAATATGAAGCACATATAACGTATATTATTGTTGTTGCTGGGAAGGGAAGATGGTGTAGTCTATCTCTACAGCTGTAGTTATATAACAGTCGTGTATAAGATAATGATAAAATAAATTCTGGGGAATGCTTATGTAGTTTTGGGATCCAATGTAGGATCAAACTGATGTTAGAGACTGACCTGGACATGCTTTTATTTTATCATAACATAACATTTTTGGGCAACATACAACGTAAAGAAGAGTGTGGCGAGCGATGATTCAATTTTCTTACAGTTTTTTTCAAAAGCATGCATGAGAAATTTGAGCTGAGATAGTGATCATTACTTTTTGGTGATAGTACACTACAGTCAAGGTATGCAGCCTGTAAAATAATTTTTGTTACCCAATTATTCACAGTACTTACGCCCTTGTATCCGATGAGTATTTCATTTGTAACCCTTGTGTACAAAATATTTAGACTGTAATTTGCAGGCTGTAATCTAATGTGTTATAGATTTCCTTTATTACACTCCTCCTGATGGGAGAGGATTATTCTGTTTTCCCCTCTCTCTGTCCCAGACCAGCCCACCTTCCACTGCTAAAAGGTTTTACTTAGTTAGATTAGTTGTTTTGTTTGTTGATGATGAAGTGTGTTGTTTGTGTGGAGTCAGCATTTTATTCTACTGCTGCCTCTGTGCAGTTGTCCTTTGTTTGCCCACTCATTTTTAATTTCACAGCTGTGTGATTAACTTTCAAGGGCATTTCTGCCCCAATTAATTTCTGTCCCACCACAATGCTGTCTGCAAAACACCTGAGTAAAGCATTACTGAGTGCATAAGGTAAATGTCACCTGACTTGCACACATATTCTGCACTCAGGAGTATTTTAATCTCTTCTTCTCTGTAAACACCTTCCTGCTAATGGAAAGAAAAAGCAGTGGGCAACAGCTGCACTGATGATAAAATGTATCCCACCTACGGGTGCTCTGCACTGAACAAAACCTCAATTCAAAAGACATTTTTTCTACGTCCTCTGCTTTGAATTATGAACTGCATGCTGCCAACTGTCATTCTCTGTAACAAATGAATGCACAAATGAGCCCCCACACTTTCATAAATATTAATAGGGATGGTCACCCACACATTAATCATTAGCATATGAAAATAACGGAGAAAATAACAGACAGGGATCCCCTAAGTGAGGATCCCCCCTCTTTTTAAAGTAGTCAAAAAGTTACAATACAAAGAATGAAATAGGTTCCAGCAAATTTTATGATTTAGGGACTTTTTCCATGCACCAGGACCTAAAGTGGTTTGCACTGTAGACTGATCCATAGGCTTCAATTCAAACACCCACACCCCCCCCCCCCCCCCACACACACACACACACACACAGACACACACACACACACACACACCATACCACAGGGAATCAAGTGTTGTGCGATGGACCAACACAAACCTAAAACCCCCTCAATTTATCAAAGTGGCCCTACAAATCAATGTGGATTACTTTGGGAGAAAGCATTGCTCATATGGCAGTGCATTTCCATTACCACACAACAATATTGGCCTTTTGGGAGGCTGCGGTAATTTTGTCTATTGATCAAATCACAGGCAAAGATCACATCACCGTGTCTTAGTTTAGGCAATAACTCAAATACAGAGAAATGGCAAAACCATCATCTCAGTGTGGATAATAGCATATAAACAACACACAGACACACACGCACATATGAGTGCACACACACACTCTGCACAGCACAAACATACCGTGATCACACAATCGCATCACCGCAGAGGTCAGACCAGTCTCAGGTAACATATTGTCAAATAATAAAAGGATTATCCCTGTAATCCAAATGGCGAACACCTTCACCGCAGCAATGGGTGTCACCTTGCCTGATGTTAGTGCAGCCGCCACTCTGCAGTGATGAGAAAACTTTGCAGCTTCTAACCATCTGTGAAATTCAGATAAGCTGACCAATCCACATATGAAAAGTCAAAATCTTATATGAATAGTTCCACATTTTGGGAAATACGCTTATTCGCTTTTTGGCAGAGAGTTAGATGAGAAAGCTGATACCACCCACATATCTGTCCATTCAATATGAAGCTACAGACAGGAGCCAGCAAGCTTAGCTCAGCACACAAGGGCCAGAGGGGAATGCTTCTTTTTACCCCACATTTTCTTTTTTCAGATGAAACAGATGAAAATACTTCTCGCTGTGCAAACCCTTTAAAAATCCAAACTGATCTATTTTGTTTGTTTCTTACAAATACTGATTTCCCAGCCTCTCGTGGCCTGTGAAGGAAAAACCCGTGTTAATCACATTAAACCCCAGAGTCATTTGCATTTCAACTCAAATATTATTCAGCTTCATACTTTGGTCCCTAACACACACACAACACAACAGACTTAAACTGTGTAGGAGCACCTCTGCAGTGTTAAACTCAAGAAGGGATAGTTCTTCTTAAACCCCAGCGCAGCCTTGGATGAAACTCGAGTCAATGCCACATAAAGAGAATCGATGCTTTGAGCAGTCATGTTTGAGGCCTGCTGGTCTTCATTTATGCTCCAAGACTGAGGCTGAGGAGAAAGAAAAGGTAGCCTTGTTGCTCACTGGAGAGCAGATTTCAAACGCTGTTGCTCGAGATAAACAAAGAGCTACTGGGAATTTAAAAAAAAAAAAAAAGGTGCTGTGGTGTTTCTGTGTGGTTATAAACACCAGGTGACCTTGGAAAGTGGCACAGCAGGGAGTGTGAGAGTCAGACACACACTGTGAGGGGAGGATGCTAATAATGGGGAGTCCTGTCAACACTTATTACATTCTTCTGTTATTCATCTCACACATTTTGCTCCTCTCTGCTTAAAATCAGTTCCAGTTGAAATGAGAAATATTTCCAATGGATGTGGGTATAATTCAGATTCTTTAAAAAAAGTTGAAAAAAAATAATCTGTGCAGTGTGTGGGGAAGTGCTCAAATCTGTTTTATTTCTAGGTGTGAGAATTGTCACACATCTCCTGTGCTATAGTCCAACCTGTCTGTCATTTGCACTCACCATCCTTTCTTCATTTTAGAGATAGAAATAATGATTACTTCTAATCAATTTGTTGATTATCCCAATTAATTGGTTAATCATTTGGACATTAAAATGTCAGACAATTGTGGAAAAATGCTCATCATAATTTCATCCATTTGTCCAAAACAAAGAGATATTTCATTTTACATTAAGAAAAACAAAACACAGTCAGCCATATTTAAGAAGTTGCAACCTGTGATTAATCACTTATGAACGATTAATTGATTAATTGATGAGCTGCAGATCTAAAAGTCTTAATTCTGATACATAAACATGTTTCTATTGCTGGAAAGATGGTGAGAGGAAAGTGGAGGAGCAAAGGTGCACAAACAACTCGCAAAAGCAGCAACTCAAAAACCTGTGAGACACACAAAATACTTATAAACACATAAATCAGTAATATTTATCAGCTGGGACTGAACAGAAATCTGGGTGCAGATACACACACAATTTGTCCTCTGGAGGAAGAAGGGATGACAAAAACTCAATTAGCTTTGGCTCTTCTCATTGTGTTCTCATATAAAACTTTATAATCCTTTCCCATATTAGTTAATTAATCAGCTAAAGGAAGGTGAGAAATGCAAACTTACTCTCATGCCACATTTGCCTCATATTGTGACGACTGAAACTATGAGTAACCGAGGCAGAAACACTGTTCACGTCAGCTCCCTTAATCAAATTCTGGGTAGGCGATATGAGGAATATTTCACACCAGTGATATTTCCCATGTGCCAAAAAGAACCACATGAAGTGTCATTAATAGTCAGCGAAACGACTGAAAAGTATCATCACTGGCCTCTCAGATCTTCGTAAGTCTTACTTCCGGTCTGCCTTCGGCCCCAACAACCCCTCCCTTCACGTAGGTCAGCAAAGGTGTAACAGAAGCCCAGTGAAAACGGCCACAAAACACACAAGAAGCACACCTGAGTAAAGTTACTGTGTGTACATGACAAAAACCAATCCAGGCAACAAAAAACAATCCAGCCACAACCATTAGCCCAAGCTAGCATTGCTGTGATTTGCTCCACAGCAAAGATGGCAGTTATAGTCAGTTAGCGATGGAACATTTGCCGAACAAATTCATAATAAGGGTAACAGCAAGTTAGCTAACATTATCATGCCTGCTGTAGCCGTGAAAACAGACATGTAACAAGTTACTTACACATAGAGAAGAAAAGCTGCTTCAGCTGCTAGTAGGGCTCTCAAGCTCAGTAAAGTCAAACCAGTATTGGCTCCAGGGTTGGGCTAAGAAAGAAATGCAGCCATGGAGTTTATCCACTAGGACTGGTCGCAGGAATGACACTGACAGAGCCAGTAAAAACTTTAAAAACTTTAGGGATGGTTTGACGTCCACCGCCCGACCGGGATTTGAGCATGGCAGTCCCCGTGGCCAGTCCACCTGTGCTCTGGTTTTATCTCTTTCTTTGTCGGAGTCCCATTTAAACAAAAAGTGCTTTCTTCAGTGGAGGAAATTGTTGATGGTGGCCTTCACCTGAACACTGCATGTTTCCATGTCACGGGTGGGCGGTGCCTGTGTGTTTATAAATCTCCTCTATCTCTATACATAGAAAAATTATTGTTTATTATTAAATGATCAATTCAGCTAATTCAAAAGGAGCTGTACAGTTTGTTTGTATCTGGTTCCACTTGTTTGTTTTTTGTTTTTGTTGTTGTAATCATGACCACGATTGAACCAAGTACTTATTACTGTAACCATGAGAACAAAAGGTTCCATAACATTAACAAGGTGCTTACTTTATCCTAAACCATGATCTGTTGCTAAATTTGACCAAGTGGTTCTTGTGCCTTTAAGCTCAACCAAACCTCAACCAGAGCGATGCCACGTCACGTAATTGATTTTTTAAAAGTGATTTAACAGTTTTGCAAGGCACAGACAAATGTTGTTGTCCTGCCAGTAGGGACATCAGACGGATGTATAATTCCCACCTGATACTGCATGAATGCAGCTATTCTATTACATAGTAAATGATGGATATTTAGATAAAAACTACAACAACAAGCATTTTATAAGTGAAAAGTATACTTGACATAGGTGTAACTTAACAGATACATAATGTGCCAAGAGATGCGCACTTTTCATCCACCATAAAGGTACAAATTTGAACAAGTTCAGCTTGAAAAAAGAGGGCACACATACTAAAGTCAGCTAACTGTAGTACACTGATTTAAAGACCTGGGTGGTGCCAACACTGCAGAGACCTGGGTTCAGTTTCCTGCTGTGGTGCTTCCAGCCTCATCAAACACAATTATTACTTTGCGCTGGTGAGGTATTATGTCCCTGTTGCAGCACTAGTGACTTGTTCTGGTTGGTCTGTCTACACTGTCTGCTTCTGTCTACACCCTGCCCAAGACAACAGAGGTGGGAGTTTGCAGCAACAAGGACTGCAGTGCGGATAGAATCAATCCCTCCAAACAGGGAGACAAAGAGCACCAAAAAGGCAACAAACTGATTTTATCATTATTGCCTAATGGTTATATTAGTTTCATTAGTACATTTGAAGTGTAAACACTGGCTGTAGAAAAATCCATTGGAGGAAACACACTGTATTGTTCGTATAGACCCAGCAACATGCCTTTATTCTCAAAGGTTCAACTCGGCTCTGCCTTCTTCTGACAGTGTGACATTTTGATCAGATCCTCACGTTTCAAAGGACTGTTGCCCTTGCACGTTTGAAGCCCACAGGTTCATCAAACATGCACTGAGGTCTGCTTTCATGTGTTCTCGCCAAGCAGATCGTCGATGTTGACGATTCTGCAAAACTCCAGTTTCATTTCATTGAATTATTCCTATATTATCTGCTAATGACAACTTCAGTGTAGTTAAGGTTCTCAAACTTGTATTGTCGCACTCAACTTTCTAAACTAATTAAATTCTTAACAGTTAAAAATATTGGACACAAACTTTGTATTTTATCGAAACAATGGCCTTCATGCATCATGTGTGTTAGTCATCAGTTTCTAAAGTGTAAATGGAAAATGCAAGCCAAACTTTTCAAAATGGACAAATGACACAAAGCTCACATTCTACACTGACAGTGAATTCAAGATCATCATATTTTGGATTAGATTGACATGTTTCCTCAATGAGTCACATGTTTTTCTTTATTTGCCTGTCAAAAATCTGTCCATCTAGGAATTTCAATGTCAGGCTGCTGACTGAATAAATACAATATGATTAGTTATAGACTTGCAAGCATCAGAACAATATCCTTGGTTATTGTTCCTACATGAATACAATCCCTTTGAATTTCAGATGCAGTTTTTTTTAATCAGAATTTGAAAACCACTGAGTTAGGGCTGATAAGGTGCAACTTAGAAAACTCATAAATACACAAAACACAGGCAAAAACATCCTGATAAAAAAAATTATCTTCAGTCACAATAAGAACAAGGAGTCCTGCAACAGATGGTGTAGCCCCCACAGAGCCCTGATCTCAGTCTGAGATCACATGAAGAGACAGAAGACACTGAGACAGACTAAATCCACAGAAGAACGGTGGCAAGTTCTCCAACAACCTATCTGCCAAGTAACTTGAAAAACTTAAAAAACCCAAGTTTACAGAGAAGAATTGGTGCAAAGGTGGTCACACCAAATATGGATTTGATTTTGGGTTTTTTTTCTGTTTACTCCACTTTGTATGAAGTTAATTGGTAAATATTCATGGGATTATTTTTGAAAGTATCCTCACTTTACTTTTATTGCCTAAAACCTTTGCACAGTACTCTATGACAAAACATCCATTTATGGAGACGGGGCACAAACCTCAGTCTCAGAGATCAAAGCCCACTCAACAATGACTTTGGATGTAAATCATGCAGTGAGGAATCATCCACATTAATGTAATTCCTAGAAGGACATTTATGTTGCAGTGTTTCACTTGTAACAATATTCAGTTTGATCAGGTTGCTGGGGGCAACCAACAAGTCCCTCCCTAACGACAATGGCGAATATGCTGTATAGGTGGAGCATGAGCAGAGAGGAACAGACACTGGGACTGGGAACTGAGAAACAGAGCGAATCATAGAAGAAAATAGCAGCTGATGGTGCAGAATACACACACGTCCTCACACTTATCCTGTCCAGTCGAACTGCTGTCCAGCATCAGCAGAGAGTAGAGGAAAAGCCTGTGAGCTGGTGAAGTTGAGCTGTTGCACACAACACACAGTTTTTTGTCCTCCAGTGCCGGCTAATGAGAGGGATATAGAGACATGAGACATGGCCAGACTCATTACCCCACAGCACCGCAGCTGTAATTGACTTCAACCAAAACATTTCACTCTCCATCCTCGTTCCGCTAATAGAAGTCACTCTTCTCTCAATCCTTTTGTTGTTCCTTTGCTTTCATATTTTCTTGTTCTCTCTCTCTCACAGCCTGTCATTTCATCCATGACAAGCCTCTTGTCACTCTGATCTTCATGTGCTACAAGCTCCCTCTCTTTCTTACACTTGCTCCATTTTTCCATTAAAGCTCATTTCAGCAAGCAAACCAAACACGCACACACACACACACACACACACACACACACACACACACACACAATTCCCTCACCTCCCTCAAATGATGCTGACTGGCAACAAGGCATAGTAACTGTCTCTGGTTTCCACAGTAACCGCTCTTGACGAGGTCCTAATCAAAGTCGACGTTGAACAACAACACTCCTCCGACATTCACCGAGCACTTTATTAGGAACACCGAACACCTGCTCATCATGCAGATACAGGTCTGGTACTGAGTATTTCTGAAACAGCTGATCTCCTTGGATTTTCACACACAACAGTCTCTGGAGTTTTTACTCAGAATGGTGAAAAAGAAAAGTATTGTAGTTAGTACTGTGAGCAGCAGTTCTGTGGCTGGAAACACCTTGTTAATGAGAGGTCAGAGGAGAATGCCCAGACTGGCTGGAGATGACAGAGAAGCTGCGATAAAATAGAAAACCACTGTTTATAACTGTGGTGAGCAGAGAAATTTCTCAGAAAGCACAACACATCGAACCCTGAGGCAGATGGGCTACAACAGCAGAAGACCATGTCAGGTTTCCATCCTGTCAGACAAGAACAGAAACCTGAGGCTGCAGGCGCAGGCTCACCAAAACAGAGACTGGTCTGATGAATTTGGATTTCTGCTGAGGCACGCAGATGGTGGCGGTGTTATGATGTGGGGGATGTTTTCTTGGCACACTTTGGACCCCTTAATACCCGTGAATCATTGTTTGAATGCCACAGATTATCTGAGTATTGTTGCTGACCATGTGCTTCCAGCATGATAATGCACCACGTCACAAAGCAAAAGTCGTACGTGGCCTTCCCAGTGTGAACCCCATGAAACACCTGCGGCATGTGATAGAACAGGAGATTGGCAACATGAATGTGCATCTGACAAATCTGCAGAAATGACGTGATGCGATCATGTCAACATGAACCAATCTCAGAGGAATATTTCCAACATCTTGCCGAATCCATGCCAAAAACAAAACTGCTATGAAACAGAGGCCCGCTCCAGTATTATGGTGTTTCAAATAAAGTGCTCGGTGTGTCCATTTTCACAGTCATCGATCATTTGTCATATCAACATGTTTACATTTCCATCCTGGATCAGGTGTTACAGTTTACCTGTGTCTGGATCATAGCTAGATGGATCATCAGAGGATTGTAAGGAACTGGTGGTTTTTTCTGGGTGTTTGGCTCCCGCTTGTCTTCATTCTGTTGCTGATTGTCGTTGACTCTTAAAGAGTTTTCTTTAAATTTTTTTCTTTAAATTTTGCTCTGATTTGTGATTGCTATCTTCAGTGATTGTAAAAATTTCAAAATTATTAATTATTTTACTGTCAGACATTTCCATGACATGTATTAAAATACCCATAAGTCTCATTATCTCCTGCCTAGGAAATAACACGGTCAGAGAAGCTCTTAGATTCGTCAAACAGCCTGCAACAGCTTCTGGTACTGCGTCTTTATATCCTGCATCCAGAAAAACTGTCTGATTTCATGCCCACAACTTCCTTAATGACAGCTATCTAATGATAAAGTTGCACAAAAGACGACATTGAAGACGTTACGTTTCTTGAGCACCAAACTATTTCACAACATCAATTCTAAAACAATGTTTTTTCACAGTTTTTAATCGGAAGAAAATTTTAAAAATATTTAATACCAAACCTTTTCACAACACAATGATATGTGCTTATTGTGAAATATATACTCACAGACACACTCAAGCATCAAATCTAGAAAACATTCTGCATTTTGCTTGAAAAATGAGTTTTCATGCAAAGGGCTCTCTGGCTCTGGTTCACAAGTGAGGGGGTATTGATCCATGCAAAAAAGCTTATATGCAGCACATTTTTAGGTTTGCCACTGCAGTGCTGTGATGGAGACATTTGCTGAATAAGCAGTTACAGTTAATGAAGTAGAAATGGTTTGCTGGTTTTTATGTAGACTTTGGTGTTTTTTCTGCAAAATAAAATACATGTATAAAGATGAAACACGACAGCTACAAAGTACAGAAAGAGGAAACTGAAATGAAAAATCAGCATGCTCGTAGATGTGAATGAAAATATACTGTATATCTATATATAGATAGTGTCTTATATATATGATGACCTATATAGGTTGAAATGAATTCTTCACTTTGCCTACTAAGGTTTTCAGAGGACAAAATAAAAAATAAAAAAAATAAAAAAAACATTGTTCCTGTGACAGACGTGCAAAATCCTGAACTCTAGAAATTTAAGAGTGCAATCCCAGAGGCGCTCACACTCCTGCAGCCGCAGCTGAAACATAGAACCTACAGAGAAGTAACCTCCAGGGACAGAAAAAGGCAGTGAGTTGGATCAAAAAGAATGTAGATTATGAGAGGGTGAGTGGGGGATGAGGCATGCTAACCAAGCTGAAGTGAAGCCAAAAGAAACACTGAGCTGGTGAGGAGGAGGAGGGAGCTGAAATATCAACCTGAGGGCGGAGCTGATGGCTGATGGCCCAGGGGCCGGCTGGCCTCCTTCGCACTGAGCAAACACCCGCAGATTTCCCATCATTCCCTGCAGCACAGGATCGAAAATCTGTAGCAACACCCCCCCCCCCTTTTTATTTCAGCATAAAGCCCTTCTTCTCTTTCTCTTAAAAACATATTTTCAAAAAACAACTTGGGAATTAAAAGAGACAAAATAGCAAGTCCCACAATCCACTCCAGCCCCAGGACACTTTGAAATAAATGAGCATTTAGTAATGTTCCTTTTAGCAAGACACAGTGGGGTAAACAGATCCTTCTCTCCCCAAAACCTGCGATGTCATCCTGATGCGCCACAACATAAAGACTACTGAAAGATGCTAAATGTGAGCAGGCAGCAGCTAATATGGGGATAAATAAACATTTTCTTAATCTGAAAAAACTGTATCACTGTTGAGTAAATAGCAATAATTATAGAGAGAAAATACAACCGTCGGTGCACAGACAGACTGCCAACAGAGCGGATGACAGAGCAGCAGAGGTGAAGTTAAGAGGCAGGGTGTTGTTTCTACAGGGGAACATCAGCTGTGGAGGGAAAATAGATCCCCTCCTGTCTTTTCTGGAGGCTTTTGCTCTTATTAAAGTCTCACCGAGGCTCCTCAAAAAGGCAGACGTGTTAGACTGTCAGATCAATCAGTCCTGTACTTAGAAAAAAAAAGATGGAGAAGAGTGAGAACAGTTTTACACACATATACACGCATGGAGGGGCACGCAGATACACAAAGTATGTCCTTGGAAAACGTCCAAGATTAACCGTTCGACCTGTCTCTTTGTAGCCGGTACCATGTGTATTGATGAACCAACAGAAACCACAAGGAAGTGCATCATTCAGGCTATTATCAATGAAAAATGACTTTAAGAGTGTGCTGCTAGACAGTGAATGATTGTGTGTGTATGTGTGTGTGTGTGTGTTTGTGTGTGTGTGTGTGTGTGTGTGTGTGTGTGTGTGTCCTCTGATCTGATTAGCTTTCGTACACTATTAACTGCTATTAAAGACTTGACCCCTGACCTGCAGAATTAACCTCTGGGCTCATTTATCTAAACGGACAGATCTCATCTTTGTTGCCCATTTCCAGCAGGAAATTAGGATAATTTTTCTTATTCTCACTGCATTTCAGAAGGTGGAGAGAGCTGAGGTCTTAACGTTGCCTTGAGGCTGTTCCACTTGCTTATGTAGCACAACGCAAGCTCCCGTGAAAGGTCTCTTTAATCTGTCTTTCTGAAACTAACGATTATTTTCATTACTGATTAATCAGCCGGTTATTTTCTTGATTGATCAAGTAATCACTTAGTGAAAAACACCACGACACACATTTCTCATCATCCATAGTGATGTCTTAAGATTATTTTCCCAGATCAAGAGTCCAAAAACTAAAAGATATTCAATTTACTATTTATTTAACAAAAAAAATGAAACCAGAGAATTGATGGAAATGATGAAACATTTATCAAAATAATTGATTACTTTTCTGTGGACTGACTAAATGACTAATCGCTGCAGCTCTACATCAAATATTTTTAAATAGTTTTAAAAGAAACATGTCCAAGGAAAAGTGTTTATACCCGTTCCATTCACACTTTCAAACAGTCTCTACACGGAGAGGTTCACAGTGTTGCACTCACTTGAGCACATGGAAAGAAAAGAAAGAAACTGTGTGAAGAATGAAGAAAGAGCTTGAGTGAGAAGCTCAAACTCTGCCTCCTTTACAAAGTTACAAAAAAAATAAAAAAATAGTTGAACACATCGCTGCTGATTCTGCCGTTGAAAGGAGGTGTTAAGATGATCTGACAAGCACTTTGTGTGAAGCGTACTGACACAATGTCTACACAGCCTGCATAGCAAAACCAGCACGTTAGCAGAGCAGCAGCCGCCTCAGTCCTCCCGAGGCCTTTATTATTCCTCTAAAGATAAATGAGAGTCTATCACAGCACTCGCTTTAAAACTTTAACCAGCCGTGATTTTGACGGTTAACATCTCTCTTGTTAGCATTCCGAAAAACTACAGCTCCCATGATTCTATCTTGTATGTCAGAATTGTTTCTCCATGATTTCCACCAATGGCCTCCTCAAATGACCTTCACACTTGATGTTCTGATGTTCTAAGCAGCTTTCAGTTCAGCTACCTTCTGAGGGAGTGGGAGACAAACAGACAGGACAGACAGACAGATATGTTGTTACATGCTCTCTGCTCTTGTGTCTGCAGCCTGTAGCCAGAGCCCATCTCCATAAACACAAATAACCCCCTCATTGCTGGTTTGCTTTGCATTTAACAGGTAAAGGAGGAGGAGGTATATGACAGAACGTTATGTCTACTCCGGCTCCATATAGACAAATAAATACACACCAGCACACATTCACACACCTATGACCTCCCCTCCCACATGTGTACACACATAAAAGCACCATCCAACACACCACATTTGCTAATCATAGAACAAAGAGAGGCTCCAGTCAGCGGGCTGTCCCATTGATCAGCTATAGAAAGCAGCAGGCAGCGACGACAGTCAGCTTTGTTACAACAGGAAGAAGTTATAGCTGGGATAGAAGTCAAGCACATCAACAAAGCTCCGTCTGTCTGTCTGCGAGCGCTGATATCAGACCTGCA
Source organism: Seriola aureovittata (assembly GCF_021018895.1). NCBI lineage: Eukaryota > Metazoa > Chordata > Actinopteri > Carangiformes > Carangidae > Seriola > Seriola aureovittata. The sequence continues at coordinate 13,782,725 of NC_079364.1, forward strand.
TGCTGATGACGGCCTGCTGCAGCACGCCAATGAAAAGCGCTTTTTTATTTTTTGTTGAAAAACCTCTAAAACATCTGCACACAGGTCAAAGGCAGGAGGAAGAAGCGGATATCTGTCACTTCACTGGAAACTAAAACTCATCTTTTATTAATACTGAATGGAGTTTGCTTCATTAAGCCTCTCTTTCCTGTCAGATCTGACATGAACACAGTAGCAGAATCAATGTAAACACAGCTGCAGCACCTGTGTTTTCCTCAGTGCCACACCCTCATCTTATGAACCAACAACAGAAGAACTCAGAAGAGACATTTGCCTCTGGTTGTCTTCTGTTTCCCCTCTGTGCCCTGGTCTCTCTGTTCTGGTGTCCCCTCCCTCCCCGTGAGCTCAGTTCAACCCTGTTGGCCTTTTCTATTCAACAGTCTGCAGGCCTGCTGGCAGCCGGGTCAGGCCTGTTTGTAAAGAAGTGCAGCATCAAGCGTTCTGTCAGAGACATCCTGGTCTGCGGGTCGGACTAACACAGAGGCACACTACAAACAAGAGCAGGCACAGGAAAGAAACAGAGGATTTATGAGAGAGATCTGAGATGAACGCACATACAAATATATATCATGCATTCACAACATGAAAACAATTTCTCCAAATACATGACCACCCCCTCCCCTCTCTCTCTCTCTCATTCTGGTCGTCCTCCCAAATGTATTTGCAGGGTCAGTGCAGGTCTGAAAACATCCAGAAAACCTAGGGCTTTCATCAAACATCAACCAGCTTCACTCTTCAAAGATCAAAATGATGCATAATAGAGGCTGTTTGTGTTTTATGTGCGTACATTTAGGTGTGCACACATGCATGAAAGTGTCTGTGAAAACAAGAGCGTGTACACACTAGGCAGAGGTGTAACCTGCATGCAACATGTGCAAGCACAGATATGCGTTCGATCATTTTGGGGGAGTTAAAGATCCACTTTAATACTTTGCTTGGAATCAGAATTTGTGTCTGATATTTTTCCACAAGCTAAAAATTACATCTACTCCTTCTCACAAATCCATATCTGTGGATATGCAGATTTTTTTTTTGTTGTTTCAAACATTTAACTGCTGGACACAAGACCTCTTCTACTTCATGGGAAAGTTCATTCATTCTCTGTGCGCACTGGAGGATTCATCTTTCCACATGAACCATGATGATTCAAGTTCAGCTCAGAGAAACTTTCCCCTTCAACAGACGAATGTGAAAAAAGCCTTCTAGTATGAAACTCAGCGTGTACATTTTTCTGCACAGTGAAGGTCAAACATCCAAGTGAAGCAGGCCAACAACAAGACAAACAATGTTGGGTGAAGGGATTGTCAAAAGATTGATGGAAACATCATCTGAGTCAACATGTCTGCAAAGTGTGATGTTAGCCAGTGATTAGACTAAATACAGTGTTTTAAATCAAAGCACTGCACTGGTGTGAACGTGTTGCTTCCAGGAGTGATGAGAGGATGAGATGCGATACATCCAGGCTCAGCTGAGAAAGGATTTCACAACTGAGAGAAAATTCATGTGCAAAGTCATTTTTCAAACACGAATGCCACAGACATTTGCCGGTTCTAGGTTTTTAAATGTGAGAATTCCTCACTCTTCTTTATAGTAAATTAGATATTTTGGTGTTTTGGACAAAACTTTGCTGATATCACCTTTTCTACCTGAATACTGAGATGAGTCGTTTTCAAACATTCATTAAAGAAAATAATCCTCAGTTTAATTGATGATGAAAATAATCAGGCTTTGCAGTTTTATGGTAATCTAAGAGGAATGTGCACTTGCATCACTTTGACTGTCCAGCACAGCACTCTGCAAGATGATTTTGCCACCCCCACCCCCCCACGGAGTCTCTGCATCAGTGCAGTCGTGTCATTGAGAGACACATCACCACTGTCAGTATGAAGACAGTCCTGTGTTCATAATGTTGCAAAGAAAATTCCTTTAATCTGTTCTCCTCACAGAATACAATACGAGACAGCAGCAGATACAATTAATATTGTCTGATCTTCCACAGAAAAACAAGCTCGACATTTATCTTGTTTCTTTGTCATTGTACTACGTCTAGTTGACAAAGCAGTCCTTTGTAAAATGCAGTTTTTCAGCTAAGTTGCTTCTTTGCTTCATTAGGTAATATGGAGTGAAGAGAGAGAGAGAGAGAGAGAGAGAGAGAGAGAGAGAGAGAGAGAAAACAGCGGGGAAAGTGTGTAACAAAAGGGACATGAATCTTAACAAGGCACGCAGAGTAGAAGCTCAGCTCATCCTGTTCCCAGTGAACGAACACGGATCAAAATTACAAAATTATCAGAGAACAAGTGGATGGAGAAACAAGACAAAGCAGAGTGCGGATGTGTCTCCAGCATGTAACAGAAAAGCACATCGAGAAAGGGAATTAAGTAAAGCTGAAATATTAGAGCAACTCTCAAACACAGTGTCTGTGTATGTGTGTGTGTGTGTATTAAAGTGGCAGCGAGGACAAACTGTTCTCTCCACCATTATGGTGCTCACTGGTAGCACTGGAGTGGGGGGCAGGATGCACTGGAGGGTCCTCAGAGTAATGAGTAGCAGCAGGCTGAGTGCCTACTTACTTATTATGGAAAGGTGCAGCAGGAAAGTGAATTACAACTGTTCAGTGACACCCCGGGACAGACTGAGCACTAAAACTACCTGATATCACAACACACACCTGCTATGAACGCAGGAGCGAGGTCCCTGCAGAGATGTTAAAAAAAAAGAAACAAAGAAAAAGAAAAAACACCAACCGGTCGAGTAAAAAATGAAAGTAAACACGTAAACAGTCAGATGACAGATGGGAATCCATCTAATTAGCTGATCAATAAGAGATTTAAGATGGGCTGTGAGTGGTTTGGTCTCAGGCCATGTGTGCTGACCACTCTCTCCATTTAATCTACACTGACGAGATGAGCACAGCAGCCGAGGAGCCACGTCCTTTATTGACAGCTGGGAATAAACGGCCGAATAAAAACAACAAAGTGGAGCTTTGTGTCGAGTCCCAGAATAATGTTTTCATCACAACTAGATGGTCATCAGATCATACGATAATGTGGCTGCTGAACAAACTCATGACGCCATTACATAAAGTAGAGTTGTGGCTAAAATTTCACATCACAAGGAAAACCTTTCTTCTTCAGTGGGGGTCAACCTGTGATTCTTTAAAGGGTAATTTCACATCAATTATTATCAATATAATATATTTTCTAACATACATCTAACGCATCAAGTCGCATAGTTTTGGTCTTACTCTGAAATCGTTCCCGCATCTTACTACAATGGAGGTGATTGATATCTCATTTGTGCGACTCACAGCACTGAAGAATTGCACTTTAAAAGATTACAACTGAACCTGTCTCCAGAATCAGTGTCTGCTACTCTGGATAATCCACAGAATATGCTGTCTACAGGTTTTTATTTGGATGTCTTTCCAATGAAGAAACTGAAAATGTGTTTTGTAATCTATGTGAACCAAGTCTTTACTGGTTCCCTGCATCCTGAGCAAAATTTCACTGTATAATTCAAAACACACAAAAAATATATGCGTTTGTTGTGGTTATGACAGCTTCTATTTTAGATTAATTGGCCTGTGCAACACTTGTAACTAACAGACTATTTGTTCATCTTTAAAAGAGTAGCAGGTCTACGCTTTACACAGCTCGCTGCACCGAGACTTTTTACGAGAACACAGACAAATATTTCCAGTCACTGAGCAGAAAACAAACTCCAGAGAAAGGTGAAGGAAATCAAAGCTGCACAAGTGACACCAAAGGGACATGAATTATTTTACTCAAAGTAAACCCAAACAGTAAACTCAATATTTGTTGGCTATTCACGCACAACATTATTACAAGTCTCATTGGGGCTGAAACTATTTCTCATATAGATCTTATTGTGAAATCATATAGAGAAAATTTATAAAAAGCTTGATGTGTGCTTGACACTGGGGTGGAAGTACTGATACTCACTTTAAAGGCAGAGAACGACGACTGATTGAATGTAACGCTCACACTTCTCCGTCCGCTTTGATGTTGACTCATAAGCGACGCCAAAGGGAGTTTTTTTTTAATAAAGTGTCTCAGTATTCCTGACAACAACCACATCTGTCTTCACTTCATTCTTATGCAACAGACAGAAAGTCTTTTCATAAAAACGACGACTTCCAAAGCAGCTCTGCAGACTTCACTTCCAAGTGCAGCATGATGAGTCTACTGTATGTGTGTGCATGTGTGTCTGTGCCTTAAGAACTGTTGCCGGGATACTACCTAAGCCTAATAAGCCAGTAAATTAATGATGATTCACAGTCCCTCGCCGCAGAAACAACAGTACAATCAAATCAAACATTTCTCCTCTTTGTCTTTGTCTGCTACCAGAACTGCTGCTCTCTATTCCTCACAAAGGGCACTCAAAAAAAAAAAAAAAGAAACGTGTTTTCGAGATTGTCGTTATACTCAAATCCATAATCTTTGCTCTGAAATAATTTCCTATGAAAGCCCCAGTAGCACTTAGAGGCAAATTGTTCATCTGTGTCCGCTTTATCTTTTGTATCTGGTTTCTCAAGACGGCAAAAAACATCAAGGCTCGATGATAAAAGTCTGATTTTGCGTTTTTATTTACAGTCGAGCTTCAACGCAGAAAAAGAAAAAAAAAGGAAGAAAAAAAACAAAAAAGCAAAAACGTCTACACTGGCGATTCTATGAGGTTGTACTTAAGCACAGTAAGCTAAATGCTAACATGCTCACAATGACAGTATTAACATGCTTATTTTTTTTTTTATCAGGTTTACTAACCTATCTTAGCTTAATGTGTTAGCATGCTAATATTTGCTGATTAGAACTAAATATTAAATACAGTTTGTACACAGGCTTGTGAACAGAAAGTGAACAATGAATAAAAACAACTTTGTGTTAATTCACGCAACAGATGTTGAGCTAATTCACAGGATAAATGAAAACTTGGAGCGACTGGTGGCACTAAATGAAAAATCAAGGGAACACCAACGTCGCTACGATTCATCCACTGGGGACCAGGAAGTTCTGCACAAACTTTCATGGCAATCCATAAAATAGTTGTTGAAATAATTTGGTCTGGAACAAAATAAGAGACCAACAATGTCATCCCCAGAGCCATGGAGCCTCACAGTAAACATGATCACCACCTACAAAACACTTTGGAGCCCTCTATTCACACACACACACACACACACACACACACACACACACACACACACACACACACACACACACACACACACACACACACACACACACACACACACACACACAGATTAGTGCAGAATTTGCTGACGGTTGGTGCTGGAAATGCAGCAGAAAGAGCTGCCTCACAACAAACACCAAGAATACCGTCTTAAGCCGTCTTTGTGACGGCACAGTCTGTAGATTGTTGGAGTGGTACTTTTAGAGTCGCCGCACATGAAATCAACATTCCTCTTCTTTCGCACAACCAGGAGAGCGGGGGAGGGAAAAAAAGGAGAAGTAAATCCTTTTCTCCAGCTGGAGAGGGAATATCTTAGTGGGAGAAAGAGATAGAAAGCATCAAAATCTAATGTGAATTTGTAAATGATGCCTGCAGTTACTCCCTATATTCACATATTTTGTACAAAGTGTCTTTATTCTCTGTGGCAGGAAATGAGAAGCAGTTTGATTTGCGCGTTCATGTTTATGTGTTTAGACACTTGGATCTGTCCCAAGCTTAATTCATGGAGATGTGAGGTGTAATTTGTTCTGCATGTCAGCTGCAGAGGGCCTTTGGCTCGCTCGGCCACGGCGCCACATCTATTGGCCAAGCCCGGCAGGGCGGTGTGATTCACAGCCAGCCAGGTAAACCTGCTGGCGATCTGGCCTGACGGGGCAGAGTAGAGGCGACTGAATGCCGGGCCTCACATACTTTGCAGCCCCAGAGTCTGCAGCCCTGCGTCATCTTCTCTCGCCCAAATCACATCGAGAGGAAGTGACTGCGGCTGGCTGCTTGTCTGCCGAGCTAAAGAGTTACAGCAGGGGTGTGGGATGATCACAAACCTCGGGTTGGGTGCAAAGAAGAGCAAGATATTTGTAGGATTAGTCTCTGTTGGCCAGGCAAGTGTGTGTGTGTGCGTTTGTGTGTGTGAGATATTATGCTATCAAACACACAGCGCTGAACATCAAAGCCGTTACAATGCTGGAGTGTGGAGAATCAGGATGAGGGACACAGAACAACTGAGATGATATGTTTAAATGTATGTTTCTGTGTGAGTGTGTGTGTGCGTGTGTGCATGTGTGTGCGTGTGTGTGTGTGTGTGTGTGTGTAGAAGGAGGAGGAGGGACAGCCAGGCTCAGCAGTGATTGCTCTGTGTAGGAAGTAAAGATTGCGCCTTCTCTCGCTGCGTCCGTGATGAAATCCCACAATACCAGTCATCACACAGAGATCCTTAATGACGTCCCGCAGTGACCACACGCAGCCTACCGAGTACACACGTTGATGATTTGTCCTCACCTGCATCATAGCTCAGGTCACCAATATGGCAGGAAGCTCAACATAAAAGGCTTTAAGGTTCAAAGATAACTACATTTACCTGCTCAAAGAATCACATTGTCAAGACACTGAGGGTTATCGGTTTACTCCTGGTGACACGGCAACTGTCTGCAAGATATGAGAGGTTCATACAAACAACTTTACCTGTTCAGGACCTCAGCTTGAACATGGATACACTCCACTCAAGCATTTGTAATGGATATTCAGGATCTACACATTTGGCCCACCACCCTGAGGACTATTAACTGCTTACACACATCAAGCCAGAAGAAGGAACACTGTTCTTCTCTGAAATTAGGGGTAGATTAGCTGTGCAGAGACTTAAAGCTGTACAAAGCAAGCCTTTGTGTACAAATACACTCATTAGATTAAATCACAGAGCAACAGAAAGCGTCCCGTCCCATCTAAATGAGACGCTGTTGATTCATCTCATTTGCTCAAACAAAATTCTTGATAAAAGACGGTTTCTATTTAAATCAGCTCCGAAGCACTTTCCAACAAGACAAAGATGTGAGCATATTGTAAAACCAATGCCAAGTTGACAAATGTCTTTTTCCAAACCACATACTTGATTGTTAATCGTGTGAAGATGTCAAACTTATTTAACAGTGTTTTCAGCGGTTTAAAAAGCTCTTGACTCTACAAAGAGCGACTTCCACAGTGATTGCTTGCGGGCAAATTACTTCCATCACCAGAGTCTCCAGATGGAGATCTGGTCCCATTATCTGGGTTTTGGCGCCGCTGTGGCCAGTGACTCTTGCTGCCAGCAGGCTTTTGTTTTCAACACCTGACTAAGCCTGAATTACAGCACTAAACCTCTGCTTACCAGCAACATTTCCCCTAAAACCTTACCCTCATCCTATGTACCATCTTCAGCTGAAGAGCCTTCTTGATAAGAATGGATGTCAAGCAACTTCTTCAACACATCACTAACATACCTACATAATTTATCTCTTATTTCTCATATCAACAGAATCAGTTGATGTCTGGTACAAACATAAATTATGAACATGTCCATCTCATGAAAAACCCATAGTCTCAAGCCTTACAGTATGTGACACAGAATTTGAACTGTTTGTACGCGGTTACATTTGTGAACATGGCAGGTTTACTGGTCTCCCTGAAAATACAAGGATTTGTTATGCAATTTAGGCGAAGGTGAAAATGAGACCTGTTTCATGTTTTGTTGCTCATAGGAAAATTTAGGGGCCAAGCTTTTCAGTAAAATGGCCGACATCTCTGCCGAAAGTCTACAGGATGGATGATTATCAATAAATAAAAAAGGAGTTGTGTTTTAAGTGTGTTCTTTGTTTGCAGAGTAATGCTATGTGTAAGAAGTTATGTACTTGTTTTATCACTGCAGTTGGGAACCTGTATGTGTATGAAACAGTTAATAACATAACTACCAAACTTAACAAAATGTAGAGTGTTGAGTCTGTGTGTCGGGGCACAAAGACGCATCAGGTTTTGGTGCACAGAGATAACAGTAGGTAAGAGGAGGCACAACGGGCTGACGGGCCTGAAACACATTCCACACAGAAGTTTGTCAAATCAGCCCGAAGCACTGATCAAGAGTGTGTGTTGACCTTTGCTCTGGTTATTTACTATTCGCCCTGAATGGGTACACTCCCACTCACCCACACACACACACACACACACACACACACACACACACACACACACCACACACACACACACACACACACACACACACACCAACCACACAGATGGCCCTTGTGCCACAGACCTCCCCTCACCCCTGCACTCTGGCCCACCACTGCTTCTATAATTAATGGATCAACGCTGCTCAGGGACTCTGGCAGGAAATCAAGGAAGTGTGCATTCATAAATATTTACAGAAACCACCATGAAAATTTCACATGTAAAAAAAACACAACATCTCAATGTGCTTACTCTAAACACACCATGCTGTACAGGCAGGAAGGAGCACTGTATCAAAATTAAAACATCCCCCTCTCTGAGTGTGTGTGTGCTATTACTGATCAGGCTCAGCATCCTCACACCAATTAGTTAAGCTGAGACTAAAAAAAGGAAATCAAGTTATAATATTCCTTAAATACTGATCATGTACAAAAATTGTCTTTGCCTGTGCTTCAGTCAACAGCTTATGACACGAATGTAGTAACAAATATTCCTGTTTTATGGATCTGTTGTATTACAATATGAATAGACTAATAATATTGGCATCATCCTGTTGTCTCAATATCTAATATCTCACATTTATTATTAGGCGACTGAACCGTGTTTCTTTTCCTTCAGCAGATGAAAAGTTAGATCATGTTTGATTCAAACATAGTGGAATCGTTGTACTCACAGAGAAACCTGCCCAGAAAGGGCACGAGTGTCGGACTCTGGGTGATGTGGTGAGAGCCAGAGCCGCGAAGCTGACTGCCAGGATGAGACTCCCCAGGACCATCTGAGAGACTCCCAGAGCCAGCATGATCCTCGTCCGGGTCCGGTACTCCCTTAGTCGGGACAGGCTGCGGGACAGCGACGCCGGGCTCAGGGACCCCGGGCCGCCGATGCCGCCGATGCCGCTGCTGCCTCCGCCGCCACGGGGCAGCGCGTTCACCGGCATTGTCACTGGAGGATACGACTAACTGGGTGAACGACAAACAACAGCAGCAGCAGCAGCAGAGGAGACAATAACATCCAACAAGAAGCTGAATCGTTGTGTTTCAGCCTGCTGGTGCGCTGGTAAACGCTGTAACTCGTGCTCAGTGTCCGATGTGGATGATCTCCATCAATTAAGATGCTCGGAGTCGCTCCAATTAGAGAAGCTCTGCGGCGGATGGGAGGAGAAAGGTGAGAAAAGAGCGGACTGGACGAGGCACCAGATGTTTACCATAACACACACAAAGTATTAATATTTTCAAGGTGAAATAGACCAAGCAAAACGCTGCAGGTTTATCACGGGGACACCTCCGGCAAAGAGCCCGTTCCTCAAAAGTCAAAACGCAAAATGGCAAAAAGCAAAAACGCATCATCCTGCTGTCAAGCAGCCTTGCACCATTGTCATGCTGTCATGCTCGCCTCTGCGGGCTCTCCAACAACTCAAAGCCAGAGATGCAGCCTGGATAAGACGCGTGAATCAGAGACGAGCCCTTACTCTTTCAAGATAGAGCAGAGGAGAAAAAAAAAAAACCGTCTTAATAGTTGAAATTCTGCTGAATTTTACCAGTTTTTTTTGTGTGTCTGAATATCCGCAGCGCTTCTCCTGTGTGAGGCACAAGCCGCGGTTTTTCACAGACGACAGCAAATCTAACAGCCAGGACAGGAGATGCACACTGCGCATTGGAGATGTGCCACTCTGCGCGTGTACATGGCGGCGAGCTACACGGAGTCTGTTTTACTACGACTGTGAAGGAGGAGGGGGGAAGGTGGGCTCTCTACTATCAGGCAACATCCGAAAAACCTGCGCGTGATTTGTCACCGCTGCTGGGGATGTGGTGGAGGCTTGAAAAGACATATCTGATCTCCTGGTGAGGGTCATCCTAAACATATAGCCGACCAAGACACGAGGTTTATTTATTTTTTTTTTTAAGGGGAAAAGTGCACAATGTGGATGTTTTGTGTTGCATGAAAACGCCACAGTCCGAGTGTTCTTCAGCATTTCCTCCTTGCCGTCAGGATTTCTTGAAAATTAGACAAATTAAAACTGTTTTAATTTGAAGTTCAGGTGACTTTACCTTTCATAAAACAACGTGACAGTAGATTAACCTCAGCTCCAGCCTCAGCACTGCATTGTCATTGAACACTGGCTCTGTGTGATGTGCCCTTCGTCGTGCAGGCTGTGGCTGACGGTCCAGGCAGGTAGCAGGCCAGTGAATGCAACACATCTAGTGAGGATTGTGCTCCAAGGAATGAGGCTGGCTGCACATTATTACATAATTAGTCATAATTAGAAAATGCCCCGACAGCTTTGGTTTTTACATCAGTGGTTCCAAACCTTTTTAGCTTGTGACCCATTAAAAGAGTCACAGTGAGAACAAATCACCAGCTTACATCCTGCATAGCTCCTTTTCACTGTGCAAATGTTCCAACTTCACTACTTTTTGCCCTCAAAAAGGCAGTAACTGTAGTTTTATAGTATGAAAACACACATTTTGAGTAGGCTACTTATGTAACAGCAAAACGTTTAAGTTATTGTAACTAAACAGAATAATTAAAACCTCCAAAATGCTACTTCTTTTGCTCCTCGCTTATCAAGTGTTATCGTTTCCCCGTCGTATCCTGAGGCATTAAAATCACAGTTGAAGGACTTTTATGTTTCTGACCTTGTGTGGCAGATTCATTCAGAGCTCACCTGCGCCACCTAGCTGTGAAACCTGAGCCATGCTGCTGTGATTGGCCATTAACGGAATGACACTCACAAGTGGAGCTAAATCACACAGCCATGTAACTGATCAGTTAAACGACAGACTTCACTGGCTTCACAAGCTCATCAATGAATGAGGATTAGATGTTTTTTCCGTGTTGTGGGACAGTAAAACTGATTATCATTGGGTTTTGTTTTGTTACACAGACAAAACAAGCAATTTGAAAATTGTTCTGACAAATCCTGATCCTGCATCTTCACTATTTTGTGACATTTTATAGATTAAACAATTAATCAATTTAGAGATTAACTGATAATGAAAAGAATCTTTCATTGCAGCCCAACAAAATTTATGTTTATCACCACAGCGCCTAAAAGATCAATGAAATCACAGTTCACTTTGTGCTTTAAAAAAAACAACTTCCTTCAAGACACACACTCTTTACTTTAAAAATGACTTTATTTATTAATACAGTGGTATACTTAAAATTGTGTTGCAGAGGAGAAAAAAAGTCAGCCACACGTGAAGAGCTAATATCCAATTAAAGCCGTGTTATATCTAAAAATAAAATGGTACTGGTGTGCCATACATAATATATTGTCTATTAGTACAAAAATACATTTAAGGGCACACAATACAGCATCCAGTATCACAAATCAGTGAGGGGAACACTTTGAGAGAGCACACCCTTTTAAAAGAACATGTTTTAAATGTATTTTAGGCCAAGTACTTTCCTGATCCTTAAATAGCCATAAAAAGAGCTTTTTGTGACCGTAACATAGTGTGAATATATTGGTAGAAAAGGTGTGATGTATTATTGTTAGGTTATAAGTTCCAAGGCTCGAGGGTATATCCAGAATACAAAGATAACCACGTTCACTTTCTTCCACTTTTTAAAACATGTTTTCTCTAAGTTTTATACAAAAAAGAAAGACATACAAAAAGTTCATTTACAAACAAAAGAAACAAGGCAATATGCTAGCTTTATTTACAGCCACTTCTTTTCTGTTTTCTTGTTTTTGTTTTTTGTTGTTTTTTTTATTTTTTATTTAAGTAATGCATAGCAGATAAAAGAAGAGCATACCTTTGTTATCCTTTATCAACTGTTATTGTGAGCTAAACCCAAGTTCATTTATACAGTGGGTTCACAAAAAATGAAATGGCAAAACAAATGACATTATACCATAATTTATCATAACTTATTTTTTTTTCTTAATGAAAAGTGAATAATCTGCAGATAAGGCATCACTGCTTATTTGTGTGAGAGTGCAGGAGAGTGCACAGACAGAAAAAGATAGAAAGAGAAGAAAGAGGAAAAAGAGAGAGAGAGAGAGAGAGAGCGAGAGAGAGAGAGAGAGAAAGAGAGAGAGAGCGATAGAAATAGATGTGAGGAAGGAACTGAGGAGGCTACTGGACCTGAGCAAAGAACATGCATAGATCTCCCTCAGGCTGGAAGGAGAGACGTGGTAATCCGTAAGAAAGTAAGCTACAAGATATTACTGTAGGAAAAGGAAGAGTAAAGGAAGGGGTGAGGAAGGAAGAACGTCTCTAAAAGTGTGCTTCTTGGGTTCATATCCAGCTTTTGCTCCTTCTACAGATACTTGCAAATGTCACCATCTCTGGTTTTATCTCACATCTGTCTCAAACCTTCATTAAAGTTCCCTCAATGTGGAAAAAATAGGTGGAGATACATATTTGCTTTCAGTCACCTGAACTGAAAAATAACAAGATGTTGACTGAATCCATGAGTAAAATTTTAGTAAATCTTCACTATACTACTATATATACTGTATGCATATATAGCATAAATATTTTTGAAGCATGTACGCTGCCTCAAAAGCCATCCATCCATCTATATTCATGTAGAAATTACATTAAACATTGCCTTACAGTATATATAATGTCAATCCTCAGTGGCATGGGGCATGCATCAATGGTTTCATTTCACATCAAAACTTCAAATTGGGAAAAAGAGTTTAAAGAACAGCTTGTAATGATCATCAGTGTCTCGCCTTCATCCATGGGTGCAGTAAACAGCACTGACTGGATCTTCTTCATACTCCATAATGTGGTGTGTGTCAGTATGTTTGGAGTGCATGTATCTGTATGTGTGAGTGTGTGTGTGGGTGTGTGTGTGTGTGCCTGTGTACGTGTGTCCATCCTCTTCATTTTATCCACCATGGTTCCACATTCAGTAACATCACACCTGCTGGCCCATCCTTAAAAGTGGTCAATGAGCACAGAAACACAGTTGGCTCCCACCAGGTAGTTGGGGTCCCCGGGGAGAGACTTGTTCTGCCAGCTTTTTGGGTCACCTGAGGAGAGACGGGAGATGGAGGAGGGGGTCAGTGAGTAATAACATCCGCTTTTGATGGAAAATTCAAGCTGTGATGCATTTTATAAGCATTTCTCACTTGACCACAAAATCTATTGTACAACAAAGTCATAAACTACTTTTAAAACAGCATTGACTGCAGAACTCGATTATATCTATTGTCTACAAGCCATGTTAAGTGATATTGCGAGCTTTTGGCTTATGTCCAAGCACGGCAGCAAAATATAATAGTAAAAGCAATTTCTTTTTTTTTATTGAACGTCCCCAGTCTCTTGTTGACTGCAAATTAGGCCTCAGTGACTGTGAGGTCTCAGTGTAATTGCAATTATAAACATACAGGTCTGTGCCAAGATGAAAGTTCCAGTAATCAATCAGAGTAAGCACAGCCAGTTTGGCAGAGGTCCATCGATACACTAGACAGACGGACTGTACATGTGACAGTATAAATAGAGCCTCCACATTGAGATGGACTGCCGATCTTTCCACTGTTAATCTTGCGGTTGAGTTTGGGTGATATGGAGGAGATAAATGTAACAGTAATCAGAAGACCATCTTCTGTTGAGGTATGCTAAGCAAAAGGAAGAGGGAGAAAGCCACACACACAGACGCAATCCTTAATTTGAAGTTCTAGAGATCAACGTTTTGTCACACTGCCTTCACCATTTGCATGGTAGCTCACTGCCAGTGGTGTGTGAAGAGCTAGTAATAAAGCACTATATAAACGTAGTCCAACACCAAAGCCCATGTGAAGTTCTCAAGTGTGTTGAACTAAGAGGGAGCCTAAACCTGTTTGCTGCCTTGTGTAGCAGAGAAATGTTAAACGGACTATCTTTCGTTTCCTGTTTGGACCAATCACAAAACAACTAGTTGGGTTTATACTTGAGCTTGGCGCTGATGTCGACTCTAGGTAAAACCAAAACAACCTTTGCCAGCCAGACAGCCAGTCATCCTTTGGATTCTTTCCTTAAAGGCGCCTTAAGACTGTGCAGCAAATCTTGGTCTCAACCTTTCACTCTGTCAGACTGTCAGATTGTGTGATGAATGCGCAGTGGATCGTAGCGCTACAGTGTAAATATAAAAAAGAAAAAGCACAGGGGCACAGGCGTATCATCAGCTCATGTCAACCATCTGTGCCACATCTGTGTCAGCTCTGCAAGGTTTTCTTCTCTGCCACACAACTTGTTTTTTTTTGTCACCTCCATTGTGTGTGTGTCTTTTTTCTCTGAACTTTACTCAGTATTCTGTGTCATTTCATGTCCACTCTGATTGTTTGGTTTGTAGGTGTGCGTTGTAACAACAGTCACACTGTGAGAATTTGATCTGAATTTTGCCACAAGCTGCTCTTTGGTTATCAAAGCTCTACATCGGCCTTCAGTGGACGTGCAATCAAGGACAACCATTTTGGAGGGATGACTGCAGATTTTACCACTGTTTTCTCACAACTGTCAACTTACGTATATTAGGGACTGACTGTATCCAGGACACCAATAAAGAGCCACGTCCAACCCGTCTTGGTACACATGATAAACAGAATAGATACAACTCTATCCTAAAGAAAACAGTCTGCCCAAACGATGATCTTTAGAACTTCAAATAAAAAAATTGCATCTGAGTTTTGAGTATGTGGACTTTCTCTGATTTCTGCCTGCAAGCCAGCATCTTAAAGTTTTGGGCAGCACATAATATAAACATTTACGTTTATATTCAGTACTTCTCATCCTAAAGCTTTTGTTCATTCTTGAGCTGCAACTCACTTTTTTTGTCATTATCAATTTATCTGACAATTATCTTCTTGATTCGTTGTTTTGTCTATAAAATGTAATACTAATAGGGAAACATCCCTATTATAATTTCCCAGAGGCAAAGGTGACGTATTCATATTCCTCGTTTTTGCCTGAAAAATAACTGAAACAATGAATCAACTATCAAAATAGTTGCTGATGAATCATCTGTCAATCAACTAATCAATTAATCAGCTAATCATTTTGGTTCTAGTGTATCCTCAAGACCTTACAAACATGTCAAATGCAATTCCTTCCTCAAGGTTATTTGACCAAAAATTTGTAGCACGAGGTCCACTTCCTGGAAGTCACATCTTGTGACCTTCATCAGCAGATAGTTTGTTCAGTGAGTTTTCTACATCTGCTGGTAAAGGCCACCAGAAGTGTCTGAAAGCTCCAGAATAATTCCAGTAAATGGCCCTTTTAATGAGGATGTTGTAAAAGTACTGCGTCCATGGTGATGTCTGCTGGTACAGTGATAGGTTCGTTGGTACGTTACTACTACCACCAGATAATAAGTGAAATAGTGAGAAACTGTTGGCAAGGTGCACTGCATCGTCTGCATATTCATTACAAAATGCTCCATTACTCGTGGTTAAAAACTCAGACGGGTACCTTTAAAAGTATGACTTTCAGACAAATAAGATACTGTATAATTTGATATATTAAAGCACTGTGGTTTATATCAAGGAATGTTTAAGATTGAATTAGTTTCATGCGGTTTTCAAATCAAACCCTGTTCTACATTAACCAGAAGTCAGTTTTTTACAGAGCTGTAAGTTAAAACAATGATCCACAGAATAACATAAACACAGAAGAGAAGCAGTAGTAAGATGCGAGAGTTGTATAGGAGGACAAAGGAGAAGCAGGGAATCCAAGTGAAAAGAAAACCACAGAAAGAGACAGGAGGAGGCCAGAGAGTGGCCTTGCTTTACAATAAGAGGATTACGACGCAGCCTGATAATCCTCCCACAATTCAGCAGGACAATGGAGTGAGTGGACATGTCATTCAGCCCTCCAACTCTCATCCTTAAAATGAGGCTAATTAACAGCTAATTAACAGCTAATTCTGACCACTGCCAAAATTACCACTGTTTTTGAAGACGGGGCATGAGAAGTATTAAGAAAGGGGTAAGGTGAAACTAGTTACTTTCTTCAGATTTGCTCTGTTCTTCTTTTTCTGTCTTTGCAGAAGTTCAACTTCTATATGAGCCCAGGGTCTTTCTCAAATGTTAGTTTGTTTGCTCAGTCACCTTATTGATTAAATGATGCCCTACTGAAAGTAGTTTGTCTTGGTTTTGATTTCCATTAACATGATTTGTGCATCATTCTCTCTTCATCTCATTTCTGTCCTGAACACACTGCTGATCAATTTCAATGCTTAAGATAAATATGGATTTCACACAGTGCTTTACTTCTTCATTAGGTGGTTAATTGTTTGCAGTTACTACTGCATCTATTATGTCAAGTCTCAAAAACAGACCAAACAGGACAAAAAAGGTGGGAAAATTATATGTGTAGTCGTCTAAATTACAATTTGCTGATGGAAGAGTTACAGTTCTTCTAAGACATTTGCTCGAATGCTTATGTGCTGTAGCCAATGAGAGCTGTAAATGGTTTATATATATTTGCATACATCTTTCCCTGATCCAATTTAACAACCAGACTCATTTTTGCAAACAAACTGAGGTTGTCTGAAAAACCAATTAACAAGGAAACCTGTTTTCATACACCTGAAAGGTACCTTGAAATAAGAAAAAATGCTGGGATGAAGGAAGCTAAATTTAGATAGCTATATTTCAACATGGTAACAAGATGCCTTTGTGGAACTTTTCACTTTTTTGACAGGCATTATTGGTTATGACAGTGTCCCAATTTCCAGAGGATCTGTAAAAGCTGTTCTTCAGGTCAGGATTTGGGTGGCTATGTGAGAAAATCGCTCTTAGCAGAATAGCATGCAGTATAATTCTACCTGATGAAATTAAATGATTATACAGCCAAGCATCTGGTGCATGCATGTTAAATGAAATAAGAAAAACGTGTTAAGGTGACTCAGAGGTGAAAACCAAGAGAGAAATACTGCAATTTCAGCATGTAAATTAATAAATACCACATAAAGAAAACCAGTGATGCAGTAAATGAGAGATTGTGTGGGTGAGTTAACTAGTACAAATGATGAAAATGATTCAACCCAAAGCCATAAATATGAAAAACATAGATTTTCCCCCTAGATTGGCTCTCAGGTATTGTGAGAATTCATTATTCATTATATCTTTTTGTTATTTTGTTTAAAAAATTTAGAGTAAGTGATATCTGAGTAAGAGGAGAACCAAAACTAGGGGTAAAATCTCATTAAACAGTGACCCATAAACCCTCAAATTGTCACACAGCCAGCCCAAACGACCCCGGAAGAACAGAGAGAGCACAGCATACCCGACGAGGAGTCGGAGGATTTTAGAGCAAAAGACCAACCATCAGGGGTCATTGACGCACAGTGAGGTAAGCGTAGCTCCACAGGCTTCAAAAACTTGAGGCCATGAGGTCCACACATCACCAGAGGGCTGAGCAGAGTCTCTCCTGTAAACACAAACACAGAGCATGGTTATAAACTCAGGATGATAACAATTATATACACAAGCACATCTTGAATGCACTTCGTCTCAACAGTTCTCGTCGGCTTGTGGTTTTGTATCACTGGGAATCTGTTAGTCAGAAATGAGGTTTTGATCCCTTGTGTGCCCATCTTGAACACAACACTGACATATCATCACCTTTTAAGTTGATATGAGGAACTTGTTAGCAAACAGTGGCGTATTTACACATCAAGCAGTTACAGAGGAACATTCTCATTCATTTTGAGCCGTGTTTCTGGTCATCTGGCAAATATACGTCCAACATTCACTCTCTTTTAGCTGTTTTTGGTCTCTACAAACTCATGAGGGGAATATCTGGCTCTTAAGCTGCAAAGTGCCTCACTTTGTTACTCAGCTGTTCACTCATTGTGTCTGTCTGCTGTTAAGTGCTGAGCAGATAGTGTGGAGTGGGTTTTTGGAGATGAAAATATCTGAAAATGACACTATGAGAGCGATGAGAGCGAGGCAAAAGAGTAAATTTACAGACTGGAGAGCTAAACATTGAGCTGAGACCTTGAAGCTCAGTAAAACTGAGGGTAGCTGAAGATTCAGGTGATAATTCGATGTAGGTTCATCACTCTGAACAATCCTTTTCACATTGTCGCATTGATTTTCCATTATCATTTGATAAAATTGTTTGTTTGTTCAAAAATATTGATTATAGATACTTATAATCTTAAAAATCGACAGCGACATCAGTAATTGGTGAATGAGTCTATATAGTAGTGGAGTCAGCAGTGGAGCAGTATAGTCATTATAACGTCAGTCGGCACAATCCTACTTTAGATCTTTAGACTAACTACTTTAGACTTCTTCATCCCTCCATCTCTGATAAGTTACCTTTCTCCTTGTCGAGTGGTGGCAGGATGCTGTTGTCTCGGCAGACCTTGAAGTAGATCTCCTGCTCCACCCCGTCAGGTATGGCACCCTGTGGGATTATTATGCTGACACCTGTCTCAATGGAGCTCAGGACGCCACCGTTACAGTTGAAGATACCTCGGGCCGTTGCAACCACAGTGTGGCCCTCATCTTCATCATCATCATCATCCAGGGCAGTGGGGCTGGGAGACAGATAACTTTACTGTCACACTTTTATATTCAACCTAACACTCCTAACACTTTCAATTTAGTCAGTAGTCAGACGGAGGTTGTTACCTCACAGGGATGGCCTTGGGAACAGCGTTGATGTTGTTGTGCTGGTATTTGGAACGGTGGTCCATAGTGCGCGTGAAGGTGTCCAGACCACTGTCATGGTCTGCGTTCTGGGGCTGTGGAGGTACCTGAGGCTTCACTGGGCTGGAGCTCCGGCCCTGCTCCAAACACAAGGGTCAAGAGTTATCTACAGTACTGTGACAACATCAATCTGCTCGCAACATAGCTGGTTTTCTTTTTCGGGAGTTGACTTTTTTTAAAAATGCAACCAAATGTTTTCATACACATTTCTGGTTCAACTACAGAAAAAAACAGAATTTGTGGCATTGTTTAAATCTATTCTCATAATGTGTGTAAAAAGTAAAAAGCCTTTTTTTTTTTTTTATATAAAATATATTATTGCTGGGGATTTTATTCCATTTTATTTTTGTATTCTTAATTGTCTGGTTTTATCTATCATGTCATATGTGAAGCACATAGTAATTCTGTTTTGAAAAAAAAAGATTTATTTCTGTGAACGTTATTATTATTAGTGTTGATTACTGATAGTATTTCAGCATTTCCACTGTTTAATTCACACTGGCTGTTTTATTTATGCTTTTTTATCTGACCCTCTTTACTGTACTAAAACGATGCCTCAATCTGCTTACCTTTGGAGCAGTGTCAGGCTTGTCATTGGGCAGAAGGTTGTGGTTGAATTTGGGACTGTCGAACATGCGTGCAAAAGGCTTGGCAGAGGTGGTGTAGGGCTTGGGCGTGTAGCGGTTGTAGCTGGATGCTGGTGGAGCCCCGGTGCTAGTGACTGTTTTTGGAGGCTGCTCACTTGTGCCATTAACTGGAGACTTCTCAGGGAAACTCTTGTGAGGCAGGAAGTTGGTCTGGACAGTGTCCTCTCGGGCAGGAGGTTTGGCTGCAGAAGAGCCACAAGAGTCAGCCAAAGAGTTATGTAGTATGGATCTCTGAGTTTGTTTTCATTTGTATGAAATTATGTACAAGTCTCTTGGGAGACACTGCCTGCTGTGTATGTTTTTTTCCTTTAAAATGTTGAATAAAATTGAATAAGTTTTACCTTCAGGTGAGGGTTTGGGCAGTGTGGCTGGTGGCAGAGATGGTGTCACCTGGGGAACAGGTTCATATTTTTTCTCCACTGGACTTGGTTTCTCCACTGACTCTGTCCTGTATCACAAGACCAAAACCATCGATTTGAGATCCAAAGCAGATATGATCAAGACATAAATCCAAAAAACCATAAGGGGTGTTAAAGTTAGTGCAAAGGAAACCTTCGTCTATCTAATCTGAGAGGAAAAAGCCCAAGACGTTTCATGACAACATTTTAATCAGAGATGTTTGGAAATGTAGATGGGAGTGAGCATTACCTTGGGTAGTTGTGGGTTGTTTGTGCTTGTGGCTGGGGTTTGTTGGGGCCAGCTTGGAGTCGGTCAAAGTAAGACAGCTGTTTCCTGTAGTAGTCCTCGTCCTCATCAGGGTCGTAATGGTTGGAGCGCACAATATCATCAGCTACCTTGGACTGAGGCTTTTGCGGCTCTGGGGCTCTGGGTTGGTGCGACAAAAGAAAGTCAAGTAGGTAAAATGAAAGGCGGAGATGGTGAGAGCAGAGCACGAGGAGAATTTACAATGACAAACTGCCAAAATGAAGGTGGTTGAGTTTATTGGTCAATGATGTGAAAACTAAAGTGACTAATTACACACTTTTATTCTCATATTACTTAAATCAGGGTGAGTGAAAACAGTGCAAGCATCATAAGCCTGGGCTTACCTAAAGGTTTTCTCTTGATCCAAGTTGCTCAGAGAATTTGCTTTAGGGATTACTCCACCTGCTTTCAAAGGTAAATCTGCTGCCTGTAGGAGTAAAAGCAATAAACCTTATCGGTAAGATAAAAAATGATCAATGTTCACCTCTAATGTGCCAAGTTCACAAGAACTATAACTATAACTAAACTATAAATATCTACAAAGATAAACAGTTTACCCTGGTCCCAGATGAATCCCCTGCATCCCTGGCTCGGTCCATAGACACAGAGCGTTTGTTCTCAAACATCTTGACCCTCGTCAGGACTGACTGGGGCCGCATGGCAGGGTCATCCTCCTGTTGCTCGTCTCTGGCGGGTGCGGCTTTTGGAGCTTCCACAGGGGAAGTTGAGGGGGCCTCTGCTTTGGGAGGAGGTGTGGGGCTGGTTTCAGAGTTCACAGGAACGGGGTCGTACTGCTGAGGTTTGTAGCCTTTTTGTTGCAGTGATGGTCCCTGGTTATAGGCAGGCCGCTGGGCAGCAGGGTCTGGGGAGCGGGCAGCAGTGGGGTACGTACTCAAGTGAGAATCCTGGTCATAGTGCAGGTCAGGCCCTGGGGCAGGAGGAGGAGGATCATCGTAACGGACAGGCCCTGGACCTGTTGGTTTACCATAGCGAGGCCGCCCGTCAAATCCCTGCTGAGGTGGGGGCTCATCGTAGCGGAGAGGAGGGGTGTACTGGGATTCAGGGCCATCACTGTACGGCAAACGGGGATCGTAGCCCTGGGAGTTGGCAGTAGAGAGCGGCTGGTTGTAGGGGTTCCACTGTTGCTGGTCGTAGTGAGGCACACTGTTCTCATAGGGTGGGTTAGAGTCATAGTTACGGTACTTTGGTTCTGGGTAACCACCTCCACTGCTGACTCCACTGCTGCTGACATCATACCGACTGGGTGGGTGGTCGTAATCTCTGTATGGCTGCTGGTCAGGGTGATATCCCTGCTGAGGGTTGTAAGTCACAGGCTTCATGCTGTGGCCACCGATACGCCCTGTGTTGTCTGTGTTGTATGGATCCTTTTGAAACATCTACCGAACAAATAGACAACAAAGAATAAGGTTAACAACTGCACAGGATCCACTAACATACTGCATTGATATAAAATGTGATATAAACTGGACATACAAAAAGTCAGTTAAAGGATGCGAAAAGGAGAATATTAAAACAAGTCTGAGAAATTAATTTGAGAAGAGGAAAACGAGAAGGGAAAGACCTGAAATAGAGAAACTGAGAGGGAGGGGTTACTGGTCAGATAGTATATTAGATTAAACAGAAACTGCAGCACAGCCAAACACTCATTGCAGCTTAAAATATCACAATGTTCTGCAACCTCAAATTAAACACTGAAATTAAATAAAAAAAGAACAACAAAGTGGTTTAAAAGATACAACAAAACAATGGGTTCCATTTTTCTTAACTCCTTTGTCCCATCTGACAAAATATGAAAATCGACTATAGAAATGTAATGTAAACTAATTTTAGAGGGTTGATCAATAATTTGACTAATAATTTGTGGTTTCATCACACATTATGTGTACACCGCAGCATTCACAAGCGGAAATGTCACCCACTGTCTTGATGCAATTATAAAGGCAACTTAAACATCCACAATAATATTTAAAATTACAAGCACAAACCCATTGTATAAAAACATATTTAAATATTCATATTTAAGAAGTAACCATTAATTATCCATCCAAATCTAAAGAAAGTTTCTCTTTAGATGGTCTTTGTTACTTTGGAATAGCTGTTTTTCAAAATATAGATAAAATGGTTGGAAAATTATTGGCTACTTTTACAAGGAAACAATCCATTCAATCTGACTGATAAATACAGCACAAACAGATCTACTTCTAGTGGTTATCAGAGAATGAGGCAAACTTGTTGCAGCCATGCAGAGAGGATAAGCAACAGTGAGAGCTGCAGGATTTCCACTGCTCTTCTACATGTAGGCATAATAGCACAGCCATCACCTCCAAGCCCACTGTTGTTTACCAGTGTTTGCTCACACTCTGGCACGTGCACACACATACACACCCCCGCACGCACAATATGACCCCTCCCCACACATACACACACACACACACACACACATACACACACACATACACACACATCTCTGTCTCTTCTGGGCAGCACTGTGGTCAGCACACATGCAGGGCGGAAGGAGAGAGAGAGAGAGAAGCGTGGCAGCAGGAGGTAGGTAGGTAGACAGGAAGCAGCAGCAGCAGCAGCAGCACAGGCGGTCAGCCAGGTCAGACCGAGCTGAGCTGAGCTGGGCCGGGTCACGGAGCATCCAGAGACGGTCAGATGGATACCTTTGGTTCGGAACTGGCCAGTCCAGACTGTAGAGGTTCTGGTGTGACGCTCTGAGGGGCTAGCTGGGGGGAGGGCCTCCTAAGTGAGCCAGCCTCTGGGATGGGGCTTGGCTGGCTGTGGGGAGCTGCAGGAGCCTCGTCAGGGCTCAGACCCCCTACAGTTTTTACAGTAACGTCGACAGCAGGGGGCATTGTCTCAGCCAGGGGCTCAGGCTGCTGGGGGATGCTAGGGACGGCAGCGGCCTCTGCTTTCTGTGAAGTGGTTCAGAAATGTTTAATAACACGCGCTGACACACTACGGTGCAGTGCTAACAAGTGCTACTACCTTCATAGCCGCTCTACATCGGTCTGCTCCTACAAACAGCCAATAACCTGCCTCGACATTTAACAGTAGCTGTAGATCAACCAATGGCATGTGAGAGTTAGGAATTAGCAGCAGGACAAGTTTTCATTGTTAGAGAATACTGCTGTGATTTTAATTCTACGGTTACAATACAGTAATTTTTTCCCTTTTTAAGTTCATTAACACATCATGAGACGACAAATGTTTAGATTTGGGTATCACACGGCCAATCGGGTATTGATTAATACATTTCACAGTTACACTGGATTAACACGAGTATTGCCAACATGCACATAATACTTTCTGGTGTCATATCGTTACAGTCCCAATCACAGGTAAAACAAACGGAGGAAGTGCACATAGGTGAGTACTGATACAGACACTTGGACAAATATAAGTTTCTTTTCCCGGTGACATCAGCGACAGTCACACTGATAAGACAGCTTGTGTTAATACAGAGTACAAGAGTAACAGTAGAACTTATCAAGTTCTTCTCCTTTTCAAAAATAAAAAACACACGCTCACAAACATC
The DNA here is from genome assembly GCF_021018895.1 of Seriola aureovittata. Lineage (NCBI taxonomy): Eukaryota > Metazoa > Chordata > Actinopteri > Carangiformes > Carangidae > Seriola > Seriola aureovittata. Next base: position 13,806,525 of record NC_079364.1, read on the forward strand.
AATCGACAAACATATAGAGGCAAATAGATTAAATAAATATTATATATATCGAATATATATATATATATATATATATGTATAATTTTATATTTATATATTGCAATAAATACCTGACCACAAAAGTTTTCACTTTCCCACTGATATTGTTTTGTAGATAGACAGAATAACTGTAAAAATAAAAAAGGTGCCTTCAATAGCGCCTCCAGAAAACCCTTCTAACGCACACCACGTCCTCCAGACAACAGGGGAGACGTACAGCTCTCAGAAACGCTACCTGCTGCGGCACTGGTGCCTTGAACCCAGCCGGGTCGATGCGGTTCAGGGGGTCCGGCTGCACTGTGTAGCCAGCGTAGCCAGGGGGCTCCTGGATGACAGGCGGGTCCTCACGAACAGGCTCAGAGGAGCGGGTGATGGCAGGCTCCGTGGGTGGGCCCACATCGTCATTCAGTGTTTCGTCCAGCTCCTGGTCGGTGTAGGCTCCGCCCTCTGTGTCTGTGTCCTCGTAGTCGGAGGTGTGGCGGCTGTCGGTGCTGTACATGGAATACTCACTACCTGGTGCCGACAAGTAGGACAGACGGTCGTCATGGATGTCCAGGTCGTCCTCAGCTGCCCCATCAGCCTGGGAGAAAGAGAATTAAGTGAGAGAGGGAGTAAGAAAAGTTAGTTCAGTTAAATTCCAGTTATCAGTTTCCCTTTGGGATTAATAAAGTACCCCATCTATCTGACTGTCTATTTATCTAGCTATCTATATTTTTGTTTGTGTTTGTGTGTGTGTTAGTCTCACCTTGCCCTCTGAAACCCACACCAGCTGGTTCTGCTGCTGCTGGATTATCTCTTTCAGTGCTCCAAACCAACCATCATTCATGCTGTTCAAGTTAATGGTTGCTGGATTCACAAAGAAGGAGGAGCAAAAGAGAGAAAAAAAAAAAAAAAAACATCTCTCCAATCAAATGAGTACTAACAATTATCATAGCATTTACAACATTTTCAGAACATCATGATTAAAAGTTCATCTTAACCCAGTGTGTGACTGAATGTAAACTGTGAGGAATACTTTCTAGGACCTCTCAAATATCTTTATCAGCAACAGATGCTCCTAAAGCATGGTCACACCTCATCCCCCGATAGGAAAAGTGCTTGCTGAGAAAGGGACCTGGGGGTGCTCTTGTGTGACGGTCAGTGCTGAACAAGCCTTTAAACAGAGTTTGACAGAACAGGGCCAGGCACAACAGGTGCAGTGTAGCCACAGCCTCGACACTGCACCACTCAATTGTCAACTGCCTGTGACATGTGTCCCCCTTCTCCCTCCCTGTAGATCACATATCTATTCCTCCCTCTCTCCCTTGCACTGGACTCACTAGTGAAGAGATGGTGGTTGTTCTTTCTTAATTTGAGGGCTCGATCATAGAGCTTCCTGGCGCTCTTCCTGGACTCAGGGCAGAGGCGGGTCCTCATGTTCTTGACACCCTGCTTGGTGTCTGGGTTGAGAAACACCACAATTGGATACCACTGAGCGTAGTTGAGACGGTCCACTGCATTAGGGGTGATGTCCAGCACTGCATGCTTGTCCTTCATACACAGAAAACAAATAAGACATAAACATAAAATATAAATGTGTTTATTGTCCATATATTGAGCATTTATTCTAATCTAATGACTATAAAAAACAGCACAATCTGGCACTAATGGTTTTTTCACTTATTGTGTGCAGCAGATCTTGAACACTTGAGGTTATTTTACCAATCTGGATTAGCTTCTCAAGTGAACAGGCCACAGTAAAATACACCACTTTGCTGCGCTTCAAGCACCTAATAGTGTTAAAGAATGAGGTACACCAGAGGGCAGCAGTGAGTTGTACACATTATTGTGTATCATTGCCATGTTTTCCTTTACATAACAAATCTGACAGAATATGTTTACATCGCTATTTTTTGCATTTTGTGTGATTTTATATCAATGTGTGTGTACATATAGATTCACTCACTCTGTCAATGATCTGTTTAATGGTGTGCAGGCGAATGATGCCGGAGCTTTTCTGGTCCGTTCCTGCATCCCTGGGTTCACTCTCTATGGAAGACAAATGGACAGAGTTACGGCCTCACATCAGCACGAGACACAAACAACAATAAGCACACGCTGTGCACCAATTAGACATCCTAGTAGCGTGCAGTTGTCGACTCCCATAAACAGAGCTGTTAAATACAGAATAATAATCTCCGTACAGGAGAAGACAAGTGTGCGTTCATGAAAACAGCTAGATAGTAAAGTCAAAATGAGAACAGCAGCCAATCCATGCAATAGTCATTAGGTAGTTTGGGTAGATTTAGGGAAATGAAATTCAGTGTATAATCAATGTGTGCGTGCAACTGCATGTAACAGTATAAATTATGGTGCAGAAAATGTGTTATGTGAAAAACACCGACATGAAATATGCACATACAAGAGCAGAAGGGTAATTTTGGTTTAATGAGAATACAGTGTCATTGAAGCCTCAGGGATTTAAGCAAGGATGTGTAGAGGGGGTTTTGATTTAAACAAAGATAAGCAATGGTTTCCTGCCTAGAAACACAAGGTTCAAATGAGGCCAGTCATCTCATCAGGATGTTCAGTATAGTAATGACTCCAACTGGGGCCAGGCTTAATTTGTAATATTCTAACAGGATCTATGATGGCAAACACTGGTTGTGGCTATCCAAAACATTAAGATGTTTCATAAAGAACAGATAAATACAGCCATGCATGCAGAGGTTCAAGCATATGCAGCAATGTTCAACAGTAAATGTTGTGATTCAGTACTGTCCTCGTTTTTCAGAATTTTAAAAGATCATTTTTGACAGTGATTGGGACATTGATCTGTCAGACTTTGACAATCATGGGCTTTATACTTCCATTACTGCATTATGAAAACTGGGATGGACAGACAAACACTGACAGCTTTGTACAAAATCTGACTTAAGTTGTGAATAGCATCACATTTAGTTGTAGTAGTAGTGCAAGTCCACTTTGAACTGCGGTCTGAACTTTGAAACATCGATTGATGAATTATAATCACATTTTATACCAATTAATTTTTAGTCCTGCACTTACTTGAACCCAATTCTGCTCTACATGCAGGGTTATACGCAGAGATTTTTTAACATATGAACACCCTACAAATATGATAAATGCTTTTTATTTTTTCGAGACATGTTAACTATTTCATCTTAGTTCATGATAACAATGTGTAAGGTCTTCTGGGTATTTTCAAAAATATAATGAATCTATCATGGTGCATTTTGATGGTGAGAAATATATGGATGAGTTTGACAACTCTAAACGCTCATACAGCAAATTGTATTACATAAAGCCTCAAAAAAGGGTCTGCTTTAACCATTGATGAGAGCCTCCAGTTAACTGGAATTAATGGCCATTTTGATGTGCTATCATGTGTTTCTGTGATGTATTTTATGGGCAAATTAGGGGGAAAAAGAAGGTTGAAAAATCCATAGAAATGTTCAAATAAAGTCAATATTCCCAGTCTATTTAGTAAATGCCATTATACAGTTTCTATACTTTGGCTTTTCCATTTAATTGTAAATAGGGTTTGTAAAACATTTAAAAGACCACTACACACATCTCAGTTTCCACTGCATATTAATCTGCACAGCTCAACATGCTGCTTTGCTGTTGTCATTCTATATGATGCAACCTACATTAAAGAGGGGAATACCACTGAGTTTAATTATAAAATAATTTTCGTGTGAAGTAAAGTATAGTTAACATTTATCAACCTTTACTTATCTCTTCTATAACTAGGGACAGGAGAAGACATCACACTGACACACTGTCCCAAAGTGCGTAGAGTAGCAATTCTATTAAATCCAAATCATGCAGCAGAGCAAAGTGTCTATTTATCAATGTTGACAACATCCCAAAGGGTTTTACATGCGCTAAGTGTAAACAGATTTCGTTCAATCATTAGTTGATATATCATTATTGAAAATGATTTAAAGTTAACTGTAATTTCAGGAGTAGACTTTCTTCCTACAAAAAATAAAAAACAAAAACAAAGTCTCTTTTTCCTTGTGTAAAGCACAACCTGTGTGTCAGTGTGATACTATGTTTCTTTAGTCTCAGGTCTGTGTTCAGCTGCTGTAACACTGGCTGTCATAGTTGAAATATACTGATAGGACTGTTACTGCCGATTGTGATGACAAATAGAAATTCTTGAATCAAGTGTTATTCCCCTGTAACCAGACAATGGATATCTTTTAAACATCTACTAAATAGGCAACTAGCCACCAGACACTACTTTATAGATTATCTGCCATTCACTGAATCAAATCAAACAAACAAAAGTTGATGCACTAAGTGACATACTTTCCCCTCCTTGTTGTTGCTGTGTTTCTGAAAAGAAAATACAGTTACACAAACATCACTGTAGTTGCGCAAATAAACATCAAGGAATGGAATCACTGTTTATGTGGGTGTGTACTGAATATGTGTGGTTGCGCTGGCATGTGTGTTTGTGCTGTTAAAGTAATTGAAATTCAAAACTGATTGTTGAAATAAAACAACCACACATTAAAGACGTTTGCAATATCATCAGGTGAGAGGAGGCAGATGAGGAAGGAGTGTGCAGCTCTGCTTGGAGTGTGGAAGAGTAAAAGATAAACAGTGAAAAGGGAAGAGAACCCTATAAATAAACAGAGGAAAACACAGACAGAGCCTGATTGGAGTAAATTGGAGTAAAGCAGAATGGCGTCTCTCTTTAAAAAGAAACTCAGTGGAAAAATATTTTTGAGCTTGGTTAGAATCTGGTAGATAATGATGATGATAATGATATTTGCTGGATTTTAAAGAGTTACATTTTATAGCATTTGACCAGCAGCCGTCTATTTCTATAGAAAAAGGTTGAAGATTTAAGGAAAAAAATACCAACTACATGGAAACAGCAGGGGATGTTGTATTTATAGAACTATCAGTCATATAAATTTACAGCTAACTACCAAATTTAAGTAGCTTTGTTTTTTTTATAGACTTTTGATAAATACAATAAAATACTGTTTGTCAATGCATTGTTGTGTCAATCCTTACAGCAGAATAGCACAGTTAAAAAGTAGAAAAGAAAGTCACAGGCAGTAGTGATGCTTAATGAATATCTATTTTCACTGGAAACAAGAGAGGCACTGACCCAACAGTGATTTCAGCATCTATTGGATACTAACCACTATTGTGAATATCTGATAAGTTAAGCAGCCGTCAGCTTTAGCGATGTATGATGCATTAATTAAGAGTCTGGTCACCTATCATCCAAGATGCGTAGGACACTACACAAAAGATGAAGGTTAGACCAGAGGAAGACGAGTACTGTATTACTTACTTGCTAGTTCAAAAACTTCCGGCTCCTCTCTGGCCAGTTTCTCTCTGGCCACGTCTGCTATTGGCCCAAAGATAACCACAGGCCTTAGGAACCCAGCTGCACAGCAACAAGAGCACATCATGGAGATGACCAAAGGATAGCATCATGTAACAGACAGTACTAAGAGTACACAGTACACAGTAACTGTTGATATGTAAAATGCATAAGTGCTGTTTCATTTAACTGCACTGCCAGAGAAACCATCAAGCACAGATAATCAGAGGAGGAGCAGAGTGAAGTCTATATAATATAACTGATAAACATGTAAGTATCTATGCTGTGTTCTTAAGTTTACATAACATTATGTCCTTTGTAAATGTACACAGCATAACTTAATACCCATGACCAGTGGTCAGTTAGCTCAACCACACAAGCATCAGGGACAACCTTGTATTTCTTTTAGCTATAAAGTTGAAATCTGTCCTCCACTTTGTAAATCATTGTTCTAATAATTAAAATAAGATATATGGGAGTCTTCGGTTGATTGCTATGACTCTGCACACTCACCTTCCCTCAGCACCACCCTTTCATAGGCAGGGAACTTGGTCTGAACTGGCTGGGCTGACAGGTCCTCCCTGCTCTTCCGCAAATTCCTCTTGGAACTTCGCAATCCTCTGAATCTCCAGAAGTCCGCTCTGTCGCCTCCTGGTGTTTTGGGGAGGGTGTACTGCACACTGGACAGCTGTTCAGCTCTGTACAAAGAAGAGAGGGAATAAGGACTTCAGTCACAACTGCAACCTCCGCCACTTTTAGCAAATTAATTTATTCAGCATTAAGTTACTACTGTTTGGACCAAAAAAAACCATGGTAATATATTGGTACTATAACTGTAACACCATTGAACAGTACTGAACTGTCAATCGTTGTCAAACTGATTATGGAGTATTTGCCATCACTAACTGAAAAAATGCTGATGATGCATTAGAAATTTTACATGGCTTAAAATAGCCATTCTATATTTAGGTTCACTGAAATGCTGTCTTGAGGGCTTCCACCATATAATTTATAGCTCAATATTCACATTATGAAGAGTTAAATTATTCTATAAGTCAGTATATTTTTCTGTGAACTAAAGGCTTATATCTTGGGAAATAACAGTTAGTATTTGATATTAGCAAAGCCATTACTTTAAATGTCAGTTATTTTCTCAAGATAATGCCACAGGTTATTGTGATAAACACATTCAAGAGATGCTCCAATATCATTGCAGTATACTACGGCCTTATCTATAAAATACTGACATACTTTACACCATTACAGATTTGCTAACCATGAATTTTTTGATAAATCTTCTGCAGTATCCATTTCCTAAAATGTATGTAATTAAATCACTGAAGATAGGCCAATACTTTTTTTTTTTTTTTTTTTTTACATAAACAGCGACTGGAAAACAACACACAGGGATAAGAGGTAAAGTGAGGGAGGCGAGAAGGGGAGAAGAATTAATTCCTAGTGGCTTTGAATAATAATGGCCTTCCTGTGATTTATGTTTTTAAACTTTTTTATTATTTTAAATATTTTTAAATATTACTGATGTCTGGCTGTAATTTCATGGTTTCATACTTTAAAAGAATATCAAGACAGAGAGGTTTAACTTGGCTGAGGAGCAGAGATATATTTCATAGGGCTTAATGTATGTGATAAAAATGCATGCTCTGTCTTTTCTATCAGCAGGACAGTGAGGAATTTATATAAACACTGCTGGAGCCTGTTAAAGGCTGTTGAGGAAGGCATAGACAAAATGGTGCTGTGGGCTAGATCATAATGTACAGTAAACTACATCTCATCAGTCAAAACCTCACACAAGAGATCCTTATTAACCATCTACCTGACACACGGGATGTGTTAAATATACCCAACTTTAAAAACACTTCTAGTACCCAAAAGACTATGACACAGAACTGAAGATTTTTCTTAAACAAAATTACGGAAAAACAATAATAAGCTTTAAAAACCATGATAAATGTGTAAAATACAGAGTAGATTAAACAAATGAGTAAATGGAAATGAACTGCACTCAAATCTTTCCTTTCTACTCAGAGATCAACCATTGCTTTAATACTCTGGCTCCACCTTTTCCCATTCATTAAGTGCCAGAACAAGCTGTACAGGTAATAAAGGTGTGACCTGAAACTTCTTTTACCTATTCTTGTTGGGGATGATGCCCCTTTCCACTTCCTGATGGTTCTTGCCAATGCGGATAGCGAGCCAGGAGCCTAGTTTGCCGTTGTAGAGAGTGTCTACTACACGGAACACCTCGCCCTTGTTAAAGCTCAGGCCATATGGTGACTCTTTTTCATATTCAAAATGTGTCCGGATGTAAAAGGAGTCCCCCACGTCTGATTCCACTATCCGCCGATACACTGAAGAAAAGGCAGAAGATAACAGAGAAGATTACAGGAACCCTTTAATGAGCTGGTTTTGATACCTGGTGTGTTTACGCTGCCATTACTCACCATCCTTTTTCTTCTGAGCCAGAATAGTAACTTCTTCTCCTCTTGGGAGATCCAGCAAAAACAGCACAGCCTCCTCTCGGATGATGTTAGCAAAGTCCACATTGTTCACCTACACATGCCGAACAGAAGAGGCAGCAGAGATTACTTTAGAGTGCAATTGAAGGACTAGTGAACTATCATAGCAAATTATAAACCTTTAATTGTATATAGTTTTTATAATCATTGTAGGCCGACTTGATCCTAATAAGTTTTAGTTTCGTTTAAATGCTTAAACTATGATGAAAGCTACTGGATTAAAGCATACCCTCCTTCTATTTTTCCAACTTTTAACAACTTTCTTTATTTTTTCTTCTCAAAAAAAACAAATAAAACACATCCTAGGCCCTATTTTTCATTAAGTTTCTCACAGACTAATAGAAACAGAGGAAAACTTGTTCCTCCACAGAAGCAGGGAGGTGTATTCCCCCTACAACTGAGCAGCCTCCTCCTCATCTCCTGCTGCTGTCCCAAACACAATAACTGCTGTTTATTGACTCTGCTTGAGGGGCAGCAGGGGAAGCAGAAACACATGGGCTGAGTCACTGAACCTCAGAGAGACACCTTTATTCTTCCCAGAAACAGGAGGGCTTGACGTCTTTGTCTCCACTAGCACACCATGACCAAAGGGAAACGGCCTAAAGATGGAAAACAGTGTCCTGGAAGTCTGTACGTGTTTGTACAGTAGGAAGATCACACACAGAAACAAAACGAGATCTACACTTTGGACCGGGGGGGGGTCATAGCATTGTATATTAATTAAAAGAAGGAGATAAGGTAAAGCATACCTTTGTTTATCAGATAACTACAGTTTGTAAATGTTAATGTCATGGGAAAAAATGTTCAGCTTGTGCTATTGCACAGTACAAGCTGAAGTACAGTCCTTCACAGTGACAGCAGGTGTAATCCTTGACTGTTCTATAAACATGTCACAATGAATCCAACACTGACATCAAGAGGGTTTCCATCATCCCATCAACAATGTTACTCTAGTATTTAGTTAAACAGACAGTCAACTGTTCCGAGGTCAGAGTGCAAGAACGACCTCTATTGTGTTTTCACATTGGAAACAAGGGGAGTTCTGACACAAGGCACAGCCTGGGAATGACTCACAGACTGATGGATACATTGTACTCTATTCCCAAGAACTTTTTACACAGAATTAAAACTATTGTGACCATGGGATCACATAGTTTCACCACTAATTATCTAAGTTAGTGTGGGCAGCTATGGCTTCTCTATTTTCACAATAACACCAGATGTTCTTCCCACTTTCATACATGTGACGTGGAAAAAAAAATAGCAATGAACTCTGACAGAAAACAATACCTTATAATAGTCTTACAAGCTACATAATAGTAGGACAGCACATTGCAATTACAAAGCATTGAAATGAGAAGATCTACTTCAGCCGCAGTCTGTGCATGTGAAGTAGACAAGCAAGTCAGAGAACACATTTACATATCCCGGCTAAGTGTCTTTTCTTTTTTTTTTTAAAGAAAAAGCTGGTATATTTGATATATGATGATGTAGCCTGAGGAGTTGTTTTTCTTGGAGCACATTGACTGTGCAATGAAAGAAGACCCTCAGTTGTAGGAGAGGACAGTTACAGAAGTTTATAAATAGTCCACTTCAGTTGTGAAAGAAAACCAACTGTTATCTACTTATTTCAGTTTTAGTCTGAATCAAAGCAGAGACAAATGGTCTTTCCTTTCTACCCACCGCAGCATTTGCAATACTCTCCCTCTGAAATATTTGCCATGTACATGTACACATCTAAAAACTGGTGAAGAATATAGAGTACATGACAAATCAGGTTTCTCTGGCAAAACACAGCTGAGTTAACTGGGATTCTCTTATTCCCTCAACACTATTTCATAAACCAAGTCCGGTCAAGTAACTGCAGAAGGCAAATAACAGTCGTGTTGCTTAAGTGATGGAGTGTAGCGTACCCTGAGAATCTGGTCTCCCTCCTCCAGCCCCTCCTTGGCTGCAGGACTGTCCTCCAAAACTCCTGCCACAAAAATTCCCACGTCGTTCCCGCCTGCTAACCGCAGACCGACACTCTCTCCCTTCTTGAACTTGACCAGCTTCATACTCGGCCTGCAGGGGAACGCAAGTAGACAGACAGAATTGAGCAAAAAGGTCAGCAAATCATGGGTTTAAAAACAGTCATTCTAAGAGACACAAAACACAGGCAACTATTCAAGCAAGCAGTGTGTGGTGTAACAATAAAGTCATAACAAAAGCTGACCAGAGTCTCTGACCTAATTTGAACTAAATACATGGAACTCCACGTATGGCAGGTAGGTTAATTTTGTAAGTGAATAATAAAGTTAATTCCTATTTTCAACATGAATAATATGTGCATTCAATACTGTGAGGTACTTTGGATGAGAGCGTCTAAGGCGTTTACCTGAGAATACTGTCATCATGAGCGGCACTGGGCACAGGAGCATCAGAGGGGCTGACAGGCAGGTCCACGTCAGGCTGACCGGGTTGTGCATAAACTGGCTTTGGTTCTGTCACAAGGATGTGTTGATAAGATACTACACCATAAACAACAGTCGAGCTTGTGTGTTTATAAGAGCCTTAAAAAGAAATGGAGTTTACTATAAAGGTGTATCTGACCCCTGACTCACTGTTTGACTCTTTGAAACTCACTTTTTAATAATTTATGTTAAGCTAACAGAGACAGCTCTACAGGGTACTTTACTGTACTACTGCCTATAGGAAGGAGAAGTATTAAATGTGGTAATAGCTGAGATGAATGTGAGGGTCTGCATTGGTGCCTAATAACAGTGAGTAGAGGGTTCTGTACCAGGCAGCGGAGGTAACTGTTTGTCATCTCTGGAGCTGGCCTGGTCGCTGGCCTGTGACAAGACCCCATCATCAGAGCTTTTGACTGGTGTGGACATGGCCCCTGGTTTGGATATGCGCTCCTCATCTCGACTTCGGTGGCTGGAATAAGCAAAATTTACACATAGTACTTCAGTACAAGTGGACCATCAATCTTATAAACACTGACAGCTTAAAGCTGACATTTTGATTAATGTGTCCATTAAACGATTGCCACAACTTTGCTGATTCCAATGTGTGTAACAAGGACCTCGAGTGTTTTGTATATGTAGTTTTGTCCTGTGCTGACATCACCAGGAAGATGCAGACACTAAAATGGGCCTAAAAAGAAATAGCATGGGCCATGAATTACTAGATCAGGGCACATGAACAGAAAATTGGATTAGAAGACAACAAGCAATTAAAGGAAGGATGTGTGGCTCTGCAAGACCCTGCACAGTCAGTTTTTTCTTACTTTTTCTAAATTCTGTGGTTTATGCAGAATGTCAATGGACAAACACATTCCCAACCCAAAACTGATAATAAGTTTGATTGGAGCAGACAGTATTTGTTTTGATTTTGATTTCCAGATTACATTTTTCTCATTGATTAATATAAACTCCCATTTTAATGATCACATGGTAACCTTTCCAATAAAAGCACAGAGGCAGAGAAAGAAAAGAGACCAAGTCTCCCAACATAAACTCTTGAGATAGGATAGTTTTCAGTCCAAGTTCCTGTTTAACCTGGATAAAATAAACAAGGTAAAACTGTGTGTGTGTGTGTGTGTGTGTGTGTGTGTGTGTGTGTTTCTAGTAGGCTATGTCTAACAGAGTAGAAAGGGCTCTGCAGCTTAAAACAATGGTTGAATTCCAGTCTGATCACATGACTGGCTGCTGGCACAGTACTTGAGCTCAGAAGCTTTTGTAGAAGAATGTGAAGGTGCAGACTGTGCCACTAGCTCAGACTAGGCAACTTCTCCCATGCCCATTCTTTCACTTTTGTTCATGTAGTATGAAAACATAGTGGAGGGAAAAATGCAGAGACAGCGCACACACATGCACTTACTCCCAATGACTGATACTGAGGTTTGACCTGTTAGCTGTGCAGCTGCTGAACTTATTCCCAGAGTTTGCCACCACAGAATGGCCTTTTCTAGGTCACTGAATTTGTCCAGCTGCTCTCGCTACAATTCAGTTTTACATATGAATCTGATCTGGGCACAGTTATGTGTCAGCACAATCAGCGTCAGAGAGACCTATATGGGAATTTGTTGGAAGAAGGGTAAATGAGAGCTGCAGCCTGCGGATAAATAACAGAATTGTAATGGAAGAGAGAGAGAGAGAGAGAGAGAGAGAGAGATAGAGAGAGAGAGAGAGACAGTGTTTGTATGTGTGTCTGTGTGTGTAATGGACGGATGAGAAAGAGAGTGTGACACAGGGGGAAAAGGAGAGGAACAGAGCAAGAGCGAGGGACAGAAGAGAGAGGAGTGAGAGAGTGTTGTGGCCTAAATCTGCTTTTCCTTGCTGCAGAATGGTGCTAAAAAAAGGTTTCACGCTGACAAACACCATTTGACAGAAGCCTTTGTTCAATCCCCTCGCTTAGACATTCGTACAGGTACAGACGCGAGAGCCCGAGTCAGTGAGCGACAGAAAAAGTGAAGGAGCAGGGATGGATGTGGCTGCACAGATATCAACAAATGATAAAAAAAAAAAATATGGTACTGCCACACCAGTATTTCTAAACTGCATTACAGTCCCAGTCTTTGTAATTTCATATCAACCCACGAGCTTCGAAATGCTAGCAGTTAGCATATGCAGAATAAAGCTGACTAGATATCAACCACTACCATCATTTTGCAAAACAAACAAAATGTCGAAAAGCAAAAAAATTACTTGTAAACTAATAATCTAATAATAACATATGTTTGGCAAAAGCTAAAAAAATATTTTAAAAACAAAAATTAATTACTCACACATATGTATCTGTAAGTTGAACCATGATGCTTATTAAGAGGATTTTAAGTTGAATTCCTTGAAAGACAACACAGAGATCTTTTTGCCTGCACTCAGTATACTCATGCTCACTGAGAGACACTTTGGATGAAAGGCATTTTTGATGATCTGTTGTATTCAGAAACATGGAACAGCGTTATGTCCTGGGGAAAAGAATGCCTCTAAGCCCCACAGCCAATCAGGTTAAGCGAACCATCTGGCTTGGGGCAAAGCTCTGTGGGAAGTGTGTCAAATTCCTTTTTCCCCTCCTAAACTGGGAGATAGCAACAAGATTCCCTGAAATCACAGTGTAGTGAGTCAGGCAGTTATTTCTTCAGTTATATTCTAAACCGCAACCACGTGTGAAGCAGGTGTAACTCCTCTTGTGACAATTTGTGTGCTTGCTTACCAGTTTAACTTGTGCAATGGTAAACAAGAATAAAATGACTAAAAGAGGGGTGAGGGAAAGAGCAACAAAAATATTAAATGCTCGAAACAAACACATACTAGCCTGTTATCAGAGGGATGCATTCACTTACATTGGAAGTAATCTGTGCAACAGTGACCCTGCCCTCATCCTGCATTGAAACAAGTATGGTTACTCCACAGACTAACACAGTCTACCATCTAATGACATGACAGCACTGGAGGTCAATCTAGTCATATGATATGACTGACAAGCAACTAGTAAGCCGGACAGCTAAACTAGCAGCGTACTGAGCTATCATCCTGCATCTACAACAGCTGTTTTAAGTGTATGGTCTGTGCAAACCAGGCAGTGCAGTGTAGTTTGAGTTTTGTATATATGTGTTCCAGTGAGACATTTTGCCCTTTAGGAACCGAGTTTATCATAACACAGCACATCTGGCACCTGTATCTCACATAGCCAGACCTCCATCTCACCAAGATCACAGATGCCTGGAGAAAATTGCAACTATTTCATTACAAATGAGTTTGAAAATGACTGCCTCCTGAAATAGCACCTCTGCTTATGTTTCTGTGTGGCTACAGGTTCTCTGAAGCATAGTTTTGTGAGTGCAACTCAAAATCCACATGAACACGATGAAATGGAGGACCGGTTATAGAAGACTATGAAAATTCAATCCAGAACAAGTGCTCGAAGGCATCATGGATTTGGGCCCCTCATTCAATAACCACCCCTACTTCACAGCATCAAACAGAACAGTTTACTGTGAACTATTTAGAGAAATGAGAAGCATATCCTATGTCTTTTCTCACTATAGCCAGTGGCAGAATTAGCATTGGTCTGTTCCCAAAAGAGGCAAGCCTGTTTCAGTCCCCAGTCCTGTTTTATCAACCGTCTGCAAGAGCTTGTCATCTTGTCCGATTCAAACAAGATCAGTATCTTGTTCTTGCCAGGTAAGGTTTCATTGCCCACGCTCCACACTGACTCAGAGAAACATTTATGTCTTCCTTTAGCTGTCTTTTGCCACCTATGTGTTTGCCAGCTACAAGAAGCTATGTAACCTCTAAACTACAAGAAAGATAACTTACTGGAATCTCCAACTGGCAGTAAGAAAAACAGGAGAATAACGAGTTAGAATGGACATTAAAATTAATTGAAAGCATATGTGTAAATGGAGTGGAGTATATGCAGATAACAGCTACCAAATAGCATTACATTCAATTGCATTCAATGCATTATAAACACAGAATAATGGTAACAAAAGTAAAACTTAGCTTTGCATGATTCTATTACATTTTTCAAAACAAGCCCTTAGTCCACCAGGAGACGAATCAATCCCTCCTCTCTTCCCCAGAACTCTCCCAGAGCAAAGCATTATTGTAACACAGTGATGGCTCCAGAGGGACGGTGATGGTTTATGCATGCTACGTCTTTATCTATTGATTTATGCATTAGTGAAGCAAGGTGCTTACTCAGCATCCACTAACCTGTGGGTGTGAACATGATTTATGAAGTTGGAGTGGTGGGAGTATGGAGGCATGACTGTGGCATGTGTGACAGCTGCGTGCCGTCACCAGATTTGCAGTCTTCATGTGTGTGTGTGTGTGTGTGTGTGTGTGTGTGTGTGCGCATGTGTACTGCGCTTACCTGCCATTGCTGATCTGCCGAGGTGAGTGACGGAGATGGTCCGACAGTTCAGGCCTGTCAGGGGAACGTGATCGACTGCCTCTCCCGTGGGATCGATTGGAATGCTCTGATGTCAGTGAATGTATTTCTGAAATGTCTGTGAAATGTGCATTAAATATGTATTAGCATTTAATCGATGACGTAAATCAGGGTAGAGGCAAAATAACAAGAATAATTTGACTTCAACCGTGAATTTAAATGATACTTTTTCGGCATTTAAAAATAAGATATTGATTTGTCAAACCAGTTACAGCTTCAGCAATCAAATCCTAGCTGCATCCACCAAGGCGATGCTACATGTGTGTTGTCTCACCATCTCTGTCGGAGTTATTAGCTGATGGGATACTGTCGTCGAGGTCTGGAATGTTGAGCAGCGTGGCTCGCTCATCTCTTTGCACCACCATCTTCAGTTTGCCCTTTGACCTCTCAATCAGCTTCTTGGCATCTATCAATGATAGGTTCTCCGTAACTGTGCCATTGATCTGCCAGAGGAGGAGAGGCAGGTCAGAACAAGATCTGAATAGACAAGTTGTCATCACTGCAGAATTTTGCTGTAAAGCCGACAATGTGCTTTTTGAAAACTAAAGGATCATCACAAGGTGAAGAGGAATTACGAGCAGCTTAGCTCTACCTCACATTAACAATAACTATGCCCCAAATAAAGAGGCTATAATAAGTTAAAAAATCTGTAATATAATTAGGTCTGCAACACTATTGGTGCTGTCAGACACGAAGAGAGCCCAGAGAAGTTGTATTACGTGATATACATTGTATAAGGCAAAACTTAATTATCTTTATTATTTAAGTATTAAGTATTAATTTCTATTGGTGTTTGTCCTGCAATCACATTTAAACTAGAAAATGTCTCTGCCTCTCTTCAGAACTATTGATACAATAAATTAGATTTTGAATGAATCTCTTTAATGTGAAGGAGGATTTTTTCCATCCTCTGAGACTGAATGGATAAAAATTCAGAGGAATAATGGAATGTGTGGCATTCCTGCTGGTGAGCTTGCATACTAATGATCTGTGACCTCACTCTGTGAGCCACTTTCAGCAGCTCACAGATTACCCCAGCAGACTAGTGAACTTTTTCAGTAAAAAGAATGTCTGATCCCACCTCACTCATACCATAAAGGAAATTATTTGAAGCCATTTCTTAACGTATTCATCTTTTACATTTATTGTAATAATCTTTTTGTCCGTTTACTTCTCCATTACTGTGTTTTACCAACTTTAATCACCGCTGTATTACCCACATGCTCTATCGTGCTTTCCTCTCACCTTAAGTACAACATCTCCCTCTTGGATGTTTCCATCCCTGGCAGCAAGGCTCTCAGGAGAGATGTCCTTCACAAAGATGTGGCTGGCCAATCGGAGTCCATATTCTGCTTTCAGAGTTGATAAGCATAAAAGAGTAATATTAGCAGAGCGAATCAATTTAATCCTCACTTGAGTCTCTGCAAATAAGACAAACTAGTTTTCATTTCTGATTGTACTGATTGACCCTTACTGTAAGTTTCATATATACACATGTCTTTTAAATAATCAGTTTCAGTATTTTGTTAAAATATTTTTGAGTTTTATGTAAATTGGATGTGTTCACAATATGTATAGTCATCTTTGTGTTGCCCACCTTCATTTTTGCGGGACTTGACAAGGGTGACCTTGGCAGGCCTGGGTGGAGCAGACGAGGCTTGTGATCGGCGATCAGAGCGCGGTGAGACACTCCTCTCCCGCGAGGCACTGTGATCCCGCCTGCCACTGCTGCTACGCTCACGTTCCTGACGCCTGCCAGTGCCTGTGCCTCCGCTTGCTCCTCCATAGGCACTTTGGCCACCACGACCGCTGTGGTGCTCATAGCCATCATCCTCATCACTGTCCTCTTCCTCGTGCTCTGACATGGTCTCCCTGTCTCCTGGCCGCGAAACAGGGATTTGTACTTTCCTTTTCCTACGGATGGTCTTAGAAAAGAGACAAAATCTTGAACGTTAGAAGTTGAAAATATTATTTTCTCGCTCACATCTGAAATACAAGACAGTATCTTTATTGTTGAGAAAACATTCTGTGAAACAGCAATTTGAAGTGAGTGAACACAATCCCAAAATCATGCTCTGTAACGTCAGGGGTCACTGTGAATGTATTTCCCCCTAATTCAGGCTCGGTAACTACAGTATTATGTTGAACTTACTATCTTTGCATTTTTGCCACTCTTGCGGAGTTGCTGCACAGCGTAGGCATGCTCTACATTGTCCATAGAGACAGCATTGACCATCACCACTCGATCATTTTCTCTGGAAAATTAAAGAAAAAAATGCGCAAAGCATAAACAGGGGAAAGGGTTAATGTCAGTCTACAAAAGGCAGAATAGTAATTAATAACTGACTAACTAATTCCGAGGACAGACTAACTAACTAACTTTGCTCCTGCAAAACGTTTGTATTTCGACATTAACAAACAGTGAAAGATTGAACATTACTATCAGAAAAAAATTTCTTGCAATATAGTCAAACACTTACTGTAGCAGTCCCTCTGCAGGACCTCCTTTCAACACATCAGATATCACAATGGACGTCTCTCCACTCTGGAAATGAGGGTTGTCTCGTCCACCTGAGATGGCAATACCAAACCCAAATCCTGGGGCCTATACACACAAAAATATATACAAGACTGACTGATATGGAATGAATGGCAGATACATCAGAGTTGTGTCTCAGAGTGCTGTAAACACAATGAGACTAAACTGGACTCTCTACAGGCTAATTATCTGTGAAACTGTTACTTAAGTAATGTAATGTGTTTTGTGCAGTGAAGGAGGGCTTTAAAAGCCTGAAAGCCATTTATTGAAGACAACAAAAATATGCATTTGCAAGTTATTGTGTTCCAGGGAGGTTTTCAGGACTGCTTTTTTGCCTTTGGAAAAACCAGCACCAAGGGAGCAAGCTATGTGATGTAAATGGCTTACATCTTACAACCACAACAACACAGGAGAGTTGCTAGGCTGAGGAGCACAGGCCACACTGGGCCGCTCCTTCAGCCTCAATAAAGCCACTGCTAATTAGATTACAGCAAGCAGGCCAGTCTAGACAGGTGCTCTACAAAATCCCACGGCACAGCAGCATCAAATACGTAGAGTTTACTGTCTCAAAGCAAAGTACATTCAGAAATTCAGCATGCAATAGGAGAATGAGTATACTCATCTATCTACTCTCTGTGGGGGAATATGGCTTTGAATAGTTTGACAGTTAACCTGATGATGTTGATTGTGCCAGAGGGGATAGTCAGTGATATTCACTGACCTGACAAAAAGCACACAGCCTAAAACTATCTTCTCCCTCTTTCCCTGGAGTTGTGTTAAGGAGAATGTGTTGCCAACAGGAAGGAAATGAAATGAAGTAGTAAGGAAGTGGATGCTGATGTCTGTCTTCCTTAGCATTGTTTCCTGCCATCTGGGTTCCCTGACTATTGTTTCATTACCACACATCCTGCTGCCACAGCTGGCCCACTCAGTACAGAGTGAGAAGAGAGATGGATGAGCAGAAGACAGAGAAGAACAGTAAGGAAAGAGTGAAGATAACACACACACACAGACACACAACAGGATTAGGATGCCAGAGACAGGCAGAGAGAGAAAAAGACAAAAAAGAAGAAAGGCGAGAGTGGATTAAAGAGTTGTAAACACTTACCCTGTGAAGGGTCACTGTGTGCTGTTCCCATATGACCGTTTCCTCCATCGCTGCACTCTGCAACACAAGAGGGAAAAGATCAGTACCCTCGGGCCCGTTTATGTAGAATGTGTAGAATCTAATACAATCAACTACAATAATCCTGCAACTAATTCAATCTTTGTGAAAGAACTCACACCTATCTGAAAGTGTAAAGAAAACATGAATATTGTAAGTGTACAAAATACTTCATGTGGCTTTGCATGACATAACTGTATGTAAGATGGCATACTTTGCTGGGGCCATTCAAAAACAGTACAGTATGTATTGACACATGGTTTTTATTTGTTTTGTTTTTTTACTGTGAAATCTTTCTGCTCCTTTAGGGTAGTGGAGTACTACACAATGTGGGCACAAGTGCCAGGCGTTAGTGCTGGGTGCAAGAAATACTTAAATGACACATTCAAAATGTCACTGACTCATGAAACTCTCCAAACAAAACATTGTTTATATGACTCTTTAGATAAGCGCGCCAGTCTTAAAGCTACACGTACACCTTGTGTTTCGATATCCTGTTCAGTTGCACTAGTCAGAGTGGTTCCTTGGCTACCAGCAAGGTAGCCTCCTTTGCTTATTTGCATGACTAAGTCCTGGAGTCACTAAAGTCTACATGTGAAAAGATTATGAATGACAGCAGGCATGAGTAAACAGCTGGCAGAGCCTCACTGAGGCTCCAAAGATTGAGTAAACACTCCTATATTATTTCTGGGTGGGTCATCCGAGAGAGCTAAGAAGCAAAGACGGTATTTAGCTGCTCCTCTGACCTGCCACCCTGGATTAAACTGTTGCTAGGCAGGCATCTTTTGCTTATACCCATTCTCTAATTCAGTTGCATCATACACGTTTGTCTTGATGCATGATTTATCCTTTAGTATCTTTTTTATTTAAGTCTTCTCTTTGATTCACCATTGCTGGTTCAACTACATGAAGCGCAGAAAATGCTAGAAAACTGACAGTGTGAAATCATAAGAATGTGATTATGTTACTATTATTAGTTCAGACAGACATGCCTGAATTTGTGTCTCAAAGCACAGTTTTTTCTTTAACCCCCAGACTGCTTTAAATTACAGATTTACTCTGCTCCCCTCCATCTGATGAAGCAACACTGTTGTCCTGTGTGTGTGTGCCTGCAGGGAGTGATGGTACAGCTGTCTGTAGCAGAGTGCTGAGCACAGTCTTATGTGGCAGTAGATGGAAAGACATAAACACCAACACACGTGGCAGGGTGCTCATTTACTACACCTTCTATAATCAGCCTTTTAAAATATCATACCGTGTCATCTGTGCACCCTATCATCGTGATAATCTCGCTCCGTCACCCCTTAATCATCTCCTAATCCCCAAACCATCTCACCCGTCATCTTCAACATCATCATGGTCATTACTGTCATCACCTTCCCTTATCCTAAATATACAGTTTACAGAGGGTTCAAACTGCAGAGTTGCGATGAGGAGACAGACCAACAGCCAGCTGATAAGAGTGTCTGGTGTTTGTTGACATGTCCAGACACATTATACTGTACGTTAGTTGAGGAAAAGATACAACCCCACACACACACACGCAGAAGATTGATACTGGATCTCGGTAGGATGAAAAGAATCAGTATACCTAAAG
This sequence comes from Seriola aureovittata, assembly GCF_021018895.1. Taxonomy (NCBI): domain Eukaryota; kingdom Metazoa; phylum Chordata; class Actinopteri; order Carangiformes; family Carangidae; genus Seriola; species Seriola aureovittata. The sequence goes on from NC_079364.1 coordinate 13,826,703, forward strand.
TTTTATTTGTGTCCATAGTGGCAAGGTGTGGAGACACAATCAGTACATTTTTAAATGCACACAACATCGAGCTCAAAGTAGTTGATAATTCAATTAGCTGACTGGACTGAACTGTTTTGATAATTAATCAGTTGAATCACCTTTCTCAAATATGAATATGCTTTTCTGTACTATACCATAATAAGAAATTGAAAATGTTTGGGTTTTGGACTGCTGATCAAACAAAACAATATAATATCCACAATAAAGTTTAGAGCCACTTGTGCATTTAACATGGTTCCCAAATCACCTACGTTACAGTATTTAACTGTCAAGGTAATGTCCACAAAGTCAGGTAGCCTACCGGGGCATTGCAGCTCATGTACTCTAAATGCACTGTATGAGGGCAGAGAAAGGTTAGTGGTGACAGGGCTACCTGTAATTCCTATGCTGCATTTACTGTAGATATCCTAATCTGGGTTTGTGATTCAGTCTCTCCCTTTCACTCCCCTGCACCATATGACAGTGAATCAGTTGGCCTTCACCTCTAGAATACACAGTTAACCCTTTGACCCTAATTTCCATGGCAGCTCTGTGTGGATGTTATTTATGTCCATAATTGCTGCAGAGAGCTTGGGTGTCCCCCCTCTCCAACCCTCCTTCCCCTCTCCCCCCTCCCCTGTCTGCCCGTACGACTCCCACAGTAATGCCACTATTGTGTGAAGGGACCTGACCCATTTAACCACAGCTCCCCCTGACATTCCCAAACACATCCATTCCTCTAAAGTGTTTTGTGATATATTCATTCATCCGTTCATCCATTCATTCATCCAACAGTCCAGGCAGACAGAGAGGGGCTGCGCCATGAGAAACAACAGTGTGCTGGGGTCATGTGACCAGGCGGTCATGCAGGCAGGTGGCCTTGTCCTTGAACTGTGGGATGCACTGAGAGGCAGGGAGAGAGAGGAGGAGGAGGAGGAGAGCAAGGCTGTGGGCTTCTTATACAGCTTACATGTACAGTACCAAGGGACAGGGTACGTGAAACTGTACCAGATGAGATCTTAAAGGACATGATCGTTTTTATTCTCTGCTTCCATTTTTACACACACACACACACACACACACACACACACACACACACACAAACATACATACACACACACACAATTTGATAACCATTACACTAAACACCTATTCAAAGCAGCCTAAGATAATGAAGAGGACAAATAAACCTTCTGTGTAAATGTTTCTCCACCAGGTCTGAATGCTCTCTCACACACCCCCACACCCACACACTGACCGTAAGCCTTGCTGAGGAGCCCTTATGCACGTATGAGCCATAAGGGTGAATACATGCTTGCACCAGTAAGAGGCAATAGGTCAAGCATGAGTCATCAGAGAGACTGGAGACTTGCAGATTAATAGCCTGACTTCAATTAAATTTCTATTTAACATTTGAGTGGGCGCTGTATGAAAGAAAGTCATTTTCTGTCCAGTAAACAGCAGATTTGCAGCATGGCAAATGTACTTTCCCGTATAAGGACAGAGGAGAATTTATTTAACTCACACTGTTTCTTGATTTGGTTCAAATTCATTAAACGACTTGTAAGAATATTACACATATTAGTGTTTTCAATGGTGCAAAAGTGTGAGAGGTAAAATCCCTGCTCATGATAGTTGTACAGTACAACCGTGTTTGTGAGAGTAGTTAGGAGTACAGTAGAAAGGAGAAAGCAGGTTCTCTACTGATTACCACATTGCAGAGGCTCTATCAGAAAGGAGAAAGAAATAATACAGGCTACAATGTTTTTGACAGATACATGGTTAGCTGGGAAACCCAGGTAAACTGGTGAAAGCCAAGATGGTTAAGGAGAAAAAACCTGCCTTTCTCTATTTAGAGTATTTACCCACGGGACAACAGCTCTGTCTCTCAGATGATATTATTATAGTAATTAATCGCTGGATTGTGAAGTGATGATTAACAGACTGGCTGATTGAGTGTGAGATATAAGCAGGGGAGAAAGTACAGCAGCAGAGCGTAAGCCTGAGGAAAACTGAGAAAAGGGAATTTGAAAGCCCTTAGCAAAACCAAGTTCCATAATCATGCAGACACTAAGATTTATTAAGAGACATCAGAACATTAACAAACAGTTCAGTTTGACCGGGTGAATTTCAACAAGTTATATTATGAGATACATGATGGGATGGGGAAGGCCAACGTGGTCTCAACTTTCCTAAAAACAAAAATCAATTTTATGTGTAGCAGAGATCTCACCAGCTGTAGTTCAGTGTCAAAGGTAATTCTCCCGTATTTTGTTACAGGAACATTTTAGACTGTGCAAAAGCAAAGATCACATAACATGTAGCGCCAAAACAAACACGAATACAAGCGTGTCTCATTTTGTGGAGTAAAACGATAATATAAATACTGACGAGAACAAAGGATGAGGTTTATCTCTGAAGTCACAGAGTTGTGTGAAACAATGGTGCCCTTGATGTTGCACAAACTGACGGCAGCCTAGTGTATTTTATACATCTATATTAGTCAGACTTGAGCTCTGGCCAGCAAGGCCCAGGGCTGGAAAACAAAGAGCACCCATCAAACCACACATGTGTATTTGTCCATACACACGCTCCCATGCACGCGCACACACACACACACACGCACACAGACACACACACACATATACAGCCATGATCTAACACTACAGGGCCTCTTTGTTCAAGCTACAGCCAGCCTGGCTTGGCCCTGCCTGGCCCACCATAACACACAGTCCAGTTCAGATGATAACAGCTCACTCAGGCTCTTCAAAGGCTGAGACTAATCCAATTCTTTGGGGCATACTGATGAACTGACTGGAAAAATTAGTGCTGAAATGGACAATAATAACCAGCTGTAGAGAGATATGATAAATAGGGTCAGGTCAACCATGCAAGTCTTTGACACATACCTCTCACTCTGCATATTCATCAAACCTGTTCACGTTTAAGTAGAATCTACACAAACATTATATATACACAGCCAACATCTTAAGAATGTGCACACTGTAAGCCCATCCACTCCGTGACCAAATGAGAAGTCAGCTGATGAGCATCACTTAACTTTTGGGAAATTGAAGCATACAGCCACAAGTATGTTGACCTGGGGCACATACCCATGGTGGGGGTATTGAGTACACAACAATAATTAAGAACAGAAATGAGCAGTCAAACACACCCATAAATACCTGTAATTTTTTTTTCATCCAATAGAATTACTTTCATTAACTTGATAAGGAAATTAAAAAAAGTGGCAGGTGGCAATGAGGTCATCTTATGAATCATGAGCTCAGAGAAAGTTTAGAAGCTCTTTATCATTGCTTCACCAATGAAACTGCTGTCTAGCGGTCCATTACTCACCACCTCCCTTCATGTAACTTCCCTTTATCTGAACCACAGGAATGCTTCACACAGTGGGTGGATAAAATGCAAAGTCTAAGAGGCTCTTTTTGAGGAAAAACAGGTAGGATACAATGTGGGACAAATAAAGAAAAAGGATTAAAGAGTAGGTCATGACTAACATGACTGCCCTTCAGTGAGAACAATTCATTATTTACGTCGGGCTATTCTGAGATATAGAGAGCAATGGGCTACCAGAGGTGAGTGTCTAGATGACGACAAGTGTGAGGAAAAATCCTGACAAAGCTTTAGGTCAGTGTGCCTGCTCTTCTCTGATAGCCCGAGACAGGATGTAAGCAAGAGCAGCCACAGCACCCACAGGAAAACACTCCACTTCCTGTTTGCAGGAAATAGCTTCAGCTTCCAATGAAATCCCTGTGCACACTATTGAAAATTCCTCCTGGTATACCTCACCTCATCTTACAACCTAAAAAAGAGGTTGGGAGCCTTATAGGGCATGTGGTCATTGCATTAAAGACCAGGGCCATAAAATATTACAAAGGCTGTTTATCTCTCTGGTTTAGTTATTCAAATAAACCAAGGTCAAATTGTTGTTACTTGTTAGTCCTAGTTTTTCTTCATGGTTATTCAGCACTTGTGCAAACACACATACAACGCAACCACAAACATGCATCCTTGAAAGAGAAAAATTCAGCCCTTTATTGCATAAACACACAGCTAATATGTTGCTGAGTTGTACAACAGAGGGGTCAGAATACTGCAACAAGAACAGCAAGGATGTTTAATTTATTACAGGCTTATGAATTCATGGATCAGGAGAAAAGAAGAGAAGAGAAGGAAGAGAAGAGAAGAGAGAAGAGAAGGAAGAGAAGAGAAGAGAAGAGAAGGAAGAGAAGAGAAGAGAGAAGAGAAGGAAGAGAAGAGGAGAGAAGAGAAGACATTAGAAGATAAGGAAGGGAAGAGAAGAGGAGAGAAGGAAGAGAAGAGAAGAGAAGAGAAGAGAAGAGGAGAGAAGAGGAGAGAAGGAAGAAAAGAGAAGAGAAGAGAAGAGAAGAGGAGAGAAGAGGAGAGAAGAGGAGAGAAGAGGAGAGAAGGAAGGGAAGAGAAGAGGAGAGAAGAGGAGAGAAGAGGGAGAAGGAAGGGAAGAGAAGAGGAGAGAAGGAAGGGAAGAGAAGAGGAGAGAAGGAAGGGAAGAGAAGAGGAGAGAAGAGGAGAGAAGAGGAGAGAAGAGGAGAGAAGAGAAGAGAAGAGGAGAGGAGAGAAGGAAGAAAAGAGAAGAGAAGAGAAGAGGAGAGAAGGAAGAAAAGAGAAGAGAAGAGGAGAGAAGAAAAGAGAAGAGGAGAGAAGGAAGAAAAGAGAAGAGAAGAGGAAGAGAAGAGGAGAGAAGGAAGGGAAGAGAAGAGAAGAGGAGAGAAGAGAAGACATTAGAAGAGAAGGAAGGGAAGAGAAGAGGAGAGAAGGAAGAGAAGAGAAGAGAAGAGAAGAGAAGAGGAGAGGAGAGAAGGAAGAAAAGAGAAGAGAAGAGAAGAGAAGAGGAGAGAAGGAAGAAAAGAGAAGAGAAGAGGAGAGAAGAAAAGAGAAGAGGAGAGAAGGAAGAAAAGAGAAGAGAAGAGGAAGAGAAGAGGAGAGAAGGAAGGGAAGAGAAGAGAAGAAGAGAAGAGAAGACATTAGAAGAGAAGGAAGAGAAGAGGAGAGAAGGAAGAGAAGAGAAGAGAAGAGAAGAGAAGAGAAGAGGAGAGGAGAGAAGAGAAAAGAGAAGAGAAGAGAAGAGAAGAGGAGAGAAGGAAGAAAAGAGAAGAGAAGAGAAGAGAAGAGAAGAGAAGAGAAGAGAAGGAAGAGAAGAGAAGAGACTTCAGGACGAATGTTTACACTGGCAGCTCACACAGAATCACCACCCTGTACCAGCAGCTCAGCCCATCACTGGGGCAATTGTATCCATGGTGACCATATCTCCCCTCTTACTGGACCCAAAGGAAAGAGTGAGGCAGCAGTACACTCCAACAACACATAATTAGAGACAAATGCACATGCTCTTTCAGGAGGGCAAGCACTCAACAGCAAACACATGCAAATGCATGAAAAACTACTGATGTAAGCCTTTACATTCTGTTTTTCAAATCACCGGTAGTGTGTACTGTCCTGTCCTAGGAAGTGCACGTCACAACAAACCCAACAAAATAACTGCCGTCACCTTCAGTGTTAAACAGATGAATTCAGCAGTAGCCATTTTTAGGGCAGGTTGCGACTGTGATGGGAGGAGAGAGGTCTGCAAACACACATGGGGGGCAAGTAGCCAATAGGCAGATGATGATGAAGCGCCTCAGTCAGCAATGATGTACTGTTGTGCTGACATGCTCATATGCTTGAGTTAATTAGTTTCAAACAGCAGCTATATTCTGTCATACAGCTCCATTAAAAACTCCTCCATCAGGACTGTCCACAGCACAACATACAGGACACACACGCGCACGCGCACGCGCACACACACACACACACACACACACACACACACACACACACACACACACACACACACACACACACCTCTGACTGAAAACTATCTGACACAGTCAATGCTAGAATAGTGAGGGTAGGAATAAAATACAAAACCTATAATCCAGGCTTTTGGATTAAAACGTTAATCTGAGCCATGCTTCTCTCTGAAGTCTACTGCTGCTGTCTCATGAAAGCAGACAGAGTGAAATGGATGGATGGATGGATGGATGGATGGATGGATGGATGGATGAATGGATGGAGAACTCTGTCATGTCAGCAAGCATAGCTCTTATTGTATGCTGTAAACCCTTTGGACACAGATGAAAGTCATATTCAAGTAGCAGGGAACATCCATGAACACACTACTAACTGTCTTACTACTGTAGCAGCCTGCCAACTAGCAGATAATTACACTGTATGTTTTATCCAACCTTTACCTACACGTGATTCTGTCACTTTACAGGGATTATACATCCATAGACAGCTAAATGAAACTGTGGTTCTGATTCTGGTTAAATCTGCCAGACTGCCACTGACAAATTCAAACTCCAGGTTTTTACCCCTGTGAGATAATGTAATGAGAAATAAACAAGCCACCTTTGAGGAATTTTTGATCCAAATGAATTACACACTATACTAGTTTTTAATTAAAACGATGTCACTGATGTCAACTATCAAGAATTAGTATTGGGAGAAAAAAGGGGATTCCTGCATCCCTAGTTCTTGGTAGTTGTTTAGAAGAAAATTACCCCCATCTACTTCATGTATTACCCTTAATTTTCAAAAAACTTGATGACATCACAACTCTCCACTGGGGAGTTTCTTGTTATGAAGTATGTTGTGATATATATATATATATATATATATATATATATATATATATATATATATATAAATAACACTTTATTTAATCAGGATAAGACATCGCTGAGATTAAAATCTCCTTTACAGGAGTGCCCTGGCCAAGGTATCAAAACCATAGAAACATTAAACATAAAGGTTACAAAACACAACACATACCGATGATGAATTACATACAACATGAAGAAAAATAATGAAGGATTACAAAACACATAAGTTAGGATTCATTGAAGCCTCTGGGTCAGGTACAGGCTCTGATTATCTTCACTGACCACAGTGCAGCTCCACAGAGCTGATGTGCAGCGGGCTGTTCACTGCTATCCACTGACCCAGACACACAGCTAGGCTAGGCTAGGATCTCATGTGCAGCTTATCCAGCAGCAAAGTCATCCCAGCTCAACCACACTAATTGTTCTCTGCCTAGAGAGACGGGCAGAGTGTTGAGGTCACAGAGGAGAGCGGTAACTTCTGGTGGGATTTTGACTTTCCATTTTTCCCACAATCCCTCACATCAGTTTAGCTCAAGCTGTGGTTTTCTTACAAACTTCAAAGTTTCAAATAGCCTCTCAGACAGCGGTTCTCCCGTTTGGGGTTTGAGGGCCCACACTCACAAGAGTGAAATGTTTATCTAAGGGCTGGAGGATGTTTTCCTGCAGAGAACTGTTTTTTTTCCTCCTTTAGGATGTGCAGGTGGAGGTGGGGGTGGGAAATGTCCAAACCTGGAGCTGACATCCAATAACATATGTACTGCATGACTATATCTCTACTTACTGTGATCTCTGTGATTAGTCATCCTGTGAAACTAAGGTGATGATTGATGGTTGATTACCAAGTTTTGGGAGGAAATTGCTTGATGAGTAGAGCATGACTAATATATCTTACTATAATATTTATACAATAATATTTACTGGTATGAGTACATACATGTGTGTGGCAAGATATGAAGGAGTGCATATGGGGGGAAGACACTGAATGTTGTAAGGACACAACAGTGATACATGTTTGTTTTTCACATTGTTTCTGTTGGAGTGTATCTAGACATACGCACACACACACACTGCACTTGTGCTTTGTTTTTGTGTCTGTGGAAACCAACTGTAAGCCGAGGCATTGAGAACGATAACCAGATCCAGCACTGGAACCTTTGGATTCAGCCAATCACTGAATACACAACTATCAGTATCCTCACCCTACTCCGCCCATCACACACACAGACTACAGGAATGTGCAGATAAGCAAACAAGGCCCAACTATGCCTGTTTCTCATTCCAAACGGTTTCCCTCACCTTCTCCTTTCCTCACACACTCAATCTTTCTGCCTTAACCTTTCCGTTTCGTTTTGTCTCCTTTTCCCATCGACTCTCCCTTTGAAAATAAGCACAAAATGAAAGGCCACAGATGAAAATAACCACTGAAGATAATGTGATATGAAACAGGTCCAGGTCAATTTAGTACCAGAGAACCAAAAATACACAAGTATCCGTGACTGTAGGGCGAGGTAAAAGGATTCATAGTTTGGTAATGGGAGTGACAGTGACCACAGTCATGAGTGTTTTTTAAGTTTCTGAGAAGTTGCAGCGGTGTAAATGATTCAGTCCATGATCACTGGAGGCCGTTTGCTGACATGTTTTGTAATACATTTTGTCACAATAGGTGGGATTTATTATGTCAAGTACCATAATGGTTGTAGTTTGGGACTGGACAAATAACCAACACTGTGAATCTCTCACATTTTTTAATTACTGAATTCCATATAATTAAACAGATTATCTACAACAACAACACAGATCTGAAGTTTGGCCAAACAATCAACCTATAGCCTTGTACAGAAGTCCAGGATCTACACAAACAGTTTTTTAAAAATCAGATTTAAGCTATATTGTCTCACCATAGCCACAGCTATATTTAACAATCAAAACGGATGGTACTTCTACACACTTGTAGACCTTGATCCTGATGGTGTAGCATCTATGGCTGGCACTAAATCCTACCTGTGTGACTTCAACTTCATGGTATTGCATTAACAATAAAACTGCACTTATCATGACACTAAACTACCTGTGGAAATCTAAACTCTCATTGCATCACCACACCAAGTGAGCATAAAAGGTTGTTAAAGGACAAAAACCAAGCAGCACAGAGTTCAAAGGGTTATAGGAGTGTCCATGTTGTGTTGTAAATATTGGGACATGGGTTTCACTTCACAATGCGGCTGGGTTTGACAGTGGAGAAACTCACTGCTCCACACAAGCAAGCAGACACACACATGCATACATACATGCAAACATGCATACACACACACGATTAAACAAAGGAGTGATTCAGCAAGGGGTCTTTCAGTCTGCTCATGTTTGCCTGCCTCCAGAGTACACACAGGGTGACCAAAATTAGCTTCTACCAGCAAGGACAAATGTACAGTCTCCTCTGCCACCTTTTAACAGCAAAGATTACACATGATTATGTTGATAAGAGCAACATTTGAATAAACATAAACTTGGAGCAGTCAGTTGGAATATTTGACACAGAAGTAAAAACACATTGCCTTTCAAATTTTAAGTTGCACAACATCTTTCAAACTACGCAACTCTGAACCACGACTCGCAGTCTGCAGATTCACATGTTGCCATAAAACAAGAAGCCAAGCCCACTCAATGGCATTCCCCAGCTTTCTGAGGACTTTGCTACAATAGACATGTTGTGGGGCAGAATCTATAGTGAATTAATGAGTTACTGTTGGAGCGGCCATTTTCCCAGGACTCAACTAGCAACATAATTACCATTCCCCCAAGAGATGAGAGATAGGGAGGGGGTTCATGCATTCTTTAACAAGATGCACAAGCACAGCAAGATAATACATAAATGACTTCTAACAACACCTAAAAAAGAACTAAACCACCCTTACTGGAGAGGGAGCTTACACCATCCAATGCACCTAACGAACTAATTACAATGTGCAAAGAACAAATGTTGCAAACCTGTAATGAAGCTTTATCATTTTGTTATTCAGTAGTGTATATACAGTAAGCCGAGTAAACATCACTGCGTTGTTTTTTTAGGGCTGGCAATTGTAGGATAGGGGAGTGACAGAAACACATCCATTCAGCCCTGATGACATTCTTCGGCCGTGACCCAAGTCTGTTAATTTTGATTATCTGCAGAAACCAAATCTGAGTTTTGTTTGTGACTACAGCTCCACAGTTTATAGTTAATCATACAATAAGCATGCATAAAGTAATTTAAATAGGTCTGATATCTGAATATAAGTGTTTTGAGCCACAATAGTAACACTTTAGAGGTTTGAAGTACCTGTAAACGGGCACTGAAATAGACAGAACACATCTCAATGTGGCTCTCCCTGCAGCATTCAATGGCCCTCATTGTCATATCATTAACTGAAACTGAAAGCTGCTGTTGCTGTTTATTTTGTGCACTCTCACATGCTGCTAACTTGCTTGCAATGCTGTGCAGTATAATAGATATACATAGGTCATTTTTGACTGTTGATGTATACAGAGCAAAAAGTATCTGAGCAATATTGGCCTTTCGTGGCCAATATGACCCATAAAGAAATGCCTACCTCAACCCCAAGTGTTTACCTAATCCACACTATAGGAATGAGAATAAGATTCAGGAAGTGACATTGTATATCTGTAGGAGTGTGTTTTTGAAATCAGCGGCGGTAACACTGTGTTTGATTCTCTGTGCTGCATTGATTTTACTTGAGGGAAACACTATTAGCCTTATAATATGATAAAATAAAATGATAAAAATGATGTGATGACTGTTCATGATACAGAAAGTTAAGTGCACATCCAATCCTATATCTAGGCCAGGTGCATTACAGCAGATTCAGTGAAGGAACAAAGCAGAGATTCCAAAAACTAGATAATAATTCCTGACCTTGATAATGTGTAATAATTTCAACTCTACCACCTTAAGCAAACCAACAGCAAAAAACACCAGGTTCAAGATTTGCTAACATGAAGTCAGTTCTCGCACTGTATACAACACAGCTCTTATCCTGCACAGGTCAATGTAATGAATAATTTCTTTACATTAAAAGAGAAGGAAAGGTGCCATTCTCTCTTGTTCATATACAAACGAAGAGAAACAAGAGATGAGGATGACCATGGAGCTGTTTATAGCGAACACACATAAATGATCTATTATGATGATGGGTTGTTGTGAATTGCTTGATGGTCATATCACATCACACCTACCACATATAAAGGCAAAGTGACTGTTGTGAATGTAGGAAACAATGGCAACAGCTGAGGATGATTCAGCAGAAAAATAAGACATATTTCTATATATGCATATTGACTGAGTGTATATTTGTTAAAAGGGGAAAGATTAGTATATTACAACCTACTGTAAAAAGGCAATGTCTAAAAGAAGGGAGTCCCCTTATCAGAAGGAAGTCTGACATCTGGGAAATTTACACACCTACATATCGCTAGTGATGTTTATTTATTACAGCTAAAGCAGCTGATGATGTCTCCCACAGGCTGATGACTCTGCTTCCCAGACAGAAAAGACAGTGCTATAGTCCTAATACTGGAAGATAAGCAAAAGAACACACAGCAGCGTGTATGCGTGTAAAGGCATGTAGGGCAACAAGCCTTGGGATGAATCTGTTCCAGCCTCGTCCTCTCTTCCTTAACCAGCTGAGCCGCGGCTGCCACATGCACTCTCTCTTGTCCCTCCCCGCTTCCCCTCTCTCACTCTCTCTCACCGTCCCTCTCGAGCTCTCTGTCTCACAAAACACCCTGTGTCAAATCCCTTATGCCTGTAGTGGGAATGATAAATCCCTGCAGAGACCTGCCCTGCCATGCCAGAAAGGACGCAGCACTGGCTCTGCGTGTCCTCGCTTTGCTAGGCTGGCTGTTTGATAAGGAACAAGGGGCTAACCGAGACTCAGGGTTATATGACATTTCCATCCATTCATCTCAATTACGAGCATGGTCTAGCCTCACACAGCCACACTGCATCTTGCAGGTTCAGTTTTCACTGATAGATTTAAGTCTAGATAGATCGCTTGACCAACCAACAAACATTTAACAAACATTTTGCTTCACCAAACATCCTTGCTGACGACTACTTTAATGAGGCATTGAAGATCTAAACTGAAGCCTGATGATGATGATGTTGATTTGACTACATGGCCCACCTTTTGTGTCATCTTTTTTAGAAAGTGACATTGGTGAATTGCTAAGGAAAAATTTTGCAATTCGGAACTACACCCATCTTGTTCCAGAAACAGCGAGAGACCAATGACAGCCTAGAAAGTGGAGCACGTCCATCCAAAGAAGGGTGGGAAGGATTCATGTTGATGTCTCAGTGAAGGAGATAACTGTCAATCAGCTATTATACAGCCTCCTAATAAGGTCCTCTTTAAGATATGTTATGCATGGCACTACTGACCCACAATTAGCTAAATAAAATTGGTGGATTGTTTTTGCAAGGCTACTGCAAGTCTTGTATGTACACACATGCCCTTGAAAAACACCGGAATATGACAAAAGCTCCACCCTCTTTTACTGTAGTATTTGAATTAAATGGAAGAAGTTAATAATGTGCTTTACAATAAGCTTTATAACATGAAAAGCAAAAGAGCTATAATGCTGTGATTATAAGAGAGAGAGGCAGTCTTTTTAAGATCCGCCATGTGACTCAGATTATAGCTGATGCATCTCCCCCTCCCACTCCTTCCTTTCTCCATTTCACCCCTCCAATAACCCCTCCTCCCACATCACCTCCTCCCTCAGAGGGCATTTTCCTTCTTCTTCTCACTCTGCTATCCACCTGCCTCCTGCTGTGTGTATCTGCCCTGGATTCCCCTCCAGAGATGAGAGGATAAGCAGGTCAGATATCCTTGATAAAACAACACAAACAGCTGCTTTCCTTCAATGTTTTTATCTAGAGTGACAGAAGGCGATACAATCCACTGTCTTCTCTTTTTCAATGAAAATTTGACTCCTACCTTTAGGAGTAGTATATCAGTATATAAGTATATTGAATCTGGGCATCTGGCCATAATCTTACTTAAATTAAACTTACTCTATATGTTAAGTGAGTTTAAGCCTCTTACGTTCCATGGACATATGCCTGAACACTGTTTTTTGACAAAATAAATTATACTCGTGTTCAGATCCAGATAGGTCACAGCCGGGGACAAACTAGCCAAAAAACTGAAGCCCAGCTGAACCAACATGCCCCCGGCTGCTGTCTTCAGTATGAGCAACTGGCAGCCCTCTCATCTTATAGAGACAGCTTACACCTGCTCTGCTTTAAGGCTGGGAGCACTTTGATTCACAGGCCTACAGTATATTCAAAGTCTAGCCTGTTAGTGTGAGCAGGAATAAGTGACAGGGTTTGTGTGCTGCATGTATGGGTGTGTTTTACATCTTGTTTTATTTCTACGCTGAGGGCATAACTGAACACTGCTGGTGTCTTCTGTGATTTTTGACTCATCCTTCTTCATAATGTTGGGCTGCCGTCTACAGTGACCTAGGCTGCACTGATTGCCCTTTATCACTCAGAATTACCTCAAGAGTGTTCCCTGTTAGGGTTTTTGGCTATTGACCCCAGCTTTTAAATTATTTAGTCTTTCTTTTTCCATTTAATAACAATAACCATTCTTATAGTGCCCACTGCACACCGAACCATCTAGCAAGAGGATCTGAATGACTGCATGGTCATTGAGGGTCTGCATCACGTTGTCATCCCTTGTGCAAGTGTCAGCACAAAATATATGACCCCCACACTGTAGACACTGAAAACATGCCAACATGTCCGTGGAGATACCCAGCATTGTATGCATCCACATCTGTTTTTCACTATACCTACACTGACAGACTAGTTGGGGTGGGGTGTATTAACAGAAAATGACACAAATGCTTTATAAACTGATGGTGTAACTCCTTGTCACAAGCACCAGACATTAGCTGTTCATGTTCCATACTCTGTTTATCACTTACCACATCAGCCCTGATTCTCCTAAAAGAATGAGGAGCCTAAGACAGAGAACAAAAACACCACCAGGACTCTGTTCATCTCCTGAGCACTTGGCCCTCTAATTACATTTCCCTCCTTCAGTGATGTAAATAGAGATGTGTAATCATCAAAGCAAAGTAGAGGCTTGCTGTGCAACTCTAATTAATACAACCTCCTCCATCCAAATGCATTTCCACTTATTTCAGTCTATCCTCTCAAAACACAAGCCTAAAGGCTGGAGGGACTGCTGATGCTCTAAATTACATCTTTTTGTTTGTGGTACATAACACAAAAGCAAGCAGGAATGGCCAAAGGGTAAACACAGAGATAGAGGCCAGCATTTAACGTACTGCCAAAGAGTTAATGTGGTTTTCAACTAGTCTGATATCAGTTAAATGATTGATTCATTTAAAAAAAACAAACAATATATTTAGTGATGAATATAATTCACATTTAAATACTAAATCGGTTAAAGTTTATATTAAATATTGCTTTTCGTTTCACTGCTCATGTGTCTTCCTTTCATCAAATATTATCCAACAAGCACAGAGAAACTTTTTCTGTGCCTTTTAAACTGATAAATCTAACCATGTATCCTGGGATTACAACATACACTGAGCTGTCTGACTCTTACACAGCTTTGTAAAATCAGTAACTGCCTGTAACTGGCTTGGTTGTTTCTCTAACTGGGGAAAAAGCTATTCATGAAAGTATCCAAAACTTTCTTTAATGGCTGTGATGACTGTGACTGTGACTCAAAGGTTTGGAACCAGGCTAGTTTTCAACCAACTTTGGAAACAGAAGGAACCAGAGAGGCTCTCCTTTCCTCTATCTTTGGTGCCAGGGCAGGAACTTTGGCACCAAACAGAAAGATGTTTCCCTTTCCGTCTACACAGAAAGGGTAACATCTAAACAGCAATTATCATACGTAAACTGTTATTTTGTCATGTAGGTCTATCATGAAATACTGAAAGGCAGCTTCAACTAAGACTGGGTTAGACAAAGTGCTTTCCCTCTGTTCAGCCCTTTTGTTTTTGCTAAAAGGTGTAACAACTGAATGAATACTAATCACATACTGAAACATCCTCCTCACCTAATGACACATTATTAGTGCACAGTACTGTGCAATAATAGCATTACTGACCTGTGATACATGGGTCAACACACCCGTTACTGTATTCCTGAAAAACAACACCGCAACATTGCAATACAGTTTTTCATTAACCATAGCTTTACATGGTATGTGACTAACACTGGTCTTATGTCAGTTTTTCACAACTCATCAGGTGGGGTAAATAAATGGATATTGAGTGACGAACCACAGAGAAAGCAAGTCATACTTGTTTAACAGATTATTTCTAACAATGCATCATGGAACCTGTTACCATAAAATTTAGTAAGGGCGAGTCTGTCTCACTAGGTGTAGCTTTTGTGTCTACTGTCTTTGCAGTCTTACTTAACCAGTGCAATGACCCCTGATAAACGTTAGCACTGAATTATTGTCCAGCCCTAACAATAATAGATTAGCTTGGAATATGAACACAAATCCTTGCATCCTCTGTACATTGATTGATACAGGAAACAATCAGTGAACATGACCTCTTCCAATCCTAGATTCCTGTTTTACTTTTCATCCAACTAATAGCAGTCTGTTCTGCTCTCATTTGTAGTGATAACCTACTACTAATGCGACTTGCACGAACACAATGCAGGAAAGCTTTTGCTCTAGAGAAGCAACAGGAAATGCTGTCTTACTTACTACGGCTAGTGACCATGCTAACTCATAGCTTGACAAAAGGCTCTGATGATCGTTGCTCATTTTACTCCAACTTTTACACTTTTAGTGGAAAGCAAACAATAATGTTCAAAAGTCCTACCTATTGAATAAAAGACAATAAAGAATAATAAGAAACAGAAGAAGACACACTGAAATTACAAATTACAAATAAGCACATGAAACACTTTTGGCTCATTACCAACTAAAAGCAAAATACAGTAGTAAGTTGTATGTCAAGGTGTGACTGTGACCATCATGTACAATCCAGCATAACGTCACCAGCTGGTTTCGCCTAACTGGAACAACCGCCCAAACCTGAATATCACCACCTCTATAAGGCAAACACAGCACATTCCTCACTTGTCAAACTGAAATGAATAAATCCCCCTCATAGAAAACACTACTGAATACACTGTGTAAAATATTTAGGTCTAATATGTTTGACCCCGTTAAAATTTTATTAACCATAACTTTTGCTCTGTTGTTGAATTCTATTATATTTTTAAAGACATTGCAATCACATGGTGCCTGTGTGGAAATGTAAAGCTCACCTAGTAATGAAAGCCTACAGTATATGCTCAAGACTCTTCTGCTGTGAACACCTGACCTAACATAGTTTTAAACAAATTCTGCAGGAATGCATCATTGATATTATATATATTATATACTACATAAATCTAGAAAATATGCGAAGCTCGCCAGACATTCATCAAGCTATTCTTTTAAATGAACAGCAATTACCCATAGCTGCTTCAGTGCTGCAGGTGAAAACAACACATATTTGGTTAGTGGTTTCCCAAAATGGGCTTCAGAGACCTCAACTTGTGAAGGGATGCACTAAAACAGTTTTGAGTTAGTTCATTTACCTGAGTTCATTATATCAAGACTGTTTATAAAGATCACACTATGAGTAACAGGTGGGTGTTTCTCTTCATCACCTTACTAGCAATAATAATATCAGTTTTACAAGTCTTCCATGAAACACAGCCTACAACAAAGCATAACCTGACACAAATTCTCAGGATGGGCTTTCATAGGGCAAAATTTCTCAGTTACATTTTAAATCCATGATTTCCTGTCATTGTTGTAACAAACTATTAAAACTGGGACTGTGGATATCAACAGGTAGCTGAGCCTACACCTACTTGTATGAACACAGCTGGGTGATTTATCAGTGACAATTTATCAACAGTGACAGTGTAAGTCAGATTATATTGAACACTGTACAGTAGAAACAGCGTGGCTGGTTGTAGGCTATGCTACTAGGTGTAGATTTCAGGATAACCCCTATACCACACACACACACACACACACACACACACACACACACACACACACACACACACACACACACACTCTCTCTCTCTCATACACAAACACAACCACCATTAGGATACTATATTACCACACTACCACTAGTCTACAAAGTTGTGTGGAAAATCTACAGCAAAATTAACCAGTTACCCTTTAAATTGATCACACACATAACAAAAGCCTGCAGCACAATGTTGGAACTTCACACTTGATTTTTACACGTCCAGGTACCCACCTTATTTGAAGCTTTGGAGGACATTTTATTCTCCTATTCTGCTTCAAAACTGGCAGGTCAAAAGTTGTTGCTGTCTCTGTTTTTATAATCACTTGGGAGAGTGCGCTATTTTCCTTCCAATTGAATTTTCGCCCAGCTGCCGCCACGCCGGGCTACGTTGTTATTTTATTTTATCCGGGACGACGGGAAACATGTCACGAAAAGCCGTGTAGAAAGTCCAAAGTTCATTATCTTATCTTCGTTGCCCGAAACGCTGGCGTTAGTCCAGTAAGGTATCGAGTCATGGAAGAAACTTGAGTTGAAAAAAAAAAACGAAAAGCAAATAAGACCACCTTTCTTGGACGTGTCGTCGCTAACCGCTGGATGAAAAGTTGGAAAGGGGAGGCATCACCCGGACGGTGTACAGCAATGGCAGGCTGAGTGAACCTCTCCCTGCTCTCTCGGCCCTGTGAGCAACGGCGTCTGTGCGGAGCAGACCATTGCACGCACGGAGGGGGGAAACGCTCCGGGAAAACGGGGGCATTCTCTAATTACCCCGAAACGTCTTCTCTAATAACGACTTTTTTGTTGTAGTACATTGGAATATACATTATTGCTTGATGCTTTTGTTTAATCTTCTGTTTGTAATCTTTTTTTTTTATTGCGGCTGAAAAAGTGCCCACCCCTGTTATCCCGTGTGATAAACAGTCCGGATACAATAAGGAGAAGCGACGCCGCTGTCTCTGCTGATGCTGAATGCTCACTTTCACCGTGAGATGCTGGTCAATGTTGTGATAGTATTTTGCAGAAGGGTTACAGTGGTCTTTCAAAATCTGGAGTGGGAGGGCAAAAACACAGGAAAGATATACTGCCCCCTTGTCAAATGCACCACAAATCGCTGTAAAATATAGCTCCAGGAAGCCTGCCCTCAGAACAAAACAGCGTGAGCAGAATATTAAAAAAGTTAGTTGCATAATGACCCAAAACTCTTTCCCTCCTCAGTGTTTGTGCGGTGTTTTGGCTGTAGTGCATCTGTTAGATTACACAACGAGTCACATAACTAAACAGAGAGTCCTTATGTGAAAACATTTCTTTGGAGAGGGAAATTAGCAGTGTTTGTGGTTAAGTGACCTCACAGGAAACCACAAAAGCCATTCAGTTGAGTTCCTATGACTTCCTAAACCACACCCCACGCACAGGATGCAACAATCTCAGCTTGCATTGTTTCACAGTTTACTTCTGTTTCCAGCAAACAATAATATGTGATATCAAAGTGGGCCACAGGAGAAACACAAAACGATGAAATAGTGTGACATGAAAGTCTTCAGTGTCCACTGTTACAGTACATGTGATAATGAACACAGAGACATAGCCTTTCTTTTCCAAACAAACTGAGCAATCACATTCCCTGAATCTAGCTCCTCTAATGATTATTTCCTCTGTCTTTCTTGCTCAGATGTGGAGGCGGGCTTGGTGACAGTGTAGGTGGTCTAAGGGGTTAATTCCCACCAGACATAATCCTACAAGGCTAGGATACCACCAGTCAAGAGTAGCAGACATGTCTTGAGGGTTGCAAGCAGTGGATGACCTCCGGAAAGGCCAGGTCACACTGAGAAGAGGATCAAGAGAGATGAACAGCTCTAAAACCAGCAACCTTACATCAGCCAGGGAAACACACACTCATTTGAAGAAGAAATCGACTTGGGACATACAGTTTTCATCACAAGGGTTCACACACACATAGCAGTATTAAACATGCCCCAGGGGTGATACATACTAGTATTGATGCAAGTCGTTCACTCCTTCTGAAGCTCCTCAAACGCCTGTCGGGATCGATCAGTGCGGACAGCAGGATGTTTAACATGATCGCTCGGGTGTCTGCTACCAATAATTTACAATCGAAATAATCCGACTTGAGCACCAAAATATTGCCAATCACCTTTGAAAATGACAATAAACAGAAGTCTTTCCTCTGCTGCTCGCCTCTCACTCTCATCCACGCCTGTGATCGTACCTCAGATGTTCTGACAGAGAGGAGCAAGACATTAGTGACACTCCACTGTGATCAAAGCTATCTTTGTCCTCTATGCTTGCATCCCTGCTCCCATCTCTCCCTCTTTTTCTCTCTCTCTCTATCACTCACAAACACACAGACACAGACACACATACATAGACACACACACATACACAGACACACACACACACACACACACACACACACACACACACACGCACAAAGACACAGCTCTTTTCGGCAGCGGGCAGCTTCAAAGCTCAGGTGCGCTCATGGAAGAGCAGGCACATGGAAAACAAAGGTGAACATGCAGGCCCACATTTTGTTGGAGCACATCACAAGGTTCATTCAACCCAGCTTCTCCTGCAGCAAAAAGGCTAATGTAGAGTGAAACAGCATAATGTGCACAAACTATAAATGTAAAGCTGGCTGTTGATGCGCATAGAGGCGTTCACGTTAGCAAGAACACAAATACATGATGATGAATAAAGAAGAATGTGATGTTTGATGCGAAACAGTTGTTTTCCAACTGGTGAAAGTTCTTAAACAGATGTTATTTCCCTGTTTTCATCTGTCCTGAGTTAGGTGTCTGTGGGAGGGTGCTTGATCCCTCCTGTGCCCTGTTGACTCAGGGCTGCCCTGCAGGTCCAGCAGAGGCTCTGTTCCTACTTACTAATAGAAACCTTCTGGAGACATGCGACCAACTGAAGGTCTTTATCAATCTGTGTCACATTATTGTAGACCAGGTCAACTATGGCTACATCTAGAAGTCATTCCTTTAGGATTCAAACATTGGTAAACAATAATTTGTGTGGATTTTTCTGTGGTGAAATAACCTGTTTAAATGATCAAGCGGGTGTTATTCTATTCTTTCTTATGGGTTAAGAAATTTTCTTGCACAGTTGGGTACTGTAGTTTTTTTTAGCTGAGGACTGATGCAAATTTGATGCACTTTTGTCTCTGAGATTGACTCAAAATAAACTGAGCTACAGTGCCCATGGAGAAAGGAACATGTCTTTGGACAACAATGGAGGACTATGGCACAGAAGAATAAGATACACGAGGCTTTGAATACACAGGCAGTGTTTGTTACCAGGATCAATTCACTGCCGGGTTTGGTGTTTTCATTGGAATTTATTTCCATTAAGAAAAATATAGAATATCACCTGCCTTATACTTTAAATATAATTTTCACCTTGATTTCATTTTGAGAAACTTCCACTAACAGAATATTGATATGTTCAGTAAAAGCCACAGAGAAAAGGGTTGTAGTATAACCCACTAATGATCAGTATACAAATGTCACATCTCTGCTTAAAAGGCCAACCGTTTGTGACCAGATTAGTATCATATGACAGGATTAGCAGGCATCTCTCAAATTCATCCCCTACCTTTCAGGTCAGTATTGTTCCAGCTTTTGTGAGGGACTCAACCAGTAAACACAAATCTGGTTTTTGGATTTCAAGAAACATGAGTTTATGTGTAATAAGATGTGGTTGAAGATTCAAGGTCAAATGTATTCATCTATACAATGATGGTAATTACAGTGCTCCCATCCAATGCTGATTACACAACACGAGAGAGAAATATCTCTAAAATAAAGCCATAAATAAAAACATTATAGAACTATATTCCACAATAATATCTGATCATTAGGTGGGCTAAAAGAGCTATTCAAACAACAGCATGAAAAACTGTCTTTTAACCTGCATTTTACCTTCCACATATCATCTTAAATATCGACTGCAAACACACTCCCTGACTGCTGCTTTATATCAGAAAGAGTTTCCACAGGGTTCAAAGAAGGCCAACAAGGCGAGGAGCATATCCTTACAGTAATAACTCAGATCTCCCTCCACTAAGAGAGACTCTAAACCTGATCTTCCACTAAACCTGTCAACTGTTTCCAGTCATGCAGTCCCTCTCCTCCATATCCAGTCACAGCACATACTATCAATCACACCCTCCCACATCACACAGTAAGCACCCCTGTTTTCAGCAGCACTGTGCAGGTGAGCTGTTGAGCAGTTCCTGGCTAAACTGAATACTTGAGCATGGTTAACATACAGTATTAATGGGATAAAACGAATACGTTTAGAATGAAACAATAAAGAAAACTGAAGCGTCTACACCCATGCCAACAGCTCTGTGAGGCTTTGCCTAGGCATTAAACACAAACTCGTTAAGTAGTGGACAAATAGAAAGTTTGACCTGATGATGGCGCTAGAGGAAAAGTCCAGAGATCATCAAAGTTATCACAGTTCTTCCCGAGGGGGACATGAATGTGACTGCCACATTTCATGGCAATCCATTTGTGGAACCACCATGAGGTGCTAGAGGAAAAGTCAGACAATCACCGCGATTATGAGGAGGTCTTTGTTTGGGATCAGAATTTCATAGCAATCTAATTCAAAATATCAACCTGTTGGTGGAGCTAGAGATAGAGTCAGAGATTACCAAAGTTAGGCGGACTTATCCACTGGGACCATGAATGTCTGCATAAATTTTCTTGGCATATCTTCCCGACAACTGATAAGGTATTTAAGTCTGGACTAAAGTGGACCAACCGACTGGCTGACCAACAGACCAACATTGCCATCCCTTGAGTCATGTTGCTAACAAGGCTATCAACATCAGCTATTATAAAATCTGAAGTCTTTTTTCTTTCATCATGTTTTGCAGTATCTACATATACTCTTGCTTTCATGCCCTAAAAAGATAAATGGCATTTAGCTATTTTGATGTCACAAAGCAACTGCAATTAATTTCAAATATATTCAAGGACACACAGTTCTGGGGAGGACTCCAAGAATGGCACTTAGTAAAAATGTAAATGAAAATATAAATACTTTCACATAGTTAAAAGTAGTTTCTTATTATTGGGGTTAATATTGCTACTATTGTGTTTGACTGTGTCCTTCCCTAATTCATTCACAACCACAGAAGAAAAGTTAACCTGTGTAAGAATAGTGTGAAGTGCTGTTATTCTGAGAGACACTTAGTTCCACTTAGCTCTCATGATGAAGAAATTAGCTTATCATTCTTATCCTTACAGTACTAAATTTACCATGGAGGGTCTTCAGTCACTGATAGTGAACTAGGCTACTTTTAATCTTCTGGAGACATTTACTCCAAGAGGCAGCCTGTGATCGACCAGCCAAAAAAAAAAATCTCTCATTTTCCTCTTTCTCTGCTTCTCTCTTGCTCTTTCTCTTCTCAACAGACAAGGACTGCTGAGCCTTTTATAGCCAGAGAACAGAGACTATGCTGCAGTGAACCTGGTTGAACTCCACTCTGCTTCCCAGCAATATCTCAAGTAGCTTAACAAGTAATGGCCCAAGTTGCAAAGGACGATAACAGGTCTACTTGAAATTCCACCACTTTGCTACTTCTGTGATTATTTCTCAGTAAGGTAAACAGGCTGTTATGAGTTTCCTCCCTTGGACCAACCTGAATACTTAATGTCGAATCTTTATTTTTTTGCTTAGTGAGAGACCCACACCCATTAACAGTCAATATACTGTATAAATCTGCTGAGGAAGAACTAGCCATTACGTCATGCTCTCCATCCACGTGACGACCCCATTGTTTGCAGCAGAATGAGACTGTAAATTAAAAATATTGCAAATCCCAAGGTACAATCTACAGCGCACTCAGCTCAGTCTAGTGTGTGCGTGTGTTCGTGTATGTGTGTGTTATTGTGTGTGTATTTGTGTGTGTTTTTCCAGTGCATACTTCATGACAATCCCCTTCATTGTTGCGATATAGCAGACAATGCAAATGTAACTTCAAGCAGCATTTTGTTACTGCCTAGTCTTATTTTTTCGTAAAGATAAATGTATTACACTGTGTCTGTGCTGTCCCAGTTTGTCCTCCAGCTCATGACACGGAGAGAAAATACAGACTGTTCTCTAAAGTTTCAATTCACACTCTGTGGAAAATCATGGTTTTTCTAATGATAACGATCCACTTTCAAAGACCGATAAGAAAACCAGGAAAAAAAACAATCATCATTAAAAAAAAAAAACAGGTCAGGAAATCGCCTAACAATATAAAGTAAAAAAAAAAAAAAAAAACTAGGGCTATTCAGCTATAAAGAAAAGAGGGGAAAATCCATTGTTACCACAGAGATGTGTTAAATAACGTGCACCCAGGCTGCACCTTTATGTGATTTTTATCATCCAATTCCACAAAGCTGCACTAAGTGACAGGTGGGTGCATGAAAATATTTTGCTGACATGTTAACCTGCTGGGTTACCTTACTGCACATATAAGCAATTCAGCGATGTGGGGAAAAGAGTAAGAATAAGTAAGGTAAATTTGAATTTAAAGCAAAATATCTGTCTTTTGTAAGTTTTATTTGTCATTTCACAGCAAGAATGATGTCTAATGGGAAATCTAAGCAAGCTTTAAAAAATGTTTTAATTTGACTTAAATTCAAATCACTGAGCATAAACAATACTGCTGTAGTATTTTCATTACATACTGATGATTGTACATTGTCACTGCTTCCCTATAATCAGATGAGCAATGCTCAGCTGGATTTGTAAAACATGTGAGCTCAAGGGTCAAAAACAGAACATATTCAAGCAAGTCAAGAGATGGAAAATTGCTTGTGGGTAATGAATGGAGCTGTGACAAAAAAGTGCAACAAAGTGGAAAAGATCTGTGCAAACCGACAGCAGCATGACCACACAAATCCTCTCACATAATCAGATATTCTTAATCACATGTTAAAGTGCATTCGAAGGACAAGTTCAAGTTGTTTTTACCAGTAATATTTTAATCTGTGAGGGCTGGACAACAGAACTGTATACTCTAAATGATTACAAAATGCAGAACAACAGACAAGTGATGTCGACAATCTTTTAGTTGTGGCTCTATTTACACAGCTGAGGGAGTTAGGAAAGACAGAGAGAGAGGACAGCACCTTATGAAGGTGGCAATGTAGCGTTTGATGCATGCATCAGTGAAAGCCTCGCATCACAGATCTGTCGAGTATAAATGCTTAAAAAAGGAGTAATTTGTTACTTATAACAAGCACGCCCTTAAACCACCAAAGCTGCATTGTTGTAGATTCACTTGGGAAGCTTTGAAATGCTCTGTACAAACTTGATTGGCTGATGAAGTCTTAATTATGGATGATGTTTACCTGTTCTCCACTTAAGGAGAATGAACCATTTTAAAAGAATGGGTTACAGTATTTTCCTGCACTTCATCACTCTATGTTATCTGTCAGTGCCTTGCTTTCATTAAAATTGCATAACATGTCCGACATGATTGGAAGGAAGAATATCAGCCTTTCCTCAGCCTGCTGTATCCCAAGCAGACCAATTATCATTTTTGGAGTATCCATGTAGCCCATGTATGTACTCAAGTTAGTTGAGGAGGTGCATGTCAGGTATTCTCTACGAACGAGGCTTAGGAAACACTGAAGCAGAGGTACTGAAGTACTGCAACACCTCACGCATAAAAGTCAGCCTTAAGGCCTCACCTGGTACAACTCAGAAAAACAAAACAATAAAACACTGACACCGGGAGCAGTGGCACATTATCAGTCACACATTAGGCAGCACCACAGAAATATACAGCAATTATGCTGCACTGTTAATTCCAACGGGTTTATGTGTCATCTCAGACAGAGTAAGAAGAGAGTGCAATAAAAGCAGCAGTTAAACTGTCTGGAAGCACTTACAGTAAATGTCCACCTCAGGCTATAACAACAGTGCAGTGAATACAATCTATACACATTCACTGATGAAACCTTAAAGCTTATCTTCTAAATCACAATGAATCACAATCTCACTCTGTAATCCATAGCTGTGGAATAGAAATACAGTGCAGTTAGAAAGTATTAGTGTAGTCAGAAAGTATTAGGGCAGTGAACACTAGTATGAATGGATCAGCGCATGTTGACTCATTTACACTAACTGCTTAACATGAGTTGCCTTAACTTTTCATGAGGTGACACATCGAGATGAAATCCTATTAAGGTACACCACATGATCTCCACTGTTTCCATTGTAAATCCTACAGTGACAACAACCCTATTGTCTGTTGTGTGTATTGATATATTGACCAACAGTCTGGTTTGACTGAAGGTGGTGTGTTTGTTCATTATCTTACAGTTATTATGGGATTTGTGAGTAAAAGTGACATTAGGCTTGATCCAAAAAAAAAAAAAAAAAAAGAATCAAAAACACCAACCAAGCAAACCATTCATTCAAGACCACTGTTCAAAGATTTACCTGATCAATATGTCGGCCTTCTCTCTTGGTAATAAGGACAATTAGTGTTTCAAACTGTCACTGTTACAAATCGGAGCTACAGTATATCCAAAAAGGAACAAACTGGTTTGAATGTGTTTTGTTCTGATATTGTCACTTGTAATCACAAGAGAAGATACAGAAGTGTAAAGTTGTAGAAACAGCAGACTCAGTCATTTTCATAGAGTGATAAATGTTTTCTGTTTGTGCAGTGAGGAAACCTGGTAGAGATAACTGATCACAACCTAGTTTATTTCTCACAGATGAATAATGTGTTAATAAAGTGTTTTTCATTTCAGACCTCGGGTAGTACAGGTAAAATTAGACACCTGTACAGTATTACTGTTAACAGATTTTAATATAGGGCTGCAACAAAGGATTATTCTCACGTTCTCAGTTAATTAACTGTTTCGTCCATAAAATAGGTCAGAAAATAATTAAATTGCCCCCAAAAAGTTCAATCTAAATTCAAAAATATTGTTTTCTATCATATAAGACAAAGAAAAACAGCAAATCTAAATCACAGGATTAATGTTTGCCATTTTTTTCTGGAAACAATGACATTACAATTAACAATTAATCAAAATAGTGAAGATTCATTATTGCTTGTTGAACATTTTGCAGACTGTAATGGATAATAGCAGGTCTAAAAACCGAAAGATACACATGTAAAATCTGAATAGCTTCAGTAATAGAGATTAGCAGTCTACATCCTCCACAGTGCAAAAACAGTGGCAGTCTCTGATGTGAAAAAAAAATGATGAAGAAAAAAATTAATAAAAGAAAGAAAAGGAAAGGAAATAAAGGAATAGTAAATAAGGGGACAGCAAAGGAGAGTGGAGCAGAGGAGGGAAGATAAAAGAGAGGAGAAAAAGGGTAAAGGGATTAAAGCGAGAAAAAAGGAGAGCATGGGAAAAAAAGGGCCAGCTTGGTAGAAGAAGGAAGAATAATGTAATTTAAAAGTTAAGAGTTTTAATTTAATTTTAGGTAAGAGTTGATAAGATGAGAGGAAATGGAGAGAGGTGGAGAAAACTATGTGAAAGGAAAGGAAAGAGAGTGCAGCAAAAACAGAGAGAACAGTAGATAAGATAAGAGAAAGAAGGGCTGAGCTGAACTACACTATTTTGTACCACAAAGTTATGATGAATTAGGGAATATTTCAAGTCCAGTGAACTCGGCGTTGGCCTGAATAAAGGACGTGCATCTCACCCCCACTGTCAGTGACTCTTCCATGGTACTGCCTGTTACTGCTACATTCCAGCAGTATGAAACTGCTTGCACTGGGCAAAGGAGTGGAAACAGCAGGAGCTTCCAGAGAAACAGCCACAGGCACTCAACACCCCACAGGAGAAGTTGAACAGTTCAAGCTGAGTCAAGTGCCGGTCTGACAAAAACAGCCGTAATTCTGTAAAAATCGATTGAATTAACTCCACATTCACTGAGGCAAATTCATTTCTGGTGACTGTTGTAGTTATTGGCAGATAATTTCAGAGATGAAATCAGAGAACGGTCAGTCAGTGAAAACCCTTGGGCTCTTTTGAAAAGCTGACTGTGACACAGTATATCGGGAAAATTAGCAGTGAACTGAGCAGCTTTCTGTGCATTCAGTCAGCTTTTTGAAAAACATCAATTTCATTGCAATTTTCTGTAGATGGACAAAGTGTATGCAGCTAGACTTGTGTTAAAAACATGCAGATACATGTGTGTATTTTTAAGCGTTTTGAATTAAGACCATTCGACACACTTTATCTTCTTCCCTATGAGTTAAAAAGAAACATTTAAAGAAACTACTGAATCAGACTCCTCTACTGCCACTTAACCCTTTTGGTCCTATGTTTATGACACTGCACGCTCCTCCAATGAAATCACAACCCTACGAGAGGAAATGATGTTGTGTTTTTGGTAGAGTGGGGGAAGCAGAAGTGGTGGAGGATGGGAACCAGACCCAGCCAGCCACAGAGGCGGATGGAGACACGGCAGCCACAGGGGCCGCTTCAAGCCTGGTGGTGATGAGATGCGATGGGACCCGACCCTGCAGACGCCCCAGCCAGTGTGTTAGCTGACTAATCCCCTTGCCGTCCAGTGCCAGGATCCAGACTCATCAGCTTTGGTGTTCTCTTGTCAGACTCATTTTTATAACGTCCCGCTGGTCAATTCTAACCACTAATGCCCAACACAACAGCCCCTAATGCCAAGTGATTATGGAGTGCTGTTTTAGCACATTTGTCGCCTGAAAAGAAAGAAAGAGCCACAAGGCAGTGGGCTGGCTCCCTGCTCAAAGGACCAGCCTGATGAACTCAGCAGAAAGGGAGCGGACCTAAAAGCCAGTCTAAGCCACCTCTCTCGGGGTGGGCACTGTGGGGCCTGAGCTGGGTCAGGACTGAGCTGGGCAGTGGGCAGGGATTTACAGTGTCCTATTCTACAGCATATAGACAGTTCCTATGAGCTCATACGTGAGGCGAGACTGAAAGTGTTCATCCAAACCTTTCCTGCATGCCAGGCACAGATATGCAAGGGTGTAGGCTTGTTTTTAAAGCGGGTAGGGACACAAGGGTGAATGAGGATGTGTCAAGGCGGCAAAAAGTATTATGGTATGGTTTGTAAACAGTGTAGATTTGCTTGCTGTAAACTGCCACCAAAGAGGTTAAAGAGGAAGGGTATATTGAGCAATATATGTACAAAAACATCAGGGCTGAAACTTACAATGATTTTAGTTATATATCATTTTCTTATTTAATCGTTTTATCTATAAAATCTCAGAAAATTCTCAAAAAACAACCTCAATATAAAGAAATAGAGTTGTTATATCAAAGTGCTAAAAATGGTATGACTTACAATGAGTTATCCCCTCCCATTAGCCACACTTACAATACAATAACCAACTGACAGCACAGATAAGTTTGTAATGAAATAAGACAAATTAATAGGATTCCATACTTTTGTCTTTGATTGAAGCTTCTTTAAAGGTGCCATATTTTAAATATTTTCAGTGTTCTATTTATATTTTATTAAGTTTTGATATCCTCAAGAAGATATGTTTGTGGTTTTATGTACCAAAAACCATCTCATCTCTGGTACTCTAGCAAAAGAAAAGCATTTTACAGACAAAAGGAATATAAATAATCGAGGAATGGGCAGACAATTGGACTTTATGACCTTTTCAAAGGTAGGGTATCGCTACTGCTTCACTGATTTATCATGCTGATAAATATGAACAAATTGTGCTCATGGTGTCTGAAATATGAACTGAATAGTTGAGACTCTAACCGATCTTACATCGACATGTCAATATTGACAAAAGTTTAAGCTTTCACACCTTCATAACACTACTTCCTAAAAACTATGAAATGGGTCGCCAATGACCAGATGGTTGACAGTCAAATTCAAACAAAAATCCTTCATTATGTCACATTTAGCCACACTGAAAAATAAACTTGTCAGTGCTCCCTGGTGAACAAAAAATATATTGGTGACACATTCTCTAATCCTAAGATATATATCTTTGGCTTTTTGTTCTTACTTCTCGTTACGTGCAGGATATACTGATACCAAAATAATCAACATAATACTAAGTGAATACTGGTCAGTGTAACAGCCCAGCTGAGTCACTGGTCTGGTCTCCATCATTGTTGGTTAGATTTGCTAGCCAGACAAAACAGAAACTGAAGTTAAGACAACAATGAGTGATGTGCTGATATTGAACAACTTTTGCCCCCTAAAAGCTTTTCATGACAGTTTGGATGGAATCAAACCAAAATAAAATTAGTTTTTTCTTTGAGATTACGAGACAAAATATTGGTAGGTATATTCTGTGTTCAGATTCAACTTTAATGTTTGTTACATGTCATTTGCCTCTATCTCTCATTAGATAACAGTCTAACGAAAAAAATAAAAATAAATCAACAAAACAGAGAACATAACATTAAATGCAGGGGTGGTATGTTGCATTTGCCTTTGCTGCACCACCAACAGGGCACAGGGCTTTGTGTAGGGATGTTATCTGCCTCTGTTTGCCTAAAGCTCTTGTATCACCTGAGGCCCGCTCAGTTGAACTTGTGCCACTGGCCTAACCATGTGACACGTACAGTAAACAACATATGGAAGCTGCTGAAATGGGACGACAGCATCAGGGTAACACAGTGTAAAAAAAACACTTCAATGCTACACTACTGTTCTGCTAATGTTTATTCCAAGCAGTCAAGCCAACTCAGTTCTGCTATCATTGACATTCTAGGTTTTATACACTGCTAAGCTGAGCCAAAGTCAACAACACAGGACAAAGCCAAAGAAGTCTTGCTTTTTCAGATATGATCACAGCAAATGTTAAAAACCAAAGAGAAAGACAAGTGTTTTGTAGATACAGTTGTTCTGATACTGATGCTAGTATAAGAAATGCATCCGATACTGCCTAAAATATCGGCATGGGCACCTATACCATGTAAATTATTAATAAACTTTATAGTTTTAGACCCAGATAAAAAAGCAGTTGCTTACATAGGAAGTTGTGCTGTGCAGCCACCGGAAATTGTATATAATATAATATAGTGGCAAAGAATTGATTTCCAACATTAACCATTAGCAAAATACAGCAATTTGGCAATATGTTACAATGGAAAGTCCTGGCAGTAAAAAGGCAACATGCAAAGTATGCAACGCTTAGATTTTGAGGGGTGGCACTAGTGTTAGGACAACTAGTGTAGGAATTAACTATTTCAAGTCAAATAAAATAATAATAATAAAAGAAAGATTATGTGGCATTCACGTATTTGTTCATGTTTTACAAAGGGCTTAACTTGAGCCATGCCATACAACAATGACAGCAATCAAATCACATTCATACAAGGTTAGTAGTATACAGCTATTCAAGTTTTTTAAAGCATTGTTATTGGAAGTACTCTGTATCGGCTGATACCCAAGTGGCAGATATGGTATTGGGAGGGAAAAAATGGTATTGGAACATCTCTAGTTGTAGTTAGGTACAAACAGGTAGAAAATTTAGAGATAAATGCAAATTCACGTTTTCAGTCAAAGACAAAAATCAAAGTTACCAAACATAAGGAACCTAAAAACCATATGGGCTCTTTGCTGTCCACCCCCTGTGTGCAACTAATGGAACATGCATATCTTTAATTAGAGTGTATCAGAGGGAACATTATGCAGACCACAGCTACAAGGCTGTGATTAGTTCTGTTGTCATGCTGTTAGTCAGTGTGTAATATGCAAGAGCAGCAGTCCCGCGGGAAGGTCGGACTGGATGACACACTAGGACTCCGCAGGACAACAGCAGCGTATATCAGAAAGTATCTGAATCACAGCAGTTAACGCTAGACTTGGAGATATAAATACAAAAATCTATATTTTAAAAACCGGCAGCACACTGGCTATTGTGATGTTTTCCATGTGACTTTCTCTTGTTTTGTTGTAAGTTCAGTTATATTCAGCAGAATGTAATCCACTTTGAAGGAAATTATTACTACAGTTAATACTAAGGTGCCTCAAAAATACTTGATGTTACATGGTAAACCTTGTCTCAAATCTACAACGGGAATAGTAAAAGGATGGAAATAATCCCCTTTGTATTTATATATAAGCTACCCGACATTATGCATGGACAAGATTAAATGGATTTCACACTGAAATCCCTTCATTGGAAGTTTGCACTGAAACACTCAACTGCAGGCATTACATAGAAGCTGTACAGGACTGAACTGCCTTTGAGAAAAAACCTTATGCATTATCTTCATGCTAAGTGATGTATTTTCTTGCATTAGAAAAACTGTAAACAGCAGCAAAAGTCCAACATGAAACCATTAGGTTAAAGCTTGCTAGATGACAGTTTGGGTGAAGTTTAGATTAATGTCAGTTAAATTTTATATTCTTTGATTACCGTGGAGAAATGTGTCCTCTGCATCTGCTCCTATCCTATTTAAAGGCAGTGGGTGGCCACAGTGCAGAGCCTGGGATCCAACTCCAGTTTAGGGAGTGGTAGGGAAAAGGTTTGGTATAGTATAATGCCTAACATGCGTGTCTTTGGGATGGAAGGAATCTACAGCATCTGCAGAAAACCCATGCAAACATGGAAGACCATAGCAGAACATAAAAAGATGCTTGAACCCAGGATCTTGTTGCTGTGAATTGAGATGGCTAACCAGCCGGTGAGTCACCGAAGCTCTGAAGCGACATCGCTGCCAGTGGTGAAAAGACATTTTAAAATTAAGATTCATAAATTCTCTCACTGACTGGAATTTTTTGTTTTTATTTTCACTGGATTCATTAGTGTTTAAAAACTCTACTTCCATTCATCCATTCTTTTCTCCATATGTAATTAACTGCCAACACCAACTGTCAGATGATGCAAATCAGCACACAATTTACAAACTGAACATTAGCACAGTAAATAAAAGGTGATTCACACAGTTGAGATACACTAATAAATGCTCGTTTGTAATACTTGTTCAGAGTGATCAACAAAAATGAAATATCCTTCAGTGTTGCAGCATCTACCTTCAAAAAACATCTTTCTCCAGAAGACTGAACATTTAGATATGACCAGCATGAATTAAACATATTAACATCAAACACTAACAAATAATATATCAAGCAAAATAAAAACACTCTATTTTACTATAACCTTCCAAAATCACATTTGATTAGCTCTATGCTCATGATACATTATCAAACAATTTCTCACGTTCACTCACCACACATGCGTGCATATGCCTGCACACGGTCTGATTCCAGCTACGGTTAACCCAGAGGGATGCTTCTGCCCATGTATATGTCCCTCCGCATGCACGAGCAGTATGCAAGTCAGTGCATTTGCCTGTGTGAGCGGATGATCCTCAGCAGCACACACTGTAGACTGAGAGCAGAGCCAACCTGGTGTGACATCTGTGAATGCCGTGAGATAATCTACATGACACTGCCACTGATAGCAGTGGAGATATTGATTTAAAAAGCGGCAGCTCTAAAATTAGATTCCTATGTGTTCTGATTGGGCCAGAGGGATGCACCTCTGTGGTAATAAGAGCCCATGGGCCCAGCTGAGCATAGTGATCAAAGCTTTGATGATGGAAACTCCTACAACTCCAGCAGTCCTGACTGAAGTCAACCTAACAACGATGGGGCCCTCTGGCCCGACCTCCTGTTCCCTTCCTCCCTCCGTCCTCTCGCCCTGTGATAACAGAGACATTCCTGAGCTCATTCCCTGCCTCGCTGCAGGCCTCTCCCTTAATTCCAGTGGAGTGTGTGGAATGTTGGACTGGAGAGACGAGCAGCCAGAGGCAAACAGACGAGAGGAAATTAACAACATTAATAAACTCAGGTCTGCAATGGCTCCTGGTGCTTGAAGCACCTGGATGCCCACAGAAGGATGGACCAGCACATGTGCATGCACACAGGCGCGCACACACTCCCACAAGCAGGGAGAACATCTGTCATACAATGTGCAAATCTGGAGCAAGCCCTTCCATATGTAGCTGTGTAGTTGGATTAACTATGTAAGAGAATCAGAGAACTGGATTACAGGAAATGATGGGATCTTTTGAACATGCAGATTAGACAGATCAGATCAATGAACTGCTTAGGATCCCAGCAATAAAATGTCGAAGAACCCAGCAACACAGAGAAAAAAAAATGTCTTTATGACGACATTTTATTTGGTGATTTATCAAAATAATGTTTGGGAATGTCTTTTTCTGATGTACAGTACTGTTACCATGATTCTAGATGCATAATGAGGCTGAAGAAAAGGCACTACTCACTGACTGTAAAACTACTTTGATCTGTAGCCTAAGCCACTCAAACAGAAAATCAACAAAATAAGCAAAATCCAGAAAGTCAGAGGCCATTCTCTTAGTCTGCTCAATTTCCCTTTAACAAGCAAAAGGTGTGTTTGTGAGAGACAGAGCAGAGAGAAAAAGTAAAAGTACTTCAGGCCAGGTGAGCAGAGCACATGGGCGAATAAAATGAGAAGATAAACCAAGAGAAGATCAAAGGGAAAAAAGAAAGAGATTTGGCAAATGTTATAATCTCAACAAAAAAAAAAAAAAACGAGGGGAACACTCTGTTCTCTCTGTACTGTCAGAGGCAGAGTGATGGCCTGGAAAAAAAGATGAAGGGCAAAACATATCAGAAAGAGTGATATACGGCACTGCAGCCGGGTCCGACTCGGAGCATAAATCTCCACCGCTCCTCCGTGCTTCTGGAAATCAATTCTCTCCATTGGGCGCTGCTTTATTTATGGGTCACCATTAGGGATAAACCATCAGCAGCTAGGATGACTGAGTCGCGGTTACAGAGGGAGAGGTGGGGCTTGGTGGGGCAGAAGGGGCGTCACCCATACGTCCAGCTGCTTCGAATGAGAAACGACATTTGGGGTCACAAGCTTGCAACTGTTGCGACCGTGCAGGCTATTAATCATCAACCTGAGGAAATTACTGGATTAGAATTTCTTCCAAGCCTGAAACTATGATTTTCAACATCATCTTTGAGTTTGCGACCGTTTGATTTGGTATTGACGGAGTCAAAAGCAGTTGATGTTTCCCCTTCCGAGCAGTTTTGCCAACGGCTATCAGTGTGTGAATTTGTATTTGTGCCCATACACATGAATGTGTTTCTGGCTGCCAGTTGGTCTGACAAGAATGTAGCCCCTTCACACAGACAACACAGGATCAAACGCGACAACGTCACAGACAGAGATGTCACGTTCCCTGTGACTGCACCAAACAGAGGGGTTTTTTAGTATTGTGACCTTCTCCAGCAGCCACTCGACACGTCTCGCTCTCTGCTCACTGTGTCTACCATCCCATACTGTTATTCCTGCTCACCTGCTCGGCTTCTTGTCTGCCTGTCCGTCTGCCAACCTGCTTCAGGACTAAGGAGGCCAGCCAGCTTTATTAAAAGAAAACAAAGAGGAGAAATAACAAGGGATACAGGGCTATGCGGACAGTTAATCTGCTGGCAACGTCACTGAGTCTCTGAGGGAGCTTCAACTGAAAATAAGCCTGAAATATATATTGTCTCAGGAACAGGGCTCCTCTGACAATACTTCAGTCAAAGCTAGGTGGGGATTCGGAGAAAAACACCACCTTTATTCTTTGCAGTCCAACTGAATTGCTAGCTTGAACAAATTGCACCAGACAGACTACATTCAATGTTCAAAAGAGGCAACAGACAGGTAGAAAATGGATGTGATA
The DNA here is from genome assembly GCF_021018895.1 of Seriola aureovittata. Lineage (NCBI taxonomy): Eukaryota > Metazoa > Chordata > Actinopteri > Carangiformes > Carangidae > Seriola > Seriola aureovittata. The sequence goes on from NC_079364.1 coordinate 13,861,216, forward strand.
CGTGGGCAATAGAATAGAAATAGAACAGAACAGAAGCATTGTTTGTGTCAGTCTTTTAGCATTCTGGCAGGCTCCAAGAAAAAGGCGCTGACCCATGGATGACAAAATCCCTATCACCTGACTGATCAGTAATCCCCCGCTGCTCTTCCCTCTGCCCCCTCTCTCACTTTTAATGAAATATCTCCAGCTAAAACTTGACACCACCTCATAAATATGAGCAGGCGTGCTGGGAACTTCGTATCTCCCTTTTCTGTTTCATCAACATGAACAAGAACAAAACATCTGAACATTTTGTACTCATTGTCCATGCACTCCTCTTCAGCTGCACCCTGTACAAACATCTCTTACACTTTCGTTTCAAGGGATCAGGCTGATGTTTGGCTCAAACAACAGCATTCAGCATTAAACCGTCCACAGCTGCATTTTTCAATGCTAAAAACGGACTTGACAATTACTTCCCATCAGCCAGTGTATATAATGTTAAAATAGTTATACTCGCAAATATTTGCCAACAACACTAAAGTGCAGATGAATCTGGGCCCATCTCTCTCTTTTCACTCTCTGATTCTGTGATGCTACACGGATCTGCCACTCAGCTTGGCAGTGAGATCCCCAGTGGGCTTTTCTGGAATGTCAATTTCAGTTAATTAAATTTTCTGGCATCTGCTTTGCCCCTTAAGTAACAGGCAGCCACAATAGTAGAGGCATCTACACGAGAGCTGTCACAAGTTTTACTGTGAAATCTTGAATAGTGAAATACACATATTTAGTCCACATATGAAATTAATGTGGTTGCTTACTCGAATTCAGGGACTGTAAAAATTCACCACATATGCTGCTCATGTAAATGTTCAAAGATCCATAAAAAAGAAGAGATCCACCTTCTTTTGACTCATGATTGATGGGAGCTCAGTTGACAGTGAGTCCGCTTTTATCTATGTGATTCATCTCTGCCATCCACTCCCTATTTTTCTCTCCTCATCTGAACATCAGTTCATCACTAACTGCTTGGAAATGATGACATGAGAAGTGTGTACGAGTGGAAAGACATGTGTGTGACATATGAAATATAGCCGCTTATATTTAAGAGCAAAACTATCCTCTCTCATTCAGATGGTTAAAATGGAGACTGAGGAGGTCAGCGGTCTGCTCATTGGCAGTGTGTACATGGTTAGTAGTGAAACGCTGCCCTCTGCAGGATGAAAGCTCTCACTGACCCGGCTTTCTGGAGAAGAGCTTCAGTGCTCTCTCGATCCAGTCAGTGTAGCAAAAGCACTGTTAGTGGTTACACAGGTGTACTGCGCCGTAGTTCTCATGTTGCAGCCTATGCATGGCAGTTATAAAAACAATGGGAAGAAATGGCAGATAATGGTGTTTTCCGGGGCTTTGATATTCTCGTTTGGCTCATGAAGTTAATGTGATTATAACCCTTATAACACTGCAAGTCTCCCAATTGAGTTTTCATAAGCAGTTAACATTTAATAAATTGTTTATGAGATACTAGTTGTGTAGTTGTAAGCAGATACATGTTAGCATTAATCTATTTGTCAACTTAACTCCTCCTGTGGGGCCCTAATAAGTGGAGTCTGTAAACAGATGATGAATGACAATAAAGTAAAACACAGTAATACTGATGTGATAAAATATGGCTTCATAGGGGACGTTTTAAATGTTGACAAACACTGTAAACTATAAATTATTGATGATCGTGATTGTATCTGCTTACAACTATATTATGTGCTTTAAACCTTTTTTTTATTAATTGTTTATATACTGCATATAAATGCTTACGGTGTTACCATATATAATACTTAAGAACTTATTGAATGTATTCAATTCATTTATTTGATTTGATTAAAAGAAAATCAATATAAAACCAAACTGAGGATGAATCCATACCTCTCTTTAAGTAAAAACAATGTAATAATTAAAGCAATGATTCAAAGTGTTTCATACCTGTTTAAACACATGTATCATAAATTTGCAGCTTATTTTTAGCTGGATGAGACCTTTTAACCCCAAAGGCCACAGAGATCAGTCTGTCCCTGTGCGGTGGAAGTCAATCAACAAAAGATGCTGACTCATTTTCCTCAGAGAAACACACATACACATACACACACACACACACACACACACACAAACACATACACATACACGTACACACACACACACACACACACACACACACACACACACACACACACACACACACACACACACACACACACACACACACACGCACGCACGCAAACATACACTTTCCTGAACTCAGTCGTAGAATTTAAGGGCATTTTTGACCAAGATCCTGTGATTCCTCAACAAAATGATAGATCATGTGTCATTCAAGAAACAGCAGTTTCACTCTCCGTTCTGTTGTTATTCCTGTTGTTATAACTACAACTACAGTGTAGATAGGCACGTAATCCTACCGACATCTCAGATTCTTAGGACAAAACTGTAATCAAAACCTGTTAGAGATCAGTGATAAAGTTAGGGATAAATGAAAAATCAGTCATAAAAATAAACATGTACAGCAGTTGATGTCATCAACATATAAATATCTGAACTAAAATAACTGGTCAGTTTGTGAAAATAGGTCCCATCCCTGTTACTCAGCAGCAGCACAGGCCATCTATGCCTTGTTTAATGGACTTGGGCGGAGGGGCCATCAAAACTGTGAGCAGAGTACATCCCTCAGCAGGTAGCATCCTGAAATAGCAACCTTGATCCTAATGGTGCACAGCACAGCCCCTGGCTTCTGACGAATCCATCCTGAGAGCCCCCCTGTCTCTGAACAAGCAGTCCTCCTGAGGCACACACACACAAAGACAGACACAGACACACACATGCAGTGACGGACAGAAAGACATGCGCGCTCACACACACACACACACACACACTCACACACACACACACACACACACACACACACACACACACACACACACACACGCAAACATCTCCATGCACCCGTCGGCTCTGATTAACCCATTTCCTCTCGTTTTGTTTTGTTTTTTTCACTTGCTTTACTCCTCTCTGCAGAAGGATGCCACAAAGCCAGGTTGCAGGTTGGCATCATGACTTCCCCGGGGGCGTCTCACTTTACGAAGTTTCACATTTCTGGTGGTCAATTTAGTTGAGAGGGAAAATAAAAGTCAAACATGAAATGAGAGCCCCTGGAGGTGCCTGTGTGGAGGGAAAGGCTAGAGACAGATAGATCTTATACCTGCAGCACCGAGGGGACTGACATTGCTGAAAAAGGGCAACATTTTCAGGCAATAAAAGGAAGTACAGGGACAGAGGTGACACAGAGTCTGCACTTTTACTGATACAATAAAGACATCAAATGAGCAGGAGATATATTCTGTTGAAAAACTGATTTTGAGACTTATAACAAGAGAACTGACTAAGCCAGAACAAAGATTTCCTCAACATATTTTCAGCTCAGTTAAGTGCTACTAAACAGAATAAGTCATTTATATGTCAGGTCTAACATGTGCACATATGTTTTTTTATATAGCTTCTTCACTATTATTAATCTATATTGTTTGTCGATTTAAACTGTCACTTTTCTTTTGAGAAAAATAAGTATAAATTTCATTTACAGTATATCTTCTTTCTATCAGGAAACCTATGAGCTATGTATCAAACAGTAGCTTCATGCATCATAAGATATTTCTTTGTGTAAATGTGATATCAAACACTGAACTGGAATCTGTAATGCTGCTTCATGAGCAGCTGGAGACACAAAACTTCTGATAGACATAAATATTGTCACTGTAATGCTTCATTAGAAGGTGAGGAGTGATGAGAAGAATATTGAGGATACTAAAAAGACTTGACAGATGCAACCGACTACCAGGCAAAATGAAAATAAATATAAGGTTGCACAAATTAAATAGTGCAGAAGGATAGTGAGATATAAAAACAACATGTCCAAGTGTAAATTTGAACTTTAATGCCTTCTCAAAATTGCCAAGAAAAACAAGTCATTCAGAAAATTCAATACTTTAAAAGTCTACTAATGAGGACAAGCACAAAAATAATTATTTTACCATCCAGGGATTTCTATCTCCATGTTTCTATTGTAGTCTATAGACCTTGAGACTTTTATGTGTGTATTTTTTATCGGTGAATGACGATATAATTGTCAATATTTGTGTATGACGAGGCTGTTTTCCATGTTGAATTAATTTAATCTAATAACTGAAACCTTGCTTTCTAAATGTACTCAATGCTTACACTGTGTGTACGATGAGTTCACTGCTCTCCTTTGAATCTCTCTGCTAATATAAATGCTGTTCTGACTGAAGTTTAATACTTCAGTTGTCTTTCACAACCACTGTACTAATTTCACTCATGATCGTACGTGTGGTAAACTGAGACGACAAAATTTAGCATACAGTTACATATGTAGAGTTGCTACAATTAGACAATCAATCAATATGTCAAATAATCGTTTTAATCGTTTTTTTTAGGCAAAGATACCAAATATTTGCTGGCTGCAGCTTTTCAAATGTGAGGATTGTGAGAACGTGATGCGTTTGTGTTCGCTGGTCAGACAAAACAAGACATTTGAAGATTTTACATTGGGCAGTTGGAAATTATAATAGATGTTTTTCACACATTTCATGGACAAAACAATCAACCATAATAAATAAAGTAATCTACAGATTAATCGAAACTACTTTACATTAGGTGCAGCCCTGAACATGATCATTATATCGTGGCTAAATAACAAATTCTGTGTTATATATTTCATCCTTGATGAAAAATTAGAGGTTTTACCAACTGAATCACTAAAATATAAAAAATAAAAAACAAGATAAAATAAAGAACCTTTTGACATAACTGCACACTTCAGCCTGGTTTCTCTCTCTGCTCTCTCAACATAAAAACTGCCCATTTACACTGCTTCAACCAATGTACATTATCACCCTAACCTCCCACACCCAGGGCAGTAAAGTAATTGTGTTGCCATGGAAACAGAGGAGAGGGCCTAAATTCCGAGCTGCCGGGAATCTATCCCAACTCGTTAGAGGAGGCTGCTGCTGCTGCCACGTGGTACGAGATGAACGCTGAAGTCATAAATTAACCCAATCTTCTCTTTCATAATCCAACACATCTAATGCACGAGCCGTCGACTGTATGTTCACAACTGGCACGACAGGGTTTCCGTCACAGTGCACAAACCACAGCCAAGAATTAAGATGAAAAATGTTTTAAAAATACCACTGTTACAGAAAGTGGAGAATGTTTAATGCCATTTAGCTTAATTTAACTCAAGACAACAAGGTGTTGCGATTGCTTTTAAGTGTGATAAATTATTCAGAGCAAAACATTTCAGCACTGAGACTAGAAATGGAGCTCGGACCAACACAGAGACGGAAGTGAAAGCAAAGCTAAAATTACATCAAAACACCAGAGCTACTGAAGGTCACGGAGGAAACACTGTCAGTCGCTGAGGCTGAAAATGACTACCAAGTGTTTAATAAGAGAATTACATGTTGCCATGACTAAAATAAAGCTTTTCTGACACATGCACCTAGAACAGAGTTAGTGGAAACATCGGCTTCCCACAGGAGAGCAACACAGAGCTACAGTTTGTGCCACTCAGAGCACTGACGTGTCAGCTGGTCTGATTTGATCAATAAAATTAATTCTGCTCCTCTGTGAAGTAAACATTGCAGGGCTAGTACAGTGCTTAAAGTTACTTATTCAGTGACAGTTACCAAGGTGGTGTTCAGCAAAAATGACTATATATATACTGTAAACAAACACGTAAACAAAGAGCATGAAGGCAGGAACAATAGGTCATCTTTCACCATCTGTAGCACATTAAATCAATACTATAGGGTAGGGATCGGGTGGGGCTGAGCTTGTGGTCATGTGAGCGAAACAACATCAATACTACTACTTTTCTTCAATCGATATATCATTCATCATTCACCTCTCTTTTAATTTTCCATCCTTTCGTCACTCTTTGTTGTTGTCCTTTCTTTACTCATCCTATCTGCTTGTGCCCTCTAGTAATTCCTCCGTGCCTCCTTTCTGCCCCCTCCTCCATCCTGCTCTTCTTCTGTCCCCCATTTGAGAAATGCTGACCTGCAGACTCCCTAATGCGACCAATCAATATCACACAGAGGACAGCAGACCGCCGGACATACTAATATGAAGACACACTTCCTGCAATGTATGCAACCAGGCATCCCTTCAGCCACTTCTCCAAAGATCTCGCACAAACAGCACGTACATACGCACCCTGCAAACCAAGAGTGATTGATTCATTTAATTTCATTTCATGTGAACTGTTCCATATGACCCCTGTGTTAAATAAGGCCTTCTCACTTACAGGCTGCTGCTGTGGATGTCATAGATCATTGCTCCCATCTATCTATAGAACGCACATTGATCCTGCCTGCCCTTCCTCTCTGACATTACAGATGCATAGTGCCGCGGGATGAGCTAACATGAGGGGCAGGGAGCATGTCATTATGCAGAGGGCCCTGTGTATTTAAAAAGCTAATGAATCACTCCGATCAAAATCAAAGCCATAGGGAACCTGTAAGCTATAGCCTATAGATTTGCAGCTGATTAATGGCGAATGCAATTAACGAGTGGCTTCATCGAGCCGTCCCACATGCCAGGCATGAAGCCACCGCCTGCAGAAGTGATCAAACACCATGAGCTGAAAAAGTAACATACACTGACACAGGGGAATGTCAACAGGAATGTAAACCATGGCCTTTATTTTTCCTTGCTATTCCTATACTTTTATGCAACTTTATAATTTTGCATTTTTTTTGTATATGTTACTTTTACTATCATTATCGTCATCATTATTATAGCAGTAGTAGTAGTAGTAAGTGGTGGAATAAATATGAAGCTTTTTCATTCAAAGAAAAGACACAAAATCACAACGCAGAACGACTTCAAAGTGCAAAAAAAGTATAAAAAGTTAAAGTACTACTTATCTTGCAGAATGGATCCTGTCAATTTTATAATATTATATACTGTATGGATTTTTCTTACTGATGCATTCATGCATGAGCAGCAGTTTAATGTGGTACCTGTTGAAAATTTAACTAAATTATACACTGTTGGGTGGTTAAATCTGTCACGTGTAATATGTGTAATATTTGTGTAATGTGTGTAATATTTTATAAACTCAGCACGTTTTGTAAAATCTTAATCAGCAAAGTAACAGCTGTCAGATAAATACACACGGGGATATGTAGTGGAGCAGAGGTATAAAGCAGCATGAAAATGGAAAATCTAGTACCTGAATAAATGTTCTTTGTTATTTTCCTCCACTGGTCGTTATAGTAATGGTAGTACCAGTAGTTGTAGTAGTACTGGGTAAAATAAGAAAATGTATTGTTGATGTTGGTTGATAGCACAACCAGAAATCTGACAGCATTTTGTTTTTCAGCAAAACCATAACTGAAAGCACAGTGGAACTGACATGATTATTAAACATTAGCATGTTTAACATTAAAAACATAAATACAGTATCATATACAACATGCCTGTCATTGAATTTATGCACGGTCAATAGTAAATATATTAGTGCTGCCCCTTGAGGACGGTAAAGACAAAGTCTCGGTCAGATGTTGCCTGCTGGCTTTATGTGTAGTTTTCTCTTTATTGCATCATATATCTACCAAAATTATATCCAGAGCCTCACTGTGTGTGTGTGTGTGTGTGTGTGTGTGTGTGTGTGTGTGTCTGTGTGTGTGTGTGTGTGTGTGTGTTTTGTGTGTGAATGCACTAATAACAACCTGCAGCCAAGACATCTGACTGCTTTAATAGTTCAGCCTCATAAGCAACACACAGATGCATGCATATTCGTGCTCACTTCCTGATGGAATAAAATGAATTAAATGACATTATACAGACTAACATACATGCCTTATTACCTCCTAAACAAGTAACAGATGGACTGATACATCTTACAAGCTCAGTAGTGCTTGGCTGATGTCTGGTGTTAATTTCCAACACTGATCGTAAGTATGATGAACCCAGAGGCTTAACGCCGTTGCTACTGTAGGTTTAATAATTTGTTCAGAAATAATCACTGCTGCTGTAATGCCACATCCGGTCCAGACACACACGCACACGTAAGCATCGAAGACAATTTCCAGTGGCCTGTTTCAACTCAGGTAAGATAAACGACTTGTATATGGAATACAATTTTGTCCCGTTGTACCTCGAGAACAAGGGATGAAGAGAGTGAGTTATAAGGTGTCTGTGGGGCTTCCTGTCTATCCAGGGAAAATATATTCATCTAATAAGAACATCCTGCACCCTGCTGTCAAACCATTCTCTCATCCCTCACATGGCCCATCCATGTCATAACCGCCGCTCCTCCCTCACATTTATCACTCTGTTTTGTAATCTCTCTTTTCCACTCTGTCTGTCAGCCACTGTTTGAGTGTTTGCCATCTCTAGTTTAGACCCAGCAGAGAACCAAGAGGTCTGCCTCACCAACAAGTATGTGATGAAGTATGCTCAGTGTCCACAGGCATTGAAACAGATTATTCCGCATTTTACATTTTACAAGAAGGTTCCATAGACAGAGATCATTGAAATGGACAGCTGCTGTTCAATGAAATTTAACTACTTGCTTTCTTGGATTTTTCTCCTTTGTTTAATCATCAAGAAAGTTTCCATGCCTACTTTCATTCAAATGAATAAGAAACATCACCACACATTTATTTTCAGTAGACATTCACCTGTAGAAGTCTCAGAGCTGCTAACGTTACCAGTTAAATAGTATAGACTTTATAGAGGTTCTTTATTCTTTTGATGTATGGTGCTTTTTATTCTGAATTCAACCAGTTAAGACATCCAGTTGCAGTCACATAAAGAAAAAAAATCGTAGGCTATCTGCAATAGTGGTTATCCTGTTTTTGTGTTTTTATCTCTGCTGAGGAACCAAACAAGACTCGAAATATTATTTTCTTTACCCTTTCATCTTTTTTTCACTAGCCTAATTTTCCCATCTTTCAAGGTCTTCTAGTGTACACATGCCTATGCTGGAGTAGATGTGTTGGGAATAATATATAATGTACTGTGTTGTATGTAGGAGCAGTGGACTTATGTTTATGCATACATATACACTGGCTTTCTGTTGTGCAAGTACACATCAGTACATATAGGTATGCCTGCATGTGTGCAAGCAAAAATGCTTACATCTGGTCATTTTTTTTGCAGACACCGTAAAAACATAGTAAATACATAATATGTGTGTATGAGTATATATGAGAAATACTATTGGTGCTTTGGTGCGTGCTCATCTGTAGCCATATATGAGTCTATCTGCAGATAAATCTGTAGATACTCGGAGATGCACAGATCTATATATTAAATTCATTTTCATCATATTTTGGCCCATCGATGATGGGGTCAAAGGGAGGATTTTGAAGATTGGATTGGGGGATGGGATGAGTTGGGGAATGAGTAATGATGTCACACAGTCCTTCATCATGCTTATGTTGTATAATCAAGTGAAATGTTTATGCATCCACCAAAAATAATGGGCAAAAAAACAGAACCAAAGAGGAACGCATTTAGATAAAGATACTCACTCTGCTTTGACAGGTAACTTCCATTTACACCACACAGTACTAATATGAGAAGGATACCAAATTAGCATACAAGATGTGTGATCACTGAAATGCCTGAGAAGTAAAATAAGAAACTGAGCTCTGGGCTCACCAGGAAAACAACAGCATCAGCAGTTTGTTGAAATGCTTTAAAGGATCTATGTTTATGTTTCCTGACAGTGAATTGTCATACGAGACAGATCTGTAGAGATACAAAGCTGCAGAGGGCGGTTGACCTCCACACACACCTCCCTCGCCCGGGTTGTTAAATCAGGAGGGGGAGGATAAGGGTGAAATTCAAAAATGTGTTTATTTTATTAAAATAAACAATTGGATATGATTGGATTCATTAATGTAGCCGTCCCTGAGTATAGGATGAGTCAACAAAAGTATTTTTCCCCTTTTTACGCGAAGAGAACAGAGGGGGATTTTGATATAAAAATATTCAAAAATTATTTTGACCCACATTAATGCCACGTTCACGTGACAAGGGATCACTGGTAAAGATGGGAAAGATTCCTGTCTTGTGAACAATTAGGCCATCTGACAAAGACTGCTGTGTGATCACAGAGCTGGTTGAGTGAGAGTTAAAAGTACTGTGCAATGACAACATAGCAAAGGTCTTTGGCTGATGTGAGGCATTAATATTAGCAAGCACCACGCCGGATATATCAGAGCTTTAAGAATCATAGTTTCCCAACTGTAATTACAATTTGGAAGTTGACATGAATTTACAATTCTGAAACTCATAATTACGATAACGCTGACATGTTGTGTGTGCGGCATTAGCATGTAACTAACTAATAAACGAATAATTAACACAGAGACAAAGGACTGGAACTTGCAAAATGTATAATTACTTTCACCGTGTCTCTAGCAAATGAGTTTTAGTTGCCTGAGCTTAATCAAACCTGAAATCTTTAGGTGGCGGATGAGAAAAAGCAAGTCTTTGGAAGATACAAACAACTAACATATACTAACATAGAAATTCTAAGTGACCAGGTCTATGAAGAAACTTTCAACCCCAAAAGAATCAAATTAAATTCAGACATTTACTAACCCTACCCCTCATTTGAAACTGGTTTGTGTATTCTTGTGGTCTTATTTGGAAAGACTAAGTGGAAAATAAAGGCCACGGCACTGCGAGGTCAATCGGGAGTCAAACCAGAGCGATCAGACACAGAGCTGTGCCACATGGAGCTCACCAAAACAGTGTGTACTTTCAGTTCAAGGACAAGGACGTATCAGGTCACATTTCACACTTTACAGCAACACACATGCACACACACACATCTATCTATCCTCTGACATTGTTGTATAGAATCAATCATTTGCTCCACAGTGAAGTGCGCATTGGCAGCTGCTTTGCATTAGAAGACAAATAGAGGAGAGGAGCTATTGGTCTGTATTGAATAAATAACAGCTAAAATCCCAGGTGAGTTCACCCAGTTAAACCACAGACTTTTTCAGATTCTCTTCTCTACAGCCTTCACAGCGCCGTTTTTATCACACTAAAATAGCTGCAAGTAAAAGAAAGAAAACACTGCATTATGAAGTAGATCATTTCTTCCATCTATTATTCATGCTTGAGACTTACACTCGTGGACATCTTGTGATGGTCCACAGCAAGGCAAGAGAATGGAAGCTAACGTATTTGTGTGACATGCTCCGAGCAGCTAATACTGCTGCTTGGAGCGAGAGCTCTTTTTTTTTGGTCTGCATTTTATATATTCTTGATGGAAATGGAGAGAAGAGACACACAAACTTTGACTTTGGATGAATATTGCAGAGGATAAAACATGGCGTATATGGACTGAGGTCTATTGGTGGTATGTAATGTTTCAGCTGAGAGGACACAGGAAGTTTACTTCCAAAGGAAAATCACAGGTTCTCTTGAGACTGTGTTTGAAGACTATGATTGCTGATGGATGGTCTTTAAAGATAAAACTGTGAAGCATCACCATGACTTCCTTTCCAACTCTGGCGTGTCTACAGTGATGCCTTTCTGATGTGTTCACATCAGAGGCAGGAAACACAAGACTTGCATCAGAGCAAATAGCAGCTAAAGAGGCTGTGAGATAGATGTTGTTGATCGTAAAGTCTGAAATGCCAAAATCACATCTTATTTTCATCTTTGGCAAAAAAATTAATTGCAACTATATTGACATTGCAATGTAATAATTCAATTTTGAAAATCGCGGCAGCTGTGATTTTTTATCAGGGGCAGGTTGTAGCATTTAAATGTAGTTGACATGACGAAATGCCTTGTGTGAAAAATTTATTTTTGTGTATCTGCATGGTGGAATCTGCACTTGACCAAAAATCACTTCTACAAAGACCAACAGAGTGGTGAGTCCTTCACATCACTTTAAGAGAGGTATCTCGGTATAAGTTGTAGAGTGTAAATGACAGTACGGCTTCTGAACAGACTTGTCTAATTATCCTATAAACTTCCAAGCAAGATTACAAACCTCCGTAGAAGCTCTGAAGTCAGAGGTTATCCTGTCAGCCTGTCAGCCTGTGAGGCTAACATTAGCTAAAGAGGCTACAGTTCAGAGCTGTCAACAATATCAGTCGGACTTCCACACATTATTTGACTTAACAGCAGTTTATCATTATTACCATAACTGACTAACTATGTAGCTGTTATCAATAATACAGCATTGCATATTTATCATGATCATATTTGAGTATTGCTGAGTAATGTCACGTAAAGTGTGCCACTAATATAGGTTAATAAATGCGAGCTACACTGATATATTTTACTTAAAAAACAAACAAACAAACAAACAACAAACAAACAAACAAACAAACAAGCAAACTTTGACTGATCGATTTAAAAAAACCCCAAGAGGACAACCTCAACAACACACAACTGGATTATTTATACCTGATTCCAAATATGTAGAACCTATCTAAGTTAGTTTAAAGTATATGCCTTATACGCAAATATCTTGTTAAAAGCCCATGAAAACTTGTTTTTCAGTAACATGAAGTTAAAGTCTGGAAAAAAAAAAAAATCATTAGGGACTCAGAGCTATGTGGATGTGGACTGATCAGATTGGACCATAAACAAACATAAACAAACAACCCCACCACTGTCATAATATATTTATATAAAGAAAAATATAGATGAAAAATTCATGATTGGTGCTTGGAAATAAGTGACAACCCAGAGAGAGGAGCACAGACAGAACCGTGCAAATAGAAATCTCTATTTCATCGTATAAAATAACCAAAATTGTTCTAACTTTGGCTGAATACTGTGTTCATGTAGGACCCCATCACTTACTACAGAAAAAGCTGATTGAGGAAATATGTACTCAGGATATTTGATATTACAGTGTGTAGACCACTATACAACTACAGGCTTGGAATTTATTATACACACAATAAATACAAGTGAAACCACATTATTTGCTCAGCCCTATTTTTACCCCAGTGACAGTGCTACATTAGTTGAACAGCGTATCTATCCCTCGACCCAAAGAGTTCCATGACAGCGACAAGTTTCTGTTGTTGACGATGACATAACACCAAAGCCACATCTAACTTTCATTCACCATCTGCCTCTCCAGCTCCACTACAACTCACAACTGCTCTTACTTCAATCTGAAAAGGCAAGTAAAAGAAGCAAGCTAACTCTGATTCAGGCCTGACGTCTCACTGCCAAGTATTATGCAGCAGAGCACTCCAAGGTTGTTTTAAAAATCTATGAGATATTTTCGCCCCTGCCTCAAAATTAGAAACTGACAGGAAACTTCATGCCAGCAGTCAATCAAACTGACAAACTCAGTCAAACAGACGCTGTGTGTGTGTGTGTGTGTGTGTGTGTGTGTGTGTTGCATCAGTCAGATTTGCGAGGCTGTGCCGAGCCTGTCCCTGGCTGTCACCCTCACCCTGCAACTTCCGCTGTCCACCTTCAACCCTCCCTCACATCAATAATGGATTAACTTGTCTGAACTGCAAATGCTGCCCCTTTTAAACATAATCATAACGAGTCCCTCTCCTGGTCTGACGACAGGCTGGCTTCTGTACAGGGGAAGAATAATGACTCCTTACACAGACACACCAGGCAGCTCCCAATTAAGGCCAGCTAAAATACTGAACACCTGACAAGCACACACACGCACATGCACACGCACACACACACACACACACGCACACACACACACACTGCAGACTGTTAACATGGAGAGGAAGGATGGGGGTGGATGAGGAAGCATCACACTGTGAACATTTATTAAAGAAGACATCTACAGAGGGTCAAGACATAAAGAAAGTAGCGGGGGGGGGGGGGGCATTCAGTGGTGATCTGCAGGACAGAGATTTATCTGTATCTGAGTGTCCATCGCGGCCCCATGCCACAAAAAGAAAAAAAAAAAACAGCGTGCATTAGTAGCAGGTTGGCATGCTTTTACATCATAAACCGTTGGTTGCTTTCCCAAAAGCCACATCACTCATAAACACACACACATAGGTACACACCCAAGTACACACAAGTACACACACACACACACACACACCCAAACACAAGTATGTATGAGTTGACCGGTGGAGAGAGTGGGCCAAACGCAGTTCTCAGCTCAATGGACAATCCCAGAGTTAGTAAGGGTTTTTAGGTCCAAGCAGCTTACCCAATCATTTATCAGATTAATACTTTTCATGAGAATAAACCAGTCATAGAGAGAGACATATGGAATGTGTTAAAATGTGCTCATCTGAAAACCAAAGAAATATTGCATAACCAAAGGTCATCCTGTGTGTGCATGTTTGTGTGTGTGTGTCTGTGTGTGTGTGTGTGTGTGTGTGTGTGTGTGTGTGTATTAGCACTGTAGCTTGTGTAAATGTTAAATCTGAATGAAACCATTAGGATAAAAAAATGTATTTGGACTTCTTGGCCATTTATTCTCCCTTGAAATCACAGTAACTGTAATTGCGTAAATGTAATCACAGCTTATATTTAATGCAGGACTATAAAATAGTATTTCTGCAGGAATACAAAAAACAGGACTAGGTCAAAACCTAGTATATGGCTGGACTGCATCGTAGGCTGTTTGGATTCTGCCTAGTGTCAGCTGGTTTCAGCCTCTTTATCTATTAACTTCTCTCTATTCTCAGTGTTCACATATACAGTGTTTTAATACAGCCGAATTCCCAATAAAGCTGTTCTCATTTACATGTTTTTTTCTGTTTCTGTTGTCAGACAATGGTCCTGTAAATCAAAAATTGTGTTCCCTCAAGGTGGAGGATGATGCTGTTGCTGTCAAACATGACAGTAAGCTGAACATCTTTGGGTTTTGGACTGTTGGTGGAATAAAACAAGACATTTAAAGAAGTCACCTTGGAGTTTGGGAAATTGTAACAGGCATTTTTCACTAATTTCAAATGTTTTATAGACAAAACAATTGATCGGTTAATCAGAGTAATCAACAAATTAAGTGATAATAAAAAGAGTTGTCAGTTGCAGCCTTAGTATCTAGCACTCAGTTCTCCTCCTTTGCGTGTTCATGTAAAGTCGTGAGTGAGCCTTACATTGGAGTCGAGCAGATCAATGCTGTCTAGGCTCTTGCTGCGGTGAATGCGGCCTTTGATGCGACGCAGAGAGGGTTTACCCTGGCTCATGGGCAACGAGAGGGTGGAGGTGGCAGGCATTGCCATAGCACCAGCGCCACCAGTAGCACCTATAGGCCCATCTGAACACCCGGGAGCACCTGAGGGGGATGTCTCTCCATCTGGCGGGGTCACCCTACAACAGAGAGACAAAGAAACAAAGGCGACATCAACATCGATTCAGGCACAAAATTTGACATCAACAAATCACAATGATACATTTATTCGCTTTTCATAATTTGCCACACCTATACTTTTCCTGCTTGAAGTCATGCTCATGGACGCTTGTAAAAACCCTGCAAGAAATCTAGTTACCCATTTCCAGTGACAGAAAATCAGGGATCTTCATAGCAATGTAGCTGTTTACTAGGTTTCTCCTAATCCCTTACCCAATCCCTTACTCCAATCACATTACTGCGGAGAGCTGACGATAATCAGGGTACTTAAAGCTGCACTAATCAATATGTTTGTATGAACAGTTGGTCTGTTTTCAGTTCAGTCTTGCTGCTCATCACTGTCATTTTCAACAAAAAAAGCTCTGGTAAAGACAATGTCCTCTTCCTGCTCAGCCATAAACAGCAGTGGCTGGTGAACATAGCGGAGCATTTAGCAGCTAAAGAGCCACATATTTTTCTCAGGAGTTGGTGGCGACCAAAATGGAGCTGAAAGCTCAGAGGGTTAGAAACTCACTTCAAAGCAATGTTCATGGCGATGTGTGTCTGATGCATGTGTTAATAACTAACACATTGGGCATGTCAGTTTTATAAGGGGATAAAATGTTGTGTTTACTCCTTGTCGAGCTGCCCACACAGTGGCCCAATCAAAAACAAAGAAAATCAGTTAATGCATGTTCAAGTGTATGTATATATTATGTGTGTCACATGAATGATCCTGTTACATTTCATTTAAAGTTTTACGTTTATGTTTTATGTTGGGTCAGTTTCACAGTAACGACACAGCTGACTTTCTGGTATGTTTTAAATTCCCAAATGTGTCTGATGTTGTACGGCTTGTGGGCTCGACAACGTGACATAACCATTTCCATTTTCCATTAAATACCACACGGTTCACAATGACCATGTTTTCTCAAAAGAGCAATCCACACTGCACACAGTGCACGAGACACTGCTGCATATCTGTGGAAAAACATAAAGATGCCTGGAGGCTCAAAGTGACATAACTTTTCTCTTGCCATCTTTATTTTTTAAAGGACATACTCTCCTGTTGGCTGTAGTGGCATCCAAGCAAGTGTGAATAATTGGGCTGAATGTCAGTGGGTAGCCTGCAAATGGAGACTAGGTATGGAGCATCCACTTGTCTTCTATTATTAAGCCAAAATGAATCTGTTTTGCTTCTAACATGCCTGGATGAAAACAGAAGGGATTTCCAAAGTAATTTAAGGGAAAATTTTCGACTATCGACCCATTTCAAAGTTGCTCAAAAGAGGAAATGTACACCCTACATGGATGTGGTTAAAAGACTGTTGGTTAGCTAGCAGACTTACTGTATGTTGAATTTACATAAAATCATCTTCTCCAACAACATCAATGTAGCCAGCCAGGTAAGAGCTGAATCAATTAATCGATTAGTTGATCAACAGAAACAAAGGTAATCAATTAACTTTTTGGGTCACTTTTCAAGCAAAATGTCCAAACATTTGGAGGTGTTAACCTCATAAATGTGAGTACTTTATGCTTTTCTCTGTTTTTACATTATAACAAATCAAATGTATCTGGGGTTTTCAGTGTTGGCTGGATGAAACAAGTCATTTTAACGTCTCTCATTGGTTGCTGGGAAATTGTGACAGGTATTCATGATATGTAATAAAGAAAATGATTGGTTGGTCAATCAAGAAAATAATACAGATGCAGATTAATAATTGATGAAAATAACCATTTATAACCACCTCAGCTCTGCAGTGCATTCCTACATCATAGCATAAGCCTTTGAAAGAGAAGATGGACTATTTGTTGTACTTGAGATGTATCATAATGACAAGTCATCAGTCAGTTCAAAGCCTTGTACAAAAGTATTAGATGGTGTTAGTTGACGACACTTGACAGTCCTCAGGAAAAAGGATGAACCTACGGAGAGCCTGTCAGTCACTGTGGCCAAAGAGAAGGCTGGAACACATTCACACGATTTGATTCACTGAAAGATGATCAAGTTTTTTCATAAAAATACTTTTATTACAGTCACCAAAAAGCTGGAAATCATTCAACGTGTGACTGTAACAAAAACAAACAGATGAAGGCAGCACCATCATACTCATATAGTTGCTCTGTACTATCAATCCCATAAAGAGCATTATTTTAGGGCAATCACTTGCACGCCATTTACACACATAACTGAATGTAACAACACATATACCAGGCGAAGTTGTATTGAAATTAAATTAGTCCTTTATTTTATTTACTTCAAGGCAGATTTTTTCCCTGTTTCCACCATTGATAAAACAGGTTCAGCCACTCACAAACAACAGCAACATGGCGAAGTAACAAATATGACAGATCACCTTACTGTTTATCTCTGGCAGCGGCCAGTGCTCCTTGATAAAGCCACTCAGACCCAGTTAGCAGTAAAATGAGAACACATGTTGTGAATGGAGCCCATGAAGGGGGACAGATGCTGGCTCTGGGTGGGGATTAGTCTCTCCCCTGTCCACAGACACATCAACTTGCCATAATAGAATAAGAATACAAATAAAAATATATTCATCATCATCATCATCTGGTCATTTTTTTTGTGACATGCTGTATGTTGAAAGTTAATGTTGTTTTATGTGCTTCCAAAAAAAGGCTCTTATGAAGCAATAACCTGTTTAGTGCAGAGTGCTTCAGTGACATTGCTGCAATACAATAATGCTGACTACCTGTAGCTGATCACTTACTCCAACATTGTCACAGCATGTATTGTAAGCACTTTCCACTTGCATTTAGACCTAAAGCTCTGTCAATACATGTTGCCTTTGCTTTTATGTCCAGTGCAGGGTATGGATTTCAAAATGTGTCTATTGATAGAAGGTTCAATAAAGGCAGTGGAGACAGTGTTTGCATCACAACCTCACATTGTAGTAACTAATTCAAAACAAGACAGAAACCTGAAGACAAACCTGTATATTCAACTTTACTGAAAGTGACTGTTTTTCACATTTTCCCAATCCCTTTTCTGCAGCTGCAACTCTGTTTTGATGTGAAAAAGCAAGAAAACTCGAAGCAGTTCAACAGCAGCTCAGTGTGTCTTGTATGAGAGCTGCAGTGTCTCACCAGAATACTTCTCACTTACATAGAATGGAGACCCGTTTTGTATCTGCTTTGATTCATACCAAACAGTTTGATTCAAAATAAACACATGTATGCTGATTTACTACCTTGTTGCCCCCGTGGAAAAATTCAGAGCCAAAGAAAGCAGTAGGCACTGCTGTTATACCCCTGCTCCTCTTATAGAAGAAGAAAAGTACCATGACAGACCATGCTAACTTCCAGACGTGGAATTACTCTTACTTTCCTTAAATTCTAATTAAACAGAACTGAGTGTTTTTTATGTGTGTTAAAGAACTATGAAAATCCAAAACATAAATTTTACTTGGAGCAACATGTACTTGGTTGCTGTACATAAAGTTATTATAAAAAAGTAATATACACTAATATCCCTCCATGTGGCTCACGAATGTCTTCAATACACACGCACGCACACGCACGCACACACACACACACACACACACACGTGCGCGCACACAACATACACACCAATATGGATTCATGCTTTATAACCTCATATCAAGTACAAGAGTAATATTACTCAATATGTAATTAGTCCCTTCCAGTCCCTGTCCTCTACTGTGACCTGTACACAGTGCATTTGTGTATTTACTATACACATTTAATCTAGAGGAGCCCTGTCACTGTAATCCCAGTGTTGTTTTTACACAGGGACTCCATTCACACATCCAGAAACAGCTTATAGAGCTCTGTGGGTTTTAAAATCACTGTTTCTAAAAATGAGGAGTGCAGACATGGACTGTATCTGTATGACTTAAGGAGGGCACTAAAAGATGATATCACTGAAGAGAAACATAGAAATAATGGATTATTTGGCTCCAGGATTTTATACATCACTGCTTCCATGACACTGTGTTTTATAATAAGTAATGACTGCATCTTGTAATAACACCTTTTGTTTTGTTTTGTTTTTTGTAAAACAGTGGAATATCGTCCAATTCTCCCATACATTTGTCTGAAAACTAATACTAATACTGTCTGATAAATGTGTCTTCAATGGGATCAAAGCAAAGATTCAGTAGTGATTCAGAACTGCTAAGGAAAATCCTTGAACAAAGTTTGCAAAAAAATATGTGTATTTGTCTATAGTTTGAAATTTGAGTAATTTCTTGAAAAAAAAAAGTATGACCCAGTACAGACTAAAGGACTTTGGCTAGAATAAACTGATTTAGCTTTGCACTCAACATTGCCGGACTCATGGTACAGTTTAACACATCAGTGATCAAAATCACAACCAGAAATATTGTGTTTTTTATTCCATGTTTTCTTCTTCCTTGTAAAAACCTTGCTCAACCTACATTACCCACAATGCAATCTGAGCCCTGATATTATTTTTAAGCCTTTCTAACTGCACACATCCAGATTTTTTTCACTTTCAAATTTGTGGTCTTCATACCCAAGTGATACCGACTCAAGTGATGTCACAAAAGGCTTTTTTTTCATATGCAGTAATGCTCCCCAAGACCTGTGAACAGACTCTGGTCCCTGTTGAGATGGCCTTTTTTTAAATCCTTTTTCTTTCTCTGTATTTTACAGTTCATACACTATAATCAACATAGACTTACATCAGAGATGATATGAGCCACCTACATGTGAAAAAAGGACTACAGTCTGAGAGAGATCTACAGTCTGATCCAGACAGGCAGTATAAACATCAGGGTACAAATATTAAAACTATACAGAAAACCAGAGCGAGCAGAAGTATGACTGCTCACTCGCTGCCGACCAATGAATGATTTATCATCTGTGATGCTGCAGGATTTTAGGGAGATATATTGAGCCACACAGGCCAGTGGATTAGGCAGAATATGGCTGACAGAAGTTTGTTTCACTTTTCACTGCCTCTGGAGAAATATGGAGGAACTCACAAACAGGCTGGAGCGCACTCACAAGGCGTACCCAAAGTGACCCCTTCGGTACAAACAACAGACAATGCCAGCATCTTATAGCACAAAAATAAAAAAAAAATAGCAAGAAACATTAGGCACTCAGTGCAGAGAGAGGTGAAGTTTATGAATATTACATGAGACTTCAGCCCAAAATAGAGAATCTCCCTCCTGCCCTGGATTTAAGAGGTCATTGGCAAAGCTTTACAGATTACCTCATCCCAGAATCCCAGCAATGTGTAAATGTTGTAGCCTAATTTTAGAAAAATCATTAGTTGATGTTTTGGTTTATCTATCGGCAGAGTAGTATGTCCCTCAATTATAATATGGTTATGTATTAAACATAATTACATTACGGTAGATAAAATGATAAAATGATTGAAAAAATATTGAAAAAAAGGAATTTGTTGCAGAACACCATTTCAAGATTATGAAAGTTAAGTTTTGACCTGAAACAGCAGCTGACAAAACAATTTCAATACAGCATCAATTAAGTAGCTGTTCTGGAGCTTTCAGTCATATCGCATGAACTTCAATAGCAGTTGGAGTTTGCCGAGTTATCAGAGAAGTGTAGTTTTTTTCCATTTCCATTTTTTGTCTGAGAACTAAAAGCTAAAAGGACCTAAAAGCTGAGATTCAAATGATGATGATCATGTGACACGGTCATTAGGACACAGCGGAGTAGATTGATGCACAGACAGAACGAACACGTCACTTAGTTTGCTGTCTTGCTGCTTTTCGTTGTTGTGAACAGAACTTTCGACCCAAACAGGGAAGTGAAAAGAAATAGAAAGACAGAGAGAGAGAGAGAGAGAGAGAGCGAGCACTGATCTCTCCTGATTTTGAGTGAATAAATAATTGTGTAAATAATAATTAATGTTTTGTTTGTGATGACAGTTTTGTTATTTTGTTTAGTTTTAACAACAAAATATATTTGTCATCCTACTGCCATCACTTATGGTATCTGAGAAAGAGCAAGAGAGAGAGAGACTGGCGAGCAAATCTCAACAATCTCTTTTCTGCTCTTTTTGTGAGCCTGTAGTCAACAGTTTAACTAGCTTGTTCAGGGTAGGGGTTGGGGGGGCTCCCAGGCTACATCCTCCTGTCACCTCAGAGATATTATGTTATGACAGATCTTCAGATGAATAGCACTTTACAGAGCAATTGCTTCCACTTAGTGAGGACTACGGGGACAAAAGCAGGTGTGTCTCATCCCCATCCTGACACTTCTACCTAAGCACCAGGGCTCCCAATGTCACACACACACACACACACACACACACACACACACACACACACACACACACACACACAACACACACACACACACACACACACACACACACACACACACACACACACACACACACACACACACACACACACATGCCAGAGATATGATCCCCCTTACAAATTTCCAGTCCCATCCTCTTCTATGCAGGTGTCTCTTACAACTAGAAAAGATTTTCATCGTATGCTTTATCTTCATCTGCTTTTTATATCATGCCCAATAATAATGGACTGTGCTCTGACCAAAAGAGTCCTGATGAGATGCATTTCCATCCTGGGATTCTCCTTTGTTCATATCTCCCAGCTCATCAGGCGACAGTGGTGCATCCAAAATAGCTCATCTGACTTTTCTTTTTCCATTTATATTCCAACACCTTTTCAAAAAAGCTTTTACTAAGCCAGTGTTTTAGTCATTTATTTTACTTTCCATATAAACTGACACACTTGCTGGGGCCTCAGTCACACAGGTGGGAAAAAGAAAAAGTAAGAACAAAAAGATGAAGAAGTAGAAACTAAAGGTGACAGGTGAACAAAGCACGAAGGAGCATGGTGCTGAGGGGCAGGTGGAAGAAAAGCGACCGAACAAAACAACGAGAAAGACCATAATGCAAAAGGACAAAGGACAGAGGGACACTGTCAAGTGTATGGCTTAGAGGTCGCCCCGACTGCTTCGTAATGCTTGACTGTTCAGCCGGAAGTGATGGCAGCTGATGAACATGCATCATTCTGCTAAAGGGCTTCCCTCCTACTTCAGGGGACAAGTGGTGACAAGAGGTGCATGACACATTCTGCTTGATCTAGATAACCTCGCTGACCCCCCCTAACAGAAGAATGAAACTAATGACTAATATGCTGGCTGGCTAAAAACATCCTTGAAACAGTCCGAGGAGAAAGCAAAGAAAACAAGGAGACGCATTTCAAAGGCTGTTATTTAAGAGTTGGAGTCCATAAGCCTTTTTTTAAAGCCACCTGGGCAGAAGAGGAGGGGAAAGAAAATCTGTGGCGGGATCAAGACTCTGATTAGGCCAGACAGACCTGACAGATGGACAGACCAGATTAGGCATATAGACATGCATCAAACAAGACGGGACAACGGTCATGCTGTCTGACCCCTGCAGAGAGGAGAGTAACAGGCAGGTCAACAAACGCCACTGCTCCCATACATGCATAACAGACATAAACAAACACAGTCAACCTCAGAGCACATCAAACATTCATTGTACGAGCAGATCTGCTGTGAAGACAAGCTAGGCTAAAAGCAGAAGTGGAGAATAGCTTGAGTTGCTGCCCTGTACCTGATGTCACCAAACATAGGCACGTTTTATATAGTTTGCTTGGGGATTTTTGCAAATAACCGCCCATTACCAAACACAGGAAGAGGTGTCAGCAGTAATGTACCTCAAGTTGACATGTGCTTCAATGCAAATGAAATAAGGAAACAAAAAACAATTCCCGTGTACACTTTGGCTGACAAGCAAAGATGTAGCTAGTTTTGAATAATAACCAATCAGACATGGGAGCTGTCAAAGGTCATTATGGTCCTTGTATAGCAAAAGTGACGGTTGTGTCCGTAGTCTTGGCAGGAGGTCTAGCACATTCCCGGTGGGTGTTGGCCTCCTGTTTGTGATTTTCATGGACAGGATTTCGAGGCACAGCCGGGAGGAGGAGTGTATCCAGTTCAGGGGCCTAAGAATTTCCTCAATGCAATTTGGAGATGATGTGGTTCTGTTGGCGTCATCAAACCCTGACCTTCAATGTGCACTGCGGCGGTTTGCAGCCGAGTGTGAAGTGGCTGGGATGAGGGTCAGCACCTCCAAGTCTGAGGCCATGGTTCTCTGCCAGAAAACGATGGTTTGCGCTCTATGGGTTGGGACAGAGTTTCTGCCTCAAGTGAGGGAGTTTATGTATGTAGGAAGGCAAAGCTCTCAATGTACCAGTTGATCTTCATTCCGACACTCATGAAAGTCATGAACTTTGGGCAGTGATTGGAAGACCGATACAAGTGGCTGAATCCGCAGGGTGGCTGGTCTCAGACAGCTCTGACATCCAGGGCCAGCTCGGACTAGACCTGATGCTCCTTCATGTTGAAAGCAGCCAGTCGGCCTCCGGCCTCCTGGGGGCGTTGGAGATCTTACAGGCATGTCCAACTGGTGGGAGGCCCTGGGGTAGACCCAGAACATGCAAGAGAGATTATATAGCTCATCTGGCCTGGAAGACCTAAAAACGTTGTTGGGGATTGGGATATCAGACTATTTTGCCTGACCTACTGCTACTGTGCCTCGGTGAGAATGGGATGTTAAGAATACTCATGATTTTCCATGTTTAGGCAACATAAGTTACTGCAGCTCAATAACTACAAATTATATATGCTTTCATTGCTGCTGAGAATTTTTATAAGAATACGACAACCTTCCGGGAACAACTCTCCTCCTCCGTCAGTAGGCTGTGAAAAACAACTTGCAGAGGCATAAAACTTTCTTACTTGGAGCCACTACTGTATTGGAAATCCATAACAGTGGTCTACTTAAATTTGTTTTTATGTCATTATTATTGCCTCGTTGTGTGGCTGTGCTTTTTCAACATGAAACCACTATTTTCTTTTGGTTTATCCTGTTTACAACATCCATGTTTACTTATTATTGTTTTTTCGGGTTGGTTTTCCAACAACATGACAATGCTTTTGGTAACAAACGAACAAACTAAATTTTACATGGAAGATGGAAAACCAATCTAAAGTCATATCAAATAATGGTCAGCAACAATGCATGATTTGGAGTCAATGGGCTTTTAGGTATTGTAAACTATGACAGTGCGGTAATGTTTTTGTAACATCAATTATTTGATTTGTTATTCAGTTTCAATCTTATTGGGACAGAAGACATATCAACCTATTTCACAGAGAGTATCTGGCACTTTTTAATTTAAATAAAAGACATCCTCTACTGCACTATACTGTAATGCTTTAACATTGTAATAATATGAAGGGAAAAAAAAGCCTCAGTTATGCAACATTAATGGTGACAGACAGATAAATCTCCGAAGCAGAGGAACAAAAGGAAAAAGAATAAACTGAGATTTCTGTGAGACAAAAGTGGACCCCCCTCTGCTGTGTCCTTCTCTATTTCTGGGACGGCAGTGATGGATCCCATCTTGTCAGCCTCCTGTGAGGCATCGTGACAGTCGAGAGTCACCAGAGGCCGAGGACGTGAGACTCACAGATTCTAAAAGTCATTGCTGCTCCGCGTCTGACTCTGACCAGAGACGATGAGTCTCTGTTACCATCAGTGCCGCCAACAGGCTCTTTAAGCACCCATTACCAGGCCCATAGTTAGGCTCAACATTACATGAATCCAGAAATGCCCTGTGTTAGAACTGCTGTCAGACTTGAGGAGGATGCAGCTGGAGTTTTATATCACTGGTACAGTACGTCAGTATAGACAATGCTAATACAGAACGAAACATCTTGAATAGAGCAACCGCTCTGACCAACCAACCGAATTGGTTTGATACTATCGGGGATCAAAATGCCTTGTCATTCAATACCAAATTTCAATAAATGAGTAAATCTCATCAGCATCAGTGAACCAAACATGTAGATCTAATAATGCTGGTGATAGGCTGTTTATTTACACAAACATGTTTGAGTGTGTAAAGAGACCTAGCTTAAAAGTAAAACTAAAATTTGTATCGTAATGTGTATTGTAATTATTTTTTTGTTAAAATAGATTTGATAAAATTGGTATAGAAAAAAGTGTCGCTAAGAATCGGTATTGAAGTCAAGATATCGGTATCGGTACCGATATCGAACATTTTTGCACGATGTCGAGCCCTAGTGATGAATCTGATGCAGTGTGATAATACTCAATGAAATGTGCAGTTTACATGCAAAATGTTTCAGCTGTGTGTATTTGGCAATCTTTCTGTTACAGAGTACTGGACAGAAACTGTGTTGATGCTGAACCAAATATAAATATGTCTCTGGAAAAACATCAGTCGTGCTAACTCTTTTGCAACATTACGCACCAGAGTCTGTCTACTGACTTACTGTGCAACGTTTTGTAATAAAGTCTGAGCAATACTGACACACTACCTACACATATGTCCGCCTCTGCCAAAAATAACACGTAAAATACTGTTTTCTTAGTCTGTTAGAGTTTTATAGGCTATGAAATTTCCATATAAGTTGTTTTAGCATAAAACTGCAGACATTCAACAAAGCAAATACTGTGGGAAAAGTTGTTCTTCTCACCCCAGTTATCAGTATTTAAATCGGACCCGAAAAGACATCATTGAAGGCCCTAACCCACAGACAAACAAACACACAGGCACACTCACACTGGCACAGACACCCACACACCACACACCAACAAACACATAAACATACACCACAGGATGCTCAGAGAGCGGGTGGGGGTAAGGGGTGGGGGTAAGGGGTGAGCCACGAGTCAATAAACCCTGTGTAATCTGTTCCCTTTAGTGGCATAAACCATCTGAGAGGAGATTACAACCGTTCTGCCAAAGTAAGAACATGCGAGTTCCTAATGGACAGAAACACTGACTACAAACACACACATACAAACACACACACACACACGTGTGCAACTTTGCACGTACTCTAAACAGAACTGTGGAGAGTAAGAGTAGTGTGTTCCAAGACTCTAACAAAGTCATGACTCATGTTTTTAAGATCAGACTTCATGACTTTAATACAAAAAGGCTTTTTTGACTTAAGGGAGAGAGAGACAGAGATACTGAGGAGAAAAAAAGAGAGTTTTTCTACATGTTTTTCAGAAAAGTACTGATTATCATGACAGGCCCACCCTGGACTTGGGCTCCTGCTGAGGTAACTAATGTGCAGCATTGTCAGTTTGTGTGAGATTACGCATCATGGCCTCCACGAGTGGAACTGGAAGAGTGGAGGGGGTCGGGTAGGAGTTGATGAATGTATATGTGTGTGTGTGTGTGTGTGTGTGTGTGTGTGTGTGTGTGTGTGTGTCATGTGTGTGTTTGTGTGTGTTCCTCTGAAGAGCTGGGAGGGAGGATGTGTGGACAGGCAAATCAGAGGGGCTTCTTCATGTGTGTGTGTTGGGGGGAAGAAGGGACGCTGACTTTATGCATCATTAAACAGGCAGACTGAGAACACCAGGCGGAGCTGTCACTGTGGAGCGGAGCTGAGTAGACATCTGGCGCACAATACAGGACGATACACCCACATGTTAGGAAGAGCTGCGACTAGTTTAAACACACGTCATCAAGTTACTTATTGTTTATGGATCATCTCAAACTAATTACAGTGCAGTGGTTATCACAGACATTTTGTATAATAATTTGTTTTTATTTTTTTGATAAGTGTAATGTGGCGGATTTACAAGAAACAAAAACCCCACATTGCCCACTGATCACCGCCGTCTGCACAAACCTCCAGTCAGAACTTCACCACCTGCAACTGGCTAACAAAATCTTGTGCTTTTTCACATGTGGCCTTAAGGTACATGTTTTTAGTTTCAGGTTTTTATATTATTTCCACCTTGATGGAGCAATTATGCCACAGAGATGAATAAATTCCAGGTGACTTGGTAAGAGAGTCACCCTCTGAATGAGCTCCCAAAATGCACAGGGATCTACAAAGGTTGCTGTCGTTGGTTTTCACATTATTTGAATTTCATTCTTATTGCCTCAGAAACATTATGGCAATGCATATGGTAAAAGTTACTGGCAAGTTACTGCAGATGAACTGCAAAAGTTTGTAAAGTACTTGTACTGACATATTACATCTTGAAAGCACTTGATCAGGATATGCACTTTCAGCCTTACTGAACTTTGAGTATGACAGAGGTGGTTATCATGTTTATCTACAGAAACTATTAATTATCATTAGTCTTGTGTCATCACCCATTAAAAGTAGTGGAATCAACGACACCAAGTTCATATTTTCATGTTTATTTATTGCATTGTCAATGCAATAAACGGCTCTTTAAACATGATGGATGGAAGATCATAAACCATCTGGAGCACAACCCCCTCCTCATCTATACTCTTTATGGAACAATCACACCATTTCCCCTCGTGTTTTGCGTTGCTATAAAAAACTGTTACTCCTGTGTGTTTACACAGAACTTGGATGGATGGATGGATGGATGGATGGATGGATGGATAAAAATAATAAAGTCAATGTTGCTTCAGCATTTATCTATCATATTGCTAGTTCTGTTAGCTCAAACATTGTCACACATCTGGATATGAACTTGTAGTAGAAGTAAACCTGAGCCATTTCAAATCTTGTACCTAACATCACTGAGTAGTACCTCATTCTGAGTATTCAGTGCAGCCGAGTTACTTGTGTGCATGCAAACCTCCTGATTCTGAGACTCAACTTCACACTGAATAAACACAGACATGGCATGCGAGTGAATGCATGGGGTGACTCCATGAAATACACACTGCAGGCACACGCTAGCTCAGCTTCCCTTCGTTAAAGTGGCTGTCGGAGGCAATACAGTAATCCTGTTTTAATGGCCGTGCCCCTTCCCCCACCATGATGTGATGGCCCCAGACGTACCGCCGCGCCTCTCTTAAGGGAGAAGTGTCAAAACCAAGTCACCACAGTGTCCTTTGCAACACATTTGACAGCAGTCACACGAGCTAAGAGGAGAAAACCTATCCTTTTCCCCTGTGTGATGACTTCTGATTCAGCCATGTTCATTACTACAGTAGACTGTGCATGCAAAGTTGTAAAGCCATTTTTTATATGGATGAACTCCACAGGAACCAGTTTGGATATCCACTACAATAAACCAGTGTTTGTCTTCTCACTGTAAAGTAATGCCAATCTGTAAGGATTATTCCTCATGCTTAATTTTATCTATGTGGATTACAGAAGAAGGAGAACTGAATGTGCCTATTGTAATGAGAGCCTATAATTAGACTGAACACTACTCACTGCTTTGTCATGTTTTTTTGATTTTCCCTTTCGTTATTAATGAGGCTCCTAATATCAATTAGCAAAAGGAATAGACTTACAGTTTACATTAAAATGACCTATGGTGTAATCATAACACATGTGATGTGTTGTCAAAAGTCAAATAAGGTTACAGACATTAATATCAATCTCTCAATCTCTCGTATCAACTATCTAATTTACAAAATGTACAGTTGGCCAATCGTCCGACATAAAATTAATTAATTAAAATAACACAATTTTGAATTACAATTTATCTTTAAGAGATTTACGATGCGATAATGCCAAATATTTTCTGTTCACAGCTTCTCAAATGTAAGGATTTTCTGTTTTCTCTGTTTTACATCATTGTAGGAGCCACAAGTAACAGTTACTTTCGTTATTTATAGAGCTGAATACTATTTTTCAATAAATTCACTTGTTGTTGGTCTATAAAAAGTCACAAAATAGCGAAAAATGTTTCCAAAGCCCAAGGTGACATCTTCAGATTTCTCGTTTTGTCTGATCAACAGGCCAACCCCCCCAAAAAATATTCACTTTAGCAGCAAATACTCACATTGGAAAAACTAGAATCAGATTGTTCAGCATTTTTGCTACAAAAGATACATAAATGACTAATTGATTACCAAACTAGTTGCTGATTAATTTCTATCGACAAATCAATGAATTGGGTTTAAATCACTATAAAATTAATATCTCTGGATTTAAATCTTTGGACAAAGCAAACATCTTAAAGATATCAACTTGTGATTTTTTATAACGTATTTGT
The DNA here is from genome assembly GCF_021018895.1 of Seriola aureovittata. NCBI lineage: Eukaryota > Metazoa > Chordata > Actinopteri > Carangiformes > Carangidae > Seriola > Seriola aureovittata. Next base: position 13,890,621 of record NC_079364.1, read on the forward strand.
GGCATTGCATGCTTCATTAGAGAGATGCTACAAATGTGGGGACAGAGAGATGGGGAATGACATGCAAGAAAGGTCTCAAATTGTGTTAATGGTTGGCACCCCACCAGGATGCTGGGCTATTTTTCAGTTTTCTGATATTTCAAGGACCAAATGATTTACCGATTCCCTTCAAAATAATCAACAGTTTAATATATAATGAAAATAATCCTTGTCTGCAGCCCTACGATGCAGTGCAACCAATGAAAAAGAGAAACTGATGGTAACAGATGTTTCCCAAAGCTGAGAAGTGAAATAATGTTGGCAGCCTGTAAAGTAGAGAGCTGGTATGTTTCGTGGATGCAGCTGGTTGCATAGTGAAAATTTATAGATGGATTAAGGACTACAGACTTTGATGATGGAAAGATATGTAAACACACAGAGATATACACAGCCAATGATAGTGAACCACTTAGCATAACTCCTACACATAGTGATCTAGATGCAGAAGGCACGAAGCTCCTGAATAAGTGATGAGAGTGGAGAAATCAGCCGACATTTTTTTTTTCACAACATCAGATCACAGAAATAGATCTATGAGGACAGATACTTGCGGGGAAAATACAAATCAACCAAATTACTCTTAAAAGCTTCAAATGAACGACCGATAAAAGGCTGTAAGGAAAGAAAAAGATGGAGTGCGCGCAGGTGCAAGTGAAATCATTTCAAAGCAGAATGTATGGGACGGCGCTCAGCATTGTTTTCTACTGTTGTTGTGAATACACCTGCTCTGTAGGCTATTGTCCGCCTCTCCGACCGCTGCATGTGAAACTCAGCCTCACCAGCAGATCATAACAAACAGGGTCCACCAGGCGACAACACAGATAAACACACAGGGACAGCAACGCACGCACACGCACGGTGCACGGCTGCACAGAAAGCAACTGAACCGTACAACCCTCCTGTCCCTGGCTGGATGCCTGCTGTGTGTGGACATCACCGGTGTGAATATGAAACAGTTGTCTGAAGGCAAAGAGAGATGGAGGCAGCCGACTTCCGCCAACAGCTGCTCAGCCTCAACTTCACACGAGAGACCCGGGCAAAGGAGAAGAGGGGGGGGTTTTGTCATGACAGCAGAGCTAAGAAGCTAATTTCTAAAGCTGTTTTCTCCACATGAAAGGACAACACTACCTTTGTCACTCTTTCCACGCGCGCAGCAACACACGCTCCCAACAACACGCGCACATCCTCCTCCATCCTCTTCCTCCATACTCACCACAGCTGTCTCTTCACGGGGAGGCAGTCTTTGTTGGAGGCTGTCACTCCCATGGCCATCTGCATCACCGTGATATATTTCTGGTACTTCATTTTTTTGTCCTCCTTTACTACTACCACAACTGCTGCTAGCTACTACTTCTACTTCTACTTCTACTTCTAGGAATCCGCGCGCCACAAAAGCGGCACAGGTGAGCGTGCATTCAAATGTCTGTTATTGTCCCCTGGCATCCGCGGCATCTTCGGTGTCAAAAACGCCATTTCCACGTCTGGAGGACTGTTGACAGGGAAAACGTTCCCCGAAGAGCTCAACGAAAGGTACCACGCCGCCGCGACCCATGTCTGCGCTGACTCTCTAATCTCATTAGAGCTCAGAATAGATTGGCTAATCCATTCAATTTTAGTCAGGAGCGGGTCATTGTTGTGGTTCGCTCCGTTGCGGCCACTTATTCCTCTCTTTTTGTTGTTGTTTTGTTTTGTTTTGTTTTTTTTGTTTGTTTTTTTCTAGCGAGTCAAAAGAAAGAGACAAACAGTCAGAGAGAGGATGCAGCGGCAGTGGCACCGAAACGTCTGCGAGGTAGGAAAGAGAGTGCGCGTGTGAGAGAGAGGGAGAGGGAGTGGAAGAGAGGGGTGGTGGTAGGAGGAGGAGGAGAGAGGGAGCGATGTAATGGCTTAAGAGGGGGGAACCTAACTGATGCTGAGTGTATTGTAAAATCGGAGGCAGAGGCGTCGTTTTGTGGTGAGATGTTTTCATGAGATTGGCCCATGAGGCAGAATGAAAACATCAGGGTTTGGGTTATTAGAAAACAGTAAATGAGATAACACTGGAGCTCAGGGAGGAGGTGGGAGGAGGATGATTAGCAGAAAAAGCTAGAAGGAAACATGTAGAGAAAATCAGAACAATGGGCAAATGAAAGAGAGAATTCTAAGGTCTAGTCAAACTAATATATCAAGCCACAAAATGTAACGTTTGCTCCTGTTGACTGCAAATGTGACCCTGAAGTTTAAAAAGCAGCAACATAACATACTCCACAGAATAAATATTCCTATTCCATTTGTTTATCTCATTTTCTACTTGCATTGTGACATTATAGCCTACTGTATGTATGTCATGTGAAATGCTTGTAAAAAACAAATGCACCTGTCTGTACAGCTCATTCACTGCTCATAATTTCTAACAATGTAACTAGTACTTCACATTGTCACTAATGCTTTTCATCATCATTTATACATCACAACTGCCTTTATTTAGTCGAGTTATTTTACGTAAAAAATGTATATAGTACATTTTATGTTGTTGTGTGCCACAGTAGTATATTAATGCTACTGAATGTTTTAGAACTAGATTGATGAAACAGCCATTATGTTTGAGATTGTTTGGAAGCCGTGTCACATTTTCTCCACCAGAGAGCACTGACAATTGTTTTTTTTGTTTTTTTTTTTCAACTGTAAAATATCCTGCTCTGTGAATTTGGTCACTTTTAAATAAAGTAAATTTAAAGGACATTAAAAATGTTTGTTTATGTTATGTTTATCGGTCTTGGCCTCAAAATTCTGTATCAGCATGGCTGTACTATTTCACCATGTTTATGGAGCCCTAAAATTTCCTTCAGGATCAGTAAATATATATCTTATGTTATTTTTTTTTCTTTTCTTATATTATTTAAGAACAACAGGGTTGTTTTCATCTCATATAATTACTGACCTTGTTGCTTTAATCTCAATCTGCTTAAATAGCCAAACAGTCCTTCGCCGCAGGTTTGACCGAATAAGGAGGCGAGTCAACATGATCTCATTTGCGGCTCAGTGAAAGTGAGCCAAGCAAAGCTAATTAAAAAACAGAAAGGATAAAAGTAACAGTAAAAACAATCAAATTCATTTATCTTGTTTATTTTATCTGTTATTTATTATTACTCTTAATAATTATACAATTGTACAGTATAAATACATAAAATGTTTACTAGCTTTCAATAATGAGACTGAACAATATTATGTATACTTAGTGATGCTGCAACTCTCTATTATTATTCTATTGTTTTCAGGCCTCTATGATAACATGTGTTTCATTCTTTTTTCATGTGTGCTATCTCTTACTGCCAACCAACAGAGTAATGTGAGGTTCAGGTTACCTTTATTCACCCTTTAGGTTCTGGTAGTTTGGAGAGTCTTTGCAAATGCTAATCAATTCAGTGATTGATTTGGTATCAGATTTAAATGCCCAGTAAACATGAGTCTTTAGTGAGTCCTCAAGGACGAGGGGGACATCAGAGGAGTCCATGTGCATAAGACCTAAGTTACAGTGACTCCCTCTGTACTGGTATGTTTATGCTGGTATGGCATCTGTCAAAGAGGAGAACTAGTGTTCTTTAGGACTGTAGAGTGATTAGGAGGAGTATGATGTAACCATAAAGACTGATGACAGACTCCTTCTGTATAAACCCCTTGGGCAGGACCATTAACCTTTAAACAAGTTGGCAGTGACGCTGGAGAGCATCACACATTTTTTACAATGAAACCACACCATGAGGTGGGACAGCACATCACTGTCCTTGTATTTACATATTTGTTCAGACTAATAAATAGAATGAAGGAAAGGAGAGCTGCAGTGTATAAACCATAGTCCTCTTGAGATGGCCCATGCACCAGAAAAGTAAATCTAGATATAAACTCTATCAGGAATGAATAACACCCAAAATAAAATTGCCAAGGAGAAACGTCAGACAGCCAGTGCAAACGCAGGTAACTCCTGTTGGATGGGGCAAGCTGGTGAGCAGCTGGTGGGGAAGGTCAGTGGGAAACTGCTGCTATCAGCACTGCTTGATATTGGCAGACATGAAAACAACAGAATATTCACCAAAAAAAAATCTCAACACAACCAACCTCGCCTTTTCTCCAACTCTTCTGATGTGTGTTTACAGTTCTTGGGCTTGGAAAGAGGATTAAGTAAACACACATACACACACACACACACACACACACACACACACAAGCACACACACACACACACACACACACACACACACACACACACACACACACACAAGCACACCAGTGGCTTGAAGGAGGGTGAGGAGGGTGAGGTCACCACAGCAGTGATATGGTTTTAAGCCAGAAGGACAGTAGAGACTGTGTGTGACGCACAGTCCACAGCACACTGTCAATATTCTTTTTAATCTCTGGTAATAAACAAACATTGGTGATACTGACTTGCAAATGGCCCCAATTAGCCCAAATACTTTAAATAGATTCTTTATGTCTCTGACATTACAGACTATACTATATGTGCATACTGTATAAGTGCTCAGTATGCAGCATGTGCCTACTACTGTTTAATTTGCTTAAGAACTAGGTGGTTCAGTTATTTGTCATACAGACATTTCCTTGATGGCCACGAGCAAAAACGTCATGCATTTGCTTCATAAAACTATACACCAGGAGTCCATTTCATCACATTCATAGTCAGAGATATAAATGGCTAACTTGCCCAAAACCCAGCTGTCACATCTGTGATATTACAGTGGGTTAGGGAGAGATGGAGAAGAATACTGGATTGGTTTAAGAGTGAGATTTCCCTCAGGAGCCGCAACCATCCAAATGTGTTGATCCCCCCTCACCATAAATTACACTATCCCCTGGCCCCTGGCCACGATTAATCACATGACCACAGCAGCCAGATTAAATCTGTAGCCTTGGACTGTTCTCCTGTCTCACTCTCGCTCTGCCTCTCTTTCATGCACAAGGCATAGGAATAATCAACAAGCACACAGCAAGAACAGTTACATGGACAATGCCACTGAGCATATACTAGCATACACACGCAGATTACTCTGTCTGTGTCAGCATAGAAATTAGTCACCGAGTGGCCGTTGTGTGTCATCATCCACCTGTTATCTGTCACCACCAGTACTGTTCAGCCCATTCTGAACAACGTCTGCAGGCTACAGCTTTCAGTCAGTGCCATGTGGATGCTGTATGCATCCTGTAACTCAACACTCCACTGCAGAGCTTTCATTTCTCACTGCCAGACCTAAATCTCCACGGTGACACTGGCTCTGGGCTTGGCTAAAGTGGCCCTGACACATTATAGGCTTCATATTCAAAAGCAAAATGATGTAAGCTGAACTGGTTTAGTGAAAACAGTCCTTTCCTTCCTTGTAGAGCTGAAGTAGTTACTCAAGTAATCAATTAGTTGATGGACAGAAAAATTATCTGCAGACAATATGATATTCGATTAATTTAGGTAAATTTTCAAGCAAAAATACAAAACATTTTAATGTTTCAAGCTTCCTAAATGTGATGATTTGTTGCTTTTCATTATCTTACATCATAGCAAACTGGATATCTATGGGTTTTGGACTACTGATGAGACTAATAATGTGAGAAAATAATAATTAGTTGCACGCCTACTTTCATATGGTCTTTGATATTTGATATGCCAATCATAGATAGCCTGGAAAAAAAATTTCTTGGCACAAATATGACAGTGGGAGTTTCAGTTCAACCTGAACCACTTGGTATGATTTGTCCCTGACTACTATGATTGTTGTTCTGCTCTGTAAAAGCAAAGGGTTAAAATCATAATGTAATGAAATACAAAAAGGGTGCACACTACATGCCATGTCAGCTTAGAATGGTTTCTGCACATGAAGCATGCACAGAATAATTACACTTACATGGTAGTGTTACTAAAATGTGATACTGAATTGAATAATATAAGCAGCGGCAGAATGTGACTATGCAGAGCATCCTTTTTTAATTTGTGTTGTAAATGGTGAGCTAAAATTAGATCTGAGATGGCACTGGGTCCATTTCCAAACTGATTTGAAATGCAAGATCATCTAATAATGCTGTAATATTGTAGTGGTATAATGCTATGCTGTAATAGGAGGTTATTATAGCAGCTATGGTTACTTTTAGGACAAGCAACAGAATGTATGTAGGGGACCTGGCTAAAGCTGTTTTGCACTAGATGTTTAGATGTAGGATAACAGAAGACAAAAAGACAAATTGCTGGTGGTAGAATGAAGTTCAGGTCAGTATTGTAATGTACAGTGGAAAAAACAATAAGTAACAGCAGTATCTGCATGATAAAAACCTGCCTGTGATGTGTGTGAGACTTGCCAGAGAGCAGTGATGTGATAAGAAGGCACACATGGACCGCCAGACGTGGAAGCTGCAGAGGATGCATAAAGCATATGAATCCAACCAAGGGTAATGCAATATGTAAATGAAACAGTTGTTGAAATGAATTTGCCTGCTGTTGTTTCTACAAAATTGCATGTGAAATGCACAGGAACATGGCTCAGTGAGGACACATGCACACGCAATACAGGGTTTCTCTTGGTCTACTTCTGCCTGCCTGGGTTCTATCTCAGGTCAAAGCTACAGAGAGGAAGGTAGAAACGTGGATAAAAAACTGTTTTCTGTGGCAGCCATGTTTGCTCCAAAGTCCCACCATCTGTTGCTAAGTAACAGTTGGAAACAGCTGACTTTAAAAACACTCAGCGTCACACAGTTTTAGGGTAGAGGCTGGAGGTGGTGAGGTGTTGGAGGTTGAGCGGAAGACAAACGGAGGGGGAGACTGGAAATGAATGCCAGGAGCCCTGGATACTAAATGACTGCTGTTGCCGCTCGGACAGTGATTTATGGTGTAGCTTCAGGAGTGTAGGGGGTGTGGGGAAGGAAAACAAGGACGGTGCCGCAGGAAGAGGGATATACATGTGAAAAGATATTTTGCTTGACAGTTGCAGAGAAAACTGAACTACTTTACGATACTTGCATGTGTGAGTCTATAGCACTATGTGTTTATAGACGATATTACTTGACGGTGAAATGAAGGTTTGTGCTCCTGTGCCTCCAGTCAGCAGGCTTTGACACCTGCAGCCTTCTCCCCTGCTGCCCTCCCACTGTCACCTTTATTAACAGTCTGCCAGGTGGAGACTTTCTCTCCTAAGTGTCCCACTGTAGCCTTGGATTTGCTGAGGTAAGTGATGAACGGAGGCACAAAGAGCCTGTGGGAGGGAGCAGCTCTCCCTCCTGTTAAAAAAACCCCCACTGTTTACAGGTAACACACAGCAGCAATATACACTGTTTACCACACTTAAACACAAAGGACCTACGTGTCGGGTGGTCTGCTCTGTTGCTGACCATGATGATACAACGAGGCAACCCTTTTTCTATAAGTGTTACATAGGAGATGAATGCACAGCTATATGTTTACATGCCCCAGACTTTTGGGTAAAGAACAGCTACTGTATTATACAACCACACATGGTATCGCCAAATCCACAAAAACAGAAATCAGAATTCAGTGAACACTTTAAATTGCTTAATATCTTATTACATTTTGCATATTTATACCGTTAAAACTAAAGGTTGAGGACACATTTACTGATCCTTTGGAGGATGTTCAGCTAAATGAAGACACACTTTTATTAGTAGTCCCTTGAGATGGATTTGAACATAAAGTATTCAAGGTTTATTACATTGTTGGGTTGCCAGGCTGCTTTAAAGCTAGGGATACGTAGTATTGTTGGCGCTGTGACCAGCAAAGACTCCAGGAAGTCACTGCTCCAGGTAAGAAATAAATCCCATAAATCTGCATTTTCTGCACAGATTAAACAACCAAGATGCAATGTGTGAATTAGTGAGCCGTTTCCAGTCTTTATGCTAAGCTAAGGTGGTCATTGCCCTGACTGTAGATTCAAATTTAACAGACAGACATGAAAGGAATCACAATCTTCTCTTACTCTAAACAAGAAAACAAATTTCCCCAAAGGGTTTTTTTTCATACACTGCCATGGATTGTACCTCATATCTTTAAGAAAGGGCATTCTTATTTGAAAATGACCAAAATGACAGCAAGTATCCGTCAGAATACAAATCTATTTAATTCTACATAGTGCAAGTGTAATCTAGACAGCATGAGAAAAAAGACAAGGAATATAGAGTAAGAGATATCGGTAATGGGATAAGCTCCCGGTCTTAAATCAAACCCCCTTAGCTCAACCTTCAAATAACCCTCCTGAGATATTAAACATCTGCTGAATGACTGGCAAAAAAAGATGTTACAATCTATGGATTTTTGTCACTTAGTGTAAGTTGAAAGAGCATACTTCTTTCTTAAAATGATGCCTAGCCTGACATTAGCACAGTTGCACACATATACACCTGGAAGATGCTCAGTACAACCTCTGTCTTCAGTTTGTTGAATTTGTTATCAACTTGGCATTTTATTTAATTAATTCACTTAAAACCTCAATAAATCCTCAATATGAGAGGATTTTACTTTTCTCTCTACTAATCATGCATGAAATAGCTGTATACAGTACAGAGCTGTAGGTGCTGCCATGTAGCGTTACATGTGTGTGCAGTGTAGGCTGTCGCTGTGCATCCTATCACAGAAATCTAAGCAAAGAATGAAAATAGAGTATTACACCATTTGTGTACTCCTACATCAATAAGCAAGGTACATAGAGTGGCAATCTGCTGCTGTTAATATGCTGTACTTCTTCAACCGTAAATAAATAGATATCTTAAAGATATATAAAGACTGTTGCACCATATAAACTCTTGATGGAGGTGCTGATGCTGTGATTAAATGAAAGAAAGCAATGAACAGAAAGAAGCATATTTCCCATAATGTATTCCTTTAAGGTCCTAAAAGAGTCATCTAGGCACCAACAATGCAACTGGCATTAGCTTGTCATTTGTCTCAATTATATCAGAATAGCAGCCATTTTAACACAGTTATTTGTGTCAGAGAAAAATAAATATGAAAAGCATCAGTGCTCCAATTTGTACAATATTTATTCATTGTGGAAGCTATCGGTTAAAGACCTTCTTCAAAGATCCTTGCTTGAAGACTTTATATGGTTGTAGATGGGCTCTGATAGAAAGCTTGCTTCAATAAATATTTTACCGATCAAAGTTTATATGCTTTTCCTACATTTTCTTTTCTTTTTTTTTCACTTGGATTTGAAATAAACAAAATAAAGACCGGGAAAAAACAGAATAAAAGAGTGACATCTCATTTTGGTGATGGTTGTTTGGTTTGGTTGTTACTGTATTTCTACAAGTAAAAGTAGAACTACTAAGTTGTATAACTTCACTGGACAAACAGTCACAAGTAACAGTACTGAAGCTGACATTGCAATATTGATGTTATCAATACTTACAGTGAGATGATCAAAAGCCAAAAAATTGGTTCATCAAAATATAACACTGATTAGTCTAGTGTTTATGCACTCTCTGATTACTGTTTGTGAAACACGATGAGGTCACAACTGCATGATTCATATCTCGAATACTGAGATTTAAATCATGTTCATCTTGTATCTATCAGTTCCTCTTTGGACAATTAACTGTTGACACTTTAATGTGATATGTGATATCTACTTAAATTACTCACCAGGTATACTTCTGGTATAACTTTAGATGCATTAAGGGTTATTTTTCTGAACTGCATACATTCTGTATCCACCATCAACCTTTGCTCTAACAGTTGTCTTTATAAAACTGGCGTGTAGATCAATGTAAATAGTTGGGCAAACAAACCAAAGCACCACTGTGTATTGTTTTGTTTTTCTCTTTAGAGCGCAGAAATGTAGGGTAAGTTTGACACAACACACAGTGCACAAGTTGTGTTTTATATTCTCAAATAGTGACAGGCTGTGGTTTGCCAGCCAGTTAATGGAGTGAGCAGGCAAACCAAACCACAGCGAGGCCAGTCAGCTTGCATGTCAAAAACGAAACAAGAGAAAGGAGAGATGAGACAAGTCCTGCGATAATCAATTGGACAGGAGTGTGCAAGCTTCTACTGTATGTACGTACATCAGTCCTTTGCCTTTTATTGCAATGGCTGCACTGTGTGATGCATTTCTTACATAACAACACATACAATGTAAAACTTTACACACAGCTGATGTACTTTTAAGAGAGACACACACTCCTCCAGGAGCAGTCTTCTCAGGCCACGACACACAACAAGGGAACACGCACACCAACAAGCAGCCTGTTACATCGGCAGTCTGGTACTGGAAAATCTGAAGGAGTGTAAAGATGGATATGGAGTCTTTAGCAACTACAGCTTGCTCTAAAAGAAAAGAATCAAGTGAACCAAGTTTTCCTGAACTTATGTTACAGACATCCTTCGGTCAAGTTAGTAACAAGGAGCATCACCATGTACATTTCTAGCCCTTCCAATTTTGGCCTTTTATCTATAGCACTTCTGACCATAATAAGGACAATCTGCGTATTTCAAGGTCTGCAAAAACTTGTACTTTCTGCTTTCTGCATTACATACAGTATCAGTATTCTGCTATTGAAATTAATTCATTATCATTTGTCTAAACTATTTACTATTGCATCTTAGTTGACTCTTGACTCTGGTTCCAGCAAGTTTAAATATCTAAATGTCTGTTAGACTCCGAAAATATCTATGACCAACTTTGGGTTCTCTTCTTGCATCAAATACATGCAGACAACATGTGCAGGAATGGGATGTTAAAAAAGTGCTATAATATACCAAAAATATTGCAACAAAATGATAGAGTGCATATAGAGGTGAGTGAGTAGGTGCGTACATATGTGTGTAAGAGAGAGCGGGTGAGATTCTGCTGCACTGAGCAGATCTGCAGGGCCAAGGTCAAGGTCACAGCAGGCTTTACTTCCCGCCAGAGGCAGCGGTAACCTGAACCAACAACTGCAACACAAGCGAGCACTCACAATCTCCAGCCAGGGTGTGAAATATAAAAAGGCTAGCCCGTATGGGCTGGTGTGAATGGAGATCTGAGAAAACATTTTCATGTTTTAACATACAAGTAAGAAGAATTTTATGTCTTACGCTCACAGACCATATTATATAGGTACTGTATGTTGTCTGATGCATCTGTATATCTTGTATCAGCTTTTAATGTTTTCCATTAGTAACGTTAAGCTCTGTTTTCCTGCGTTTCTGCAAAGTGAAGCAATTGATAAGTTAGAATTAATTAACCAATTAACTCACATGAAATCACAGAAACATCTATATCACCCTTTTCAATTCACCCCACACGGAAATATGCCAGTGAAACAACTCTAAATTCCTCGTCTGTGTGCATCATTCAGACTGATGCATCATGAACATGGTAGAACATGCACTAATGCCATCAAGTCGTCCATTTATGTGCTTTTATTTATAAAACCTTGGGCATAAGCAATTTACTTTCATGAGCGGTTTGTCCATTTTGTTTGAGTGAAATGACATAAGGAGGCTTTACAGAGATAACAGAAGGAAGAAAATATGTGTGAAACCAGAGATAAAACATTTCTGCAATGCTGAAATCACTTCAGCACGACCTTGCACTCAAAGTATCTTTTAAACTGGAACATGTCTGTCTAGCAAGGAGGATTTGGATTTTGTTAATCACACTCGATCCATGCTTTCTTGATATGATGAGCTGGCCGGTAAATTATTTGAATTTCACAGTAGATGTGGAGGGAGAGGAAAATTATACTCAACAAGCTTCCAAGGATTTAAACCCAGGATGCTACAAATGCCTGAAGCCATGAGGCACCAAAATACATTCAGTGAAACAGAACTCAGATTTAGACATTAAATATGCATAAAACTCAAGCACAGAACACTGATGAAATGAAAAAAGAGGCGTTTCAAACTAGGCTGTCCATATTTCCATACATCCCTTTAAAAGAGTATTCTGCCGATTTTGCCTTGCAGCCCTATGCCGCTGACGAACACTTTAAAACCCCAAATAAAAGATCAGAAACAATGCAGTAGAGCTAGACATATCATCTTGTTTATTTCACACATTCTCCTTCCTTGGGCAAAGAGAGCAGAGAGAAACAGCTGCTTCACAACAAGGTTCCACTAAATCACTGAACCCCAACTCGGAGTGAGACCAGTCATCCTGCAGAGGAGATTCATTTCATCTACTCCTGTCCACGATCTTAGTCTGTCAGTTAATACTCACAGCTCATGACCATGGGTGAGATTTGCTCTGTGGCTTACCGCAGATGATCCACATATCAAGTACTGACAAAAGTAATGACAAGGAGAAGGCGACCACACATGAACCTAACCCGTTTAGGTTTAGGTTCGTGTGTGGTTTAGGTTTTGTAAACAAAATCAAAGTTAGCCTATGTCAAAAATAAGACAATATCAAATGTATAAAATGGTATGTGGCAATAAATAGTCTAATATTGCTTTCATGTTATATGTCATGTCGGATGTATCTGAGCTTTTAAAAAATGTGAGTCTACCACTCATAGTTTTGACTTGGATATTGACATGAAAACTATTTATAAGTTGGAAACTTTTTTACTTGTTCAACTTTGATATGACACAGGGATTGGAGGCAGAGAGATAGGGAGAGTGACTGACACGATCAACATGAGAGAGATATTGGAGATTATGGTACAGTAAAGCCAAAACATCATCATCCACAAATAGCAGAGTTGCCAATGTAATGTCACATATCTAACGTCAACTGAGCCCCCTTGTCGAGACTCCCCTGCCTATCTTGGATGTGTTTGACTTGATGCTGAGAATTCAAACAGGCTGTAGCTGTCACAACAGATATGAGAAGACTTGAGTACTCTGCAGTTTCTCCGACAAGCTGTCTTGGAAAACAGCTTTGTAAGTATTTTCAAAATCCATAAAACGCACGTAGACCAGATTAGAAAATTCCTGAAAACATCACTGATCTTCTCTTCTCCTACTGATTAATTGATTAGTCAATTCACAGCAAAATGATTATAATTGTATGGAAACGGGAAAACAGCTAGGCTAGCTCCGTCCAAAGGTCACAAAATCTGCCTACCAGCACCTCTAAAATTCACAAATTTAGAATTTATATCTCTAAATTTATTTTAATTTATTTAATCTGTACAAAATACAATTTTTAATAACTACAACTTGTGGTTATATACTAAACTATTTATTTGGTGGGCAACCTCACAATGACAACATGACTGCTGTTTCTTGTAGCTTAATATTCACTATACAGACATGAGAGTGGTATAAAATCGTAACTCTCAGGAAGAAAGCAAATACGCCTACTTTCTATAATGTATATGTATTCATTTAATCAAAAATAATCCAGAAATTAATCCAAAATGTAAATGATTATTAGATGCAGCCCTACCCTCAATTATTGGTGAAAGGGTAAAAATGCCAACAAAGAGTTTTCTTTACTGGAGGGAACCAGTTTCTTTATCATCACCAAGTTCATCAGCAGAAAGTTAAAGTTTTGGAGTGACCGATTACTGATGAAATCATAAATGACCCCAGGTAAATTAATGGGCCATTTCAGTCAGGGATTTTGACTGCGGAGTGACTCATGTTGTATGTTCCTGCCCTACGGAGTCATGCAGAGCAACAGTCAGAAACACTAACCAAATGGCGCTCCTCTGTACAAAACTCCAGTCAGCTTGTCCCCTGATCTCGTTGCCTCTTAGGGGAGATCTACAACAGTAACACAAGCTGGCAGATTAGTCTCAACAGTTTAGAATTTGCCACAATAATGAAACCTCAGACTTACTGCTATTTGGCCTTGGCAAGCAAGAGAAAACTCATAAAATAAGCAACCTTAAACAAAGCAGAGCGAACTATTTGTGTTTCACACTAACAGTCCAAGGCAGAAGACACCTTAATTAAATGACATGGCAGAGGACTATTACTGAAAAGATACAGTTTAGATGTGTTCATTTTTTATTTCTGTGACAGCAGGTTACAGAAAACAGAGATATAAGTTTGAGAGACAGTGCCAAAACACAAGTCACACTGTGTGTGAGTGTTATAAGAAGATGATGGGGCTCGTGTTTAGACAGGAGCATCCTGTGATGGTAAAACAAGAAGGAACACGTCTCAAGATCACAGCGTCTCAGAGAATAAGAGAGAAGCCAGACGTCCAATAATATTCTTTAACTTGTGAATGCCTGTCTTCAGTTTACATTGTTTCATAATACATGAAAAAAAGCTGACACTGAAGTTCATTTCTATTTCAGTGTTGTTGTATGTAAACTTTTTTCACGTGAGAGCTTTTCAAACATTTAAGTGGCTATTAATCATTGGTAATAGCTACAATTCTAATGTAGTGTACAGTACTCCAGCAATTTAGCAATGGATTTCATTATAGTTGGGTGACTCACTAGAGACAGATTAAAAAATGAATGGTCAAAGTCAAAGCCACAGAAACTGAAATCTTGACTTTTAGACAAACTAAAGTACTCCTAAAGAGTAAAGTGGACTTTATTTTATATTGCTACTTTTTCTTAAAGGTACGCAGGAATTTTTTTTACCTCATCAAATTACAGGGGGGAATGGGGGTATCTGATCATATATACCTGTAATTGCAAACATCACAATATATTTCCCATATTCATGCCTGGAAGAATCTTGTGATACGATTTCAGTCACCCCAAAAGTGGACCACACTATTTTTTTTTTACCTCCCATCAGTGACTCTTGCCCTCAAGTCTATGTCCCCATGTGTCGCACAAACACTTGTATGTAAGTAGCAGTAACTATCTAGATTGTTTAATACACTTTATTTTCTTATCTTCAGAGTTTCTGAATTAAATTGTGTCTCTATCTATGGATGAATGCTAATGTTAGCTAGTTTCTAACTTTTGCATAAGTTACAGTTTTACTTTACAGTTAGCTAACTGATAGCCCGCCCTTTCATTTCCAATGTTGGCTTGGCATTTCATTACTAATATATAATTTTATATATTATTTAATATAGGCTATATATTATTTCATATTTTAGCAAAACTGGTGCTCAATGAGCAGTGAGACAATGGGGGATTAGTTGTCAGTTGTAGAGATACATTTTGACAACAATTTCATTGTAATAGTCTTTTGTGTGGCTGTGTGTGTTGTGTATTTAGTTAGTCTTAGTCTGACTTTCCTTTTTGATCTTAGCTTTTATAATAGGAAACTCCTATTATTACCCTTAGTTTTACCTGGTTGGGTAATTGAACAATATTGAAATCTATGTGTGCTGAAGGCTAAATTATTGTATTTGCAGTGGTAGAACGTAGTTAAGTACATTTATTCTATTATTGTAATTTTGATGTACTTGTATTTCCGTTTTATCCTACTCCATACTTCCAGTTCACTACATTTCAGAGCAAAATATTGTAATTTTTACAACACTATACTTATTTGACAGCTTCATTTAAATAAGCAAGGATTGTAACACTTCAGTTCACTAAAGCACACAACTGCGCTGTATAGGGTGAAAAAACTGATCCCCTGATTGTCATTGTATAATGTGCACTCTGTGCACACACACAAAAATGCAAATGTATGCACACATGTATGCGGGTAGTGCGATACATCTTCCAGTGGTTTCACGCTAGTCCACTGATCAACAGGTGGCAGTAAGGCACCACAATATGTTGCAAAGCACCAACAAAGGCAGAGACAAAGAAGAACAGTAAACATGGATGTAAACAATGCCTGTTACAAAATGTTCAAAGAAATGCAAATGATTTAATACGAAGGTAATGCATTCAACATGTTTGTTAAATCTCAGAGATGCAAACAGTGTGTTTTGGTGAGAAACATAACTTTTACTTGGTTACAAGAAAACTCCACAGAAGACCTTTAAATAAAGGATATAAACACTGCTGTCCACAGTAAAAGCTGGATGAAATGTAGCTTTATAAAAATAGGGCAAAGTTAGAGAAGACAAAGGAAATGATGGGAGGAAAGTGAAGAAAGAAAGGAAGGTCAGGTCATTAATCTAGATACTGTAGCTGGTGCTCAGCAAGTAATCAACCCCAGGGAGCAGCCATTTCTTAATGATGCCATCTTCCAAACTCTAAAAGATGACTCACTGTGGTCCCCAGTAACTACGAGGGCAAATAACATTCACACATGGTCTGGCATAGCAGCACGACAGTCCTTGGTGAGACACAAACTTGGCTACCGTCACTCAAAACTTTGATTCTGTTGACAGCTTCTGTCTCGCAGGTGTCCTCTGTTCAAATACATGTTTCACTGTGTGTGCTGCCTAACCGATACCTCTGTGCAGCCTCACGAATATATAAACACGTGCATGCATGTGCACGTGAATGTGAATCATGTCTGAGCCTATAGTATATGCTTGCCTCAGAGTGAGCCTGTTCCCCTAAAGGTAAGCCTGTGGAGCCTGCGACATTTCCTCTCACCCTACTGTCAGATGTTGCTCAGCTGTTGCCTGCATGGTTTCTTAACGGTCTGGGGAGCAATGTACCCTCCTGTCCCTCCTCAGCACACCAACACACCCTGGTGACCCAACCAGGGTTAAAGGTCAGCGTTGAGCCCGCAGCTAGCACCAGAGCAGTCACTCTGGAAAAGTTCCCTTGTCTCCTTTGATTCACTTTCACTGAGATATGTGTGAGTTTACAGAACAGTAATATTTGCTTGTGATATTTTGCAGACATTTTCACATTAAATTTGCTTTTAACTCTTTATTTAGGTGAGGATTCGGCTGAATCTAGGTTGATATTCACTTGTAGAGACTTCTCCAGTGAGATGAAATGGATGCATCTGTACATGGAGGATACAATACACTTTGTTTTATCACTGTGTAATTTTCAAATACCACACTGACTGTTAATGTGTACTGTACATTTTAAACTGACATTTTATCAATACAACATTTTGGGCTTGAACTGATGTTTCCATGTTGTCACAGAGGCTTTTCCATCTGACACAGCAGCAAATGTAAAGTTAGCTAGCCGGTTAGCGTGCTAACTTCAGTAGAAGTAAAGACATGACAGAAACAAGAGTCAACATTGGCATTGCTTTCCACCACTGGAGACGCTCTTGGTGAGTAAAAAAATGAAATTTGATGCTGAACTTACAACGTTTCTTCTAGACTGGTAGATAAACAGTTGTTAATGCTAACACCGCCTATGCAGCAATAGCAAAACTTACGAATAGCTCCTTGAAATATGTATCACATTTTCTCTGCAGTTCCAACAAACGGAGAAAACACAGAACCACCAACACCTCTGTAGCTAACACTGTCTGGCAGCTGCCTTCCTACATCTTACTTTCTCTCTCTCAACACAACATTAAGAAGGCGACAGCTGCATTACATTAATTACCACATCATTATTATTATTATCATATCTGGCAAACTTCAAATCAGCTCAACCCTGGCTCTAACAGTCCAACAGCGACAAGCTCAAAAATGAGCAGGAGGATTTGCTCAGTTATGATTCTGTCACTAAACAGTCAAACACTGAGTTTACACATAATGGCCCAGATTATGAATAACATGTAAGTAAACAAACAAAAAAAAAAACACGAATCCATGACAGATGGGGATGAAATCCTATATCACAGTATATGTAACTTATATTGTATATACTGTAGTATGTACCATGGTACATTTTTAACAATTCTGTATAAAACCAAATTGTTAATGAAGAAAAATAATCAAAAAGAAAGAAAGCCAATCCAGAACTTTAAATAACTGCAAATCAAAGTACTTCATCACAGTGGTGCAAAAATCATATAAGAGGACTTGACAGCCATTCTAGCAGCTATGTGAGGTTGCACTTGTGCTTTGAGCTAAATGTTCATGTCAGCAAGCTAACTACCTGTTTAGCAGGTATAATGTTTACCAAGTACAGCTGAAGCTAATAAGAATGCAGAGATTTGTATGACCATATACTAAATAAAAGACGAAATGCAATTCTGACAAGGTGAAAAGTTAAGGTTGTTACAATTCACTGTGAGAGAGGCATGAATATCTGTACCAAATATTATGGCAATCCATACAATAGTGGTCAAAACATTTTACTCAATACAATAAATGTCAACCTACAGGTGGCACTACAGAAAAACTAATGGAACCACCACAGTTAGAAGGATTCATCCTCTGGGCACCACAAATGCTTATACAAAATCTGATAGTAGTCCATTCAACAGTTACTGATTTATTTCCGACCAACCTAGGCCATTAGCATGGCTAAAAATCAATCACATGTAACAGTCTGGATCACTGGTTTACAATAATGCCCAAAATGACAAGATTCACTCAGAGATGTTAAAGGGATAGTTACCAAGGTATAAACACTACGGCAAAATCTCAGACGACAGACAAATTTATATTATCTGACCATGTACGTCTTCATATCACCTGTAGTACCAACCTCTTACTGTTAGATGCTGTCGTCATTTGTGCAATTTCTGACATTAGCTTTCACTTCAGGACATATTTACAACTTCCTGAGTGCAGCCTCTTTGAATTGAACCCACTTAATGTTGGTGTGTGAGAATGAGGACACTCCATATTTTCAGTTTAGCAATCGACACTGTGGGCTACCAATCCATGTTACAGGTTAGAGACACAAGTGAGTGAAAGAGACACTACATCAAAGATAAGGCTGAGAATAAAACCCCATCCTGCGGTGGCCTTAATCCTTCAACACCTGCGATCTGAAGCATACTCCTTTGATGTTGTTGGTTCAGCTGGAGAGAAAGAGACTTGATAGGGAGATAGAGGAAGACAAAGAGAGACAGAGAGAGAGATGTGGAGATAATAGACTGCCCATTTAACACAGAACTAAACTGAATGCAAGTTGAGGTGACATATTGGTGCAGATAGCAAATCAACTCTTCTATAACTCATCGATGATATAACTCCAGTAAGGTTTACTGCTCCATCTCACTGACAAAGTACTCCATGAAAATGCTGACTGGCTATCTGGTGGTGTCTGGAAGCAGTAAATAAATAGAATTCAAAGCCAGCAGCATTTCATAAAGATACCAGTTTTCATTTAGCTTGTCTGGGCGCTCTGGACACTATTTCAAACAAGTCCCTTCTTGATCCAGACCTCTCTGTACTGGATAGTCACCCCATTACACACAATGTCTCTACAGGCCTCACATGGTAGGGAAATCATTGCTTTTTGCTGCTGTGCTATTGATTCTGTGTACTGTTTGATTATGCTGCTCATTATTTATGCTTTCCGGTGAATGTGTTTCATTAAAGAATACATAAATGAATCAGTGTACCCGCTTGAATTCCCCTTGGAATGTAGCCTTCGCTTGGCCAAAACCTACCAATTAAAACATATGAAGCATGGTTCCTTGTACTGTATTACTCCATCTGAAACATGGCCACAGTAGTGGTGTACCACTATACCAAAAGAGTCCAAGACTAACCAACACCAGGGCAAACACAGCATACAGGAAGACCAAAACCACGTCTCTGTAAAAAGATTATAGCTGAGTCTCATGAGAGAAATAAAATGGGAGACAAATCCATGTAATGTCATACTGAATTATTACAGCAACATACCAGAGCTGAAACAATTGGTCAATTAACAGAAAATTAAGCAAATTTAGAGTCATTTGAAAAATATATTTAAGCAAAAATGCCTAACATTTACTGGTTTCAGCCTCTGTTATCTGAATATTTGCTGGTTTTCTTGGTCTTCTATGATAACAAATTGAATACCTTTGGGTTATGGATTGTGGTTTGAGCAAAGCTATGTAATATGGGACCTGGGAAAATGTGATGGGCATTTTTCACAATTTTCTGACATTTTATAGAGTAAACAATCAATCATTCAATCCAGAAAATAATTGTCAAATGAATTGAAAATAATCATTAGTTGTAGTCCTAAAACATACTACCACCAACAGCTATAATACAACAACAATGACAATACAGTAATCTAGGCTACCACACAATAGAACAATATCACAAGGGACAGAGGGGAGATGGATGAGGCCAGGACAGCCAGCTCTGCCACCGCAGGCCATTTTCTCTGTCCAGCAGGAGGGAAGCTGAAAGGACAAAATCAGCACAACTGCAAAAAAAGGGGGGGGAGAGGAGGACAGATCCTGTAATTTTTACATAATTGAGATTATGTGAATAATTACTTGATATCAAAAGACACACAAACACACAACAGGCCAGAGTGAAAGAAAAGAGCAAGAAACATGTAAAATGTAACAGTTGGAGCATGAATGCACCATGATAATACATGCTCTTTTGCAACATCAACATTTAATTAGGACGAATGTTTAATTGTTTAGATTATAAAATGTCAGGAAAGCTTCTAAAAAAATGTCTATCACAGTTTCTCAGAGCCTAAGGTGACATCTTCAAAATGCTTGTCTTGTCCAACCAGCAATCAATTAGAGTCCACAGCAATTTAAAATGATATAAAACAGAGAAAAGCATCGAATGTTTACAGTTGAGGAGCTGGATCCAGGGGATGTTTGGCATTATTGCTTGATAAATGACTTCACAATGAACCGATTATCATTACTGTTGTGCATTCATTTTACGTCAACCCACTTACCAATTAATTTACTAGTTGTTAAAGCACTACATTTTATATTACAGTATCTCATATATCCTAAGTAACATACTGCAAACACACACACAGTAAAATTCATATTCCAGGGTTGTTGCACTTTTATTTGTGCAAGAAAAATAAAAGGGTTACTGTGGAAAATTTGGATTTTGTAATATTATCGTGAAAACCAAGCTGTTGTCTACTGCGAAGGTCACTCAACAGCAGTTACATGATTAATGTTGTCACCTGTCCTTCTGCTCATATTAAACCTCGGTGTCATGTAGCACCAACCAGCCCCTCTTTCCAGTGCTTTGTTCTGAACGGAGCATGTTGGGGGGTTGGGTATAAGGAACAGGGTGTGGCTTCACTGTTGTCATGGCAACACAGTTATCAACCAGTCAGTGTATGGACTGGAGGAACTCGGTCGCCAAATGACAATATATGCAGGCAAGCTGAACAAAATATTACAAATAAGCATGCAACAACCTACATGGAGTCTCTGCCTTTGTGCATGCAAGTCACACCAATAGAAAAGACTCAGTGGCTACACATTGACAAGCAGTATATGTGTGCTCACTGGTTCTCCAAGTAATTCCTATGTACAGACCCATAATAGCCTGTTCCAGAGTGATAGGCTCTCTGGCTTCTCAGAGTTCACACAAGCATAGCCCATGACTTATACCAGCAGCATCAAGGCAATATTGCTGTACAGCAATATCTTCCTTAATAGGCTGCTGCTGTTATAAAACACAAGGTTACATGACATTATGCTGGGATTCGTAAACAGGAGTCAATGGGTTCTCTGCGTGTGGCTGTGTGGTAGCAATGAGCGCCTGACCTGCAGACAACCCCAGCAAGGAGGTTGTAGAACATAAAACAAAGGTGCTGATGTGTACAGACAGCCAAAAACTGCTGTCCAATATTTGAGTCTACAAGCCAGTGATGTTACTATGAACAAGTAAAAAATGACAATATAAAAATGCAAACAGCTTTTCATCTATCAAAGAACACATTTACCTACAGCAATCGTTTCTGTCCCTGAACATTAAATATATAACAACTGTGTCAGACTGGGAAGTAGCTTAATAATATGCTAATCCACAGTTCTTTTCACTCGTGTCTCTAATTCAACATCACAGTCAACATAGATTTGCTGTCCAAAGGTTGTTTAGAAGATACTGTATGGTCACTCACTTCCTTAAGAGACTCACAGTGACTCAATAAAAGCTGCACTGTGCCAAAGGAAAAAAGCACCTTAACACAAATCTATTTGGTTAATAATCAATACAGGATTTTGCTTTAATTATATTGTCAGACTGAACTGTTATATATGCCATATTAAAATGGACTGAGTTAATTTTCAACTGTATATGTTGAAAAATATTACCATCTGGTGGTGAAATGCAGTACTGTTGCAGTACTGACCAGTTTTTCCAAAACCTGGCAATCCAAAAGTTGTTCTTATTAATTGCTCTTAACTGATCTATAACCATGAATAAATCAATTACAGCATATGAATCCTTTATAGATAGTAGCTTATCAGAAAGTGGTAGCAGAAAATAAAGAGGGTCTAGCTAATCTGTCTCCTTGCAGTTGTAAAACAGTAGGATTCCCTTGTTAGACTTTTGAGAAAACAACATACCTTTCTGTGCATCACAGAAGAAAAATCTTGGCTTGTGGACAACCAGTTCATTCAGGAACCTGTGTGATTGACAGTTCAGGAGCAGGGATGTTCACATTTATCTGTTTTTTGCTGTCAGTCAGTTGGATCCTCTCTTTGCCATGTCACAGACGGTCACACTGAAGAAACACATTAAGCAAACACACATTGTTTACTCGTAAAGTTAGATGTGGTCAACCCTAACATGAACTTGGTTTGCTAACATTAACTTCTCAGACCGGGTGTTTGAAAAAATAAAAAGCAAAGAAGGATATTTGGTTTTTCTTTGGCAACTGCCATCTTAAGTACTAATGTGTTTTATGTGGTTTTAGATTTAACACATACAAATACGAAACATTACACTATATAATTCATAAAACTAGTCTCCTTAACTACTACCGGTCAAATATTAGTTCCAGTGTTGCCAGATTTGACTGATTGAAAAATAAGCCAAACATCATAAAAGCAGCCAAATGTTTACTTTCATTCGCGATAGGGGTTTAACATGATCTTAAATATCAGTATGGTTATAATATAAGTCTTTTTTTTTTCAACAAAATTATTTGGACAATATTTCATTAAACGTTAAAAGTTTCCCCAAACCTTTAAAACAACAGGAAGCAGCCCAGCGTACAACGTTACCATGGATGTTGCCATGGTTGCCATGGATTAAGTTACGCTATTTTTTAGCCTGTTTGTTTACAATTTGGAAAATTATGAACGCCGAATTCCCTATAAGCATGTCCTGTTTGCTGCGTACCACTATATGTATTGAGAACTATCAATTAATTACTTTGATACTGAAAAAAACTTAAAAAGGTGATCATTCAGAGGTTAGTTCTGGTTTTATACGGAGCGTCTTTTTTCTGTCTAAGCGGATTTATGGACGTTTTGTCCGATGAACTTTAGAGATAATGATATCAAGGAAAGTGTAAGTCACGCAAAATCTAAAGGTGTGTGCTTATCAAGTCTGCTGTGTGGTCAGATTTGACGTAGTGATGACTGATTGTTGACACTAAACCGCGGCAGTCGGGCCTATAAGGGTTTTGAAGGAACCTACCTTCTACACTGGTTGATTGTGACAAACGGGCCAAACTACAAAAGCTAACTTCCTGTTGTTTGTATATAACACTTGCATGTACCTGTCCCTTTCATCTCACGCAGTATTTTAGTCCCAAACAAACCTCCCCCTCCTACCTCCCTAGCAAATCGTATATCCGGTTGGTCGTTGAATCCCAAATTTCCGACAGTTTTCGACAGCATGTGAAAGCAGCAGAGCAGTTTGAGCGCCAAACCACAGGCACCACTGATTACAGCTCAACAATATCCACCATTTTTGAGAAAATAGAGCTATACTCCTAGCTAAACCTAGCAAACAACTATTTTGACAAAAGAGAGGACTGGTGCTATGTTTACGAATAAGTCTGCCTGGTTTTCAAGCAGTGTGCCGCAGACATGTTACAACTTCTGGAGTAAGTATTTAAAACCCAATTGAGATAAATAAATTGTCATAAATCTGATGTATCACTCATGAAAAATGATGCAATAAAAAAAATTATTATTTCTTGTTTTTATTCATCAAAAGTTCAATAAACACCTCACTTTTAAAAAGTAGTTTAAAAAAAAAGGGAAAAAAAGTATTTCCTGTGTTAAGGCTTTACATGATATGATGCCATTTATGTTAACATTATAACTAAATAAAGATTTGTATTGTCTTTAAAAGGAGAATAAATATGCAATATACAATAATAAATGTACAAATCTCATTTAGGATCTGTAACTTATTTCAAGGTGGACATACATTTTGCGCACACACTTTGATTTTGGTAGTTGGAGTTGGCTTTTTGGTCATAACATATCTTTGTTGTAGTGCAGGAGGGTGGGACCATTGCTGGTTGGAGGACAGCAGATTATCTTTTCAGTGAAGATGCTGCATGTCCAGATACTGTGAGGTGAAGAGCAGGGTACAAAACTGAAAAAAACTGCACATTTTTCATTTAGCAAAATGCATTCCTCTGTAATCCATTTAAAACTATAACTTTAATTTTGTTTTTCAGGATATTTGAGAGCAAAGATTACCTGTGCAACAAGGTGACGGTTTTTCAGAGCTTGTTTCTGTCTGCCTGTGAGAAGCGCCAGAGTGTAAAGTCTGTGTGCATTGGTCATTATGTGCTGCCTCCAGCCTCGGTACAGGACGGTGAGGACTACTATATGTTCATTCAAAGCCCCAGGTTTACTATTACTGTGTATGTAATTAGATTAATTGCAAATGTATTAGAAATTTGTGACACTGAAGTAGAATATTAGCTATAAGAGGTTGTCAATCCTCCATCTGGTGGCCCTTGTCTTGATTTTGGTTTTAAGACCTTTAAAGCTTGTTTATTGTAAACTTGTGTTTTATCAAATTCATTTTTCTCTATCTGTCAAAACCTCAGGCAAGGTCAATTATCAATACATTGATATGACAGTTATTTTCTTTAATAATCAATTGATTGCTCAGTTTGTAAAATGTCAGAGAATTGTGAAAAAATACATCATTATTCCCTGAAGCCCTTGTTAACATTTTGACATATTACAAATAGTAGCTGCTTCACTTTGAAGGCTCAAGCCAAAAACACTAGGAACCACTTTAATGAATGATTCATTTCAAAGTAAACCACTTTTATGAATTATAACTTGTGCAATGTTCCTCTGATTGCAATTTCAGAAGTGAGAAACGTGGTTGGGAGGTTGATTTGGGAAATAGAGGATGAGCAGGTAGTAGCACAGGTAAGCACACCAGGGAATAACACAGTGGCAAATCACATAAATTACTGTAATCACCACAGTTAAACTGGTTTCTGTTTTCCAGGGATCCTCTAAGAGTTTCAGTTGCCAAACAGACGACGAGTACAGTGAAGGAGAAGTCAGCATAAGCAAGTATGTCAGGCTTCTACGTTTAATAATTAGAATTATATCTCAATAAAATGTAAACTGTCCAGTAAAGTAATTAAGTCCCTATTATTCTTTTTACAGTTATGAACTGTCTGACACAGACTCATCAGAAGTTGAAGCCCCTCTATGTGGTCATTTTCAGGATTATCCATCTAGTAACATGCTTTCTGGTAAGGCATTGATCCTTATTTACTGTGTGTTCTTTGAGAAAATGTCTGTACTAGTTTCTCATAAGATAACATTAGATAATTGACCTTTGTTGAAGGTCTTGTGCAGTCAATATTTAAATTATGAGGTGATATTCAACATCTGTTAGAAGAAGTTTGCTGTGTGTGTTAAGATCTGGCTTTTTTTTCTCTTGACTTATTCACTGAAGGGTATGTCAGCATGGACAAGCTGCTAAAATATTCAGGTGATCTGTGTGATTTCCATCCTGGAATGCTCCAACTGTGAAGCTCACACATCAGCAAACATGCACTACGAAAAAAGCATGTTAAAGAAGAAGTACTAGCTGTGACGTTTGCGGTTTCAAGCTGTATATAATGTACTAGCAGATGAGTTATGAGTTTGTTTATGTTTGCATTGCCTTCTTACTCATGTTTGTAGTGCTGATGTATACACTGATATGAAATAAATCTGAGTAACATGGATAATTCTGATCTCGTTTTGTAATTTAGTCCACATTATATCAAAGGAATTGTTTCATCCCTCAAACGTAGTCCCTAATTTCTCATGTTCCCCACTGAAATGAACCATCTCTGAAAAAGATAAATGATAAGTACTATGGTACCAGGAAGTGCCACAGAAATTATAGCTCTGTGCTAAGCTAACAGACTTTAGCTTAGTGTGTAGCGTGGTAGCGCCCACCCCTACAGGGTGGACTGTCCCGCAGTTGTTTGGCCAATCACACGCTTTGTTTTGGTAGCAGCCTCACTGTCAGGAAGCTGACTGCCGATTGTACTTTGGCACAGACAGAAAACACAAAACAGGTCCGAGGTTTCTGTCGGTTTCTCGTCTCGCGCCGTCGCCGCCCTGTTAAGAGCTCACTGCTGCATGTCGTGATGGCGCAGGAAAATCTGTCCGTGGTGCTGCACTCTCAGGGAGACCTCAGGCTGGTAAGAGACCGACAACAAACTTGTACCATTTGCATGTTTGTCACAGTCTGTGAATAACGGACTGTCGCCTTTTTGCATTTTGTCCGTTTCTGACAGGAAAAGCGCCCCGTCCCGGAGCCAGGACCAAATGGTATATATACTCTATATAAATATGTGTTTCTATAAAAGAAAATGCCGGATGTTGAGGTGCAGTTTATCACCTTATCAAGCATTTCAAAATCCTGTGTACGTTAGATGATCATTTCAAATGCACTTAACTTCATGCAGTCCTGTTAACTTTGAACAACCTGACTCTCAGTTTCAAAGCTGCAGCTGCATGTCAAAATGCTTTGCAGCTGCACCTCCATTCATTTTCCCACATGAATGTATTTCAAACTGCTGCAAAACTACTTTTTGATTCAATGACTTTGAAATGTATTTCAGAGTCAGAAGTACATTTTGGCAGGGCTAAAAAAAAATCTGTCTTAAAATATTAGTGCATATTATTATTTGTGCAATTCAACTTACAATGCACTGGTGTCAAGAAATAGACATTCAGCCTAAAATGAGAAAATGAGTGAGAGGTCTGGAATCAGGCTTGTCTGTGGTGTCCATTTCTGACGACAAAATGTGTATCAGTCAGTGTCACTGGGTCCCTGTCTTGTATCCTGTCATGTTTGGTACCCAGAGGTTTTGCTCCAGATGCACTCTGTTGGAATCTGTGGATCTGATGTCCACTATTGGCAGCACGGCCGAATTGGGGACTTTGTACTCACAAAGCCCATGGTGTTGGGGCACGAGGCGTCAGGGCGAGTGGTGAAGGTTGGATCAGCAGTCAAGCATCTTAAAGTAGGTAAGTGGGTGAGTGGTGTGTGTGTCTCAGAGCTGTGTGATACCAGTGGCAGTGTCTAATGCAATGTGCGCTTCAATAATCAAACGTTTCAGCTTTTACATTTCACACAAATATTTATCATTCTGAAAGGTTATATTACTTATCTCAACTTACAAAGCATATGGACAGAGATATGTGGAGTATTTCTCATACTGCATATACATTAATGGCACTCTAATGTCACACAATGCACATTGTTTTATGTTACTAAAAACAAGTTCACTTAAGGTGCTAGAACAAACGTTTCCAGTGCTGTGAAGCTGACTTGTGTTCTTTAGGTGACAGAGTGGCCATTGAGCCGGGTGTGCCCCGCGAGATGGACGAGTTTTTCAAAAATGGACGATATAACTTGTCTCCCACCATCTTCTTCTGTGCCACACCCCCAGACGATGGAAACCTGTGCAGATACTACACGCACAGTGCCAACTTCTGTTACAAGTAAAAGTTTTTTTTTTTTCAAGATTACGTGCCCATGCAGCAGATGTTACTCAACAACTGCCTGATCTCTGACTGCCAACTGACTCTTTTGCCTAATCTTTGCATATATCCTCTTCTGCTTTTCCCCTCCTTTGCTCTCTCCGTTTCTTTGCGCAAGGTTGCCTGATAATGTGACATTTGAGGAGGGAGCTCTGATTGAACCTCTGTCTGTGGGGATCCACGCCTGTCGCAGAGCCGGCGTTAGGCTTGGCAGCACCGTGTTCATCTGTGGTGCAGGTAAAAATGAACCGCAGCGATTAAACTTGCACAATAAGTTGAGTCACCAGCTGTTGTAGGAAGATTTCTGCACATTTCAGGGCGTACTGCAAACTAATACAGAAGAAAAGATTGCCCTGTATTTAAATAACATGTCTGTGCAAGTAAGGAATCTGGTTTAACACAGTGAGAATCATACTGACTCAACAAAACTCAAGTGAGGCAAAGAACCTGTGAACCTTTACCCAGTTCGTATGAGACTTAATATGTAACAAACCCATTGTGTTGAAAACAAGGCAATGAACATTAAGGTACCTGTGTTAAGCAATACCAGGTGAAACAGTTGATCATTTCCTATAAGGGTTAAGTTAAAGCATTTAGTATAGGTTCAGTTAGTCTTTTGTATGTGAACATTAAAATTTCAAATTCAAAACGTGTTTAAAATAATGCTTGCACATTACTATTTTATGTTTAGAGGTGTTACATCGTATTTCATGCAGTGTCTACAGTCCGCATCTTGTTTATTTCCAGGACCTATTGGGTTGGTCTGTTTGCTCGTGGCCAAGGCAATGGGGGCCTCACAGGTCGTCATCACCGGTAACACACACGCAGCTTATAAACACTTATGTCAACCGAAATGACACAACATACAGATTCTGGTAGAATTGTTTTTGTCTCTAATGTCTCTTTTGCTGTGTTCAGATCTGTTCCCAGAGCGCCTGACGGTGGCCAAAGAGCTGGGTGCTGACTTCCAGGTGACGGTGAAGAGAGGAGATGGACCCCAGCAGCTCGCCAAGAGCGTAGAGGACATGCTCGGAGCTCCGCCTCACATCACTATTGAATGCACTGGTGTTGAGAGCAGTATCCAAACTGCCATCTATGTATGTGACTTTTATGTTTGATAATTAATGTACATTTTGAATCCAGGACTTTTAGTCATAAGGATCTGAATTCTTTCACCACCGCCACCTATTATCTGTCACTTCATTTCATCCACCGTGAAGAAAAGTTTCAGTATTTGCAGAATCATAAAACAAATTCATGTTATAATTGATTTTTTTTTTTTCAATCAGGCAACACGTTCAGGAGGCGTGGTGGTGCTGGTGGGTCTCGGCTCTGAGATGGCCACTATTCCTCTGATCAACGCTGCTGTGAGAGAAGTGGACATCAGAGGAGTCTTCCGCTACTGCAACACGTAAGAAAATATCTATTATGTTCACTTCTTGTTCTATACGTGAAGGTTTAAAGCAAAGCTGCAGGCAGTTCCACTACCTACCTCACAGGGAGTAATATTTTACAACATTAATGTCCTTGGCTAAAGCTCAACTCATGAGGTAATTATTAGGTATGACAGAGAACGAACTCTTGATTAAAATATTTGTCTTGCTGTGTTGCAGCTGGCCGATGGCCATAGCAATGTTGGCGTCAGGTAAAGTGAATGTGAAGCCCCTCGTGACCCACCGCTTCCCTCTGGAGCAGGCAGTCCAGGCCTTTGAAACCACGCGTCAGGGTCTTGGGATAAAGGTCATGTTAAAGTGTGACCAGAATGACCAGAACCCTTGATGTGACCCGCCACAGTGAAACAAAACAGAGCGACTCAGCGTGATAGGCAGACATCCACAAACTGGACATTGACCCTGAGAAAGATAACAGAGCTGGTTTGAAGAGACACACTAATAACAGCACTGGCTGCTTTATCCCCTGCACAAGACATGTAATTAGCATCAAATGGTACGAGTGATTATTTTATGATGATCAACTTTGTTATATAAACAACATTTAAATTGTTTTATGATTGTTTATCTTTTGCAATTGTTTTGCATCTGGAATTTAAATAATTTTAAACATTGTAAACTTGGTAAATAAACCCTTTAAATAATCAAATATAAATTGCAGTGTGTTGGATTTCTTTATTATAGTTATTTCTTTTACACAACCTGCAACTCCTAGTTATAGACATTAGGGGGAACCAGAGGCTCAAAGTGGCATGCGATTGTACCAATTCCATGTATGGCATTAGCATACAGTATGTACACTATACTAGTTGTGATAAAAATGTTTTTATAGTTATTTTAGTAGAAATTAATGTATTTTAGAGTGCAGGAAACAGATGCATGTAATCCAGCTGCAACATTGGTGTGCCACTGTCAGTTTAAAATCATAATGCTTTTCTAAAGATTTAATCCCTATTTTCTTTTCCAAAATCTCATGGGGCAGTCTCACCACCATCTTCAATTTATTATAATGTTTTTCCAGCGATGAGCTGCCGAGTGACACCCAAAGATCAAATTTAGTGTGCACACAGACATCTTTTCAAGATATCTAATTAATTTCATTACTTTTCCAGTATGAACACACTATACGCTCAAAACTTGCTCCAGTTCCACACGACATATGAATATTATGCACAGTATGAACAATATGATCATTGGAATAGTTTACTATTTTTCAGTTAGTGAACAAGAAAATAATGTACTGTACAGATTTGTACTTGCAGGAAGAAAATACAACACAAGCGCCAATGCAGATCAATCAAATGGAGGCACCAACAGTTAAAGCTCACAAAAAAAGCTCCTGCTGCCTTGTCCATTTTTTTCAGCTGTGAGCAGCTCTGCTGTTACCTGCGTGTGCATTGCATCATGGGAAACACCATACCTCAACAGTAAACTCAAAAATCAAGTAGGTTTAGTCTGCATATGGATTTCTTTGAGCAGACATTTTCATTTCTTTTCCAGTGTGAAGACACTTCAGACTGGGACCTGCTCACAGTTCATATGTGGGGAACTGGGACACAGCTGTGCTTTTCCTGCAGTGACAAGCAAAAATCTCTGCTGTGAAAAAAGTTTTCTTTCCACACCACATAGTAATGTGTGCCGTATGAACAATTTAACAATTGTAATGATATACTGTTTTGTAGTTAGTGTACAAACAAAGCAATGTACTTTACCGTTTTGTGCAGGAAACGATGCAATACGTGCACCAGCAGACATTGATCAAAGTACGACTTTGGAGCGCCACTGTCATTTGACTTCATAAAAAAAAAAATCAAATAAATAAAAAATCAAATTTTAAACATTTTGTTTTCCAAGATCTGGCATCGTCGTACGTTCTACAATTTATTCTTTTTTCAGCTGTGAGCAGCTCCTCTATTTCCTCATATTTAAAACCTGCTTATGTTACTGAAAGTAAGACTTTCTGAGGCAAAATTGACACAAGTCAAAAGTTTGATTTACTATATACTATACTATATATATATAAATTAAAGGTATGAGACAGTCAAAAATTGACAAATCTCATCATTTTGAATGACCATGAGTTTTTATTTTTGTCATATATAACTTTTCAATAGTTTTTTATTTTGCTGGTGGCAGTGAGCTTCCATAAAAACAGACTAACTGTGAAAGTCAAAGTAGGTGCACAGGCCACGCCTTCATATGACAATACACAAACATTTCAGAAACAGTTTGCAGTTTGATCCAGTCCAACAAAACCAGCCAGGTTTAGCTCAGGTTTTATTATCTTGCCACAATGACATGATACTACTTTACGAAGCATGCACACAGATAATGTTCATATGGTTAAAATTGTACTACGATGCATTGTAAAGCCATTACTCTGCTGTAAGGCTTTTTTCTGTCACAGTGTGTGATTCACAGTTCTCTCTTTCCCTCTCAAGACTGAAAGCCAACATACAGGTGGGAAGATGTGACTAAACCTGTGTGTTTTGTTTAGTTTTTTTTAACATGAGCACAATACTAGACACGTTAATCTTTATGTACAGACATTCTAATACTGCTTATGGCAATGGGACAGCTCACACAACACAGTTACATTCACAATCCACTCATAGTATTCATGAGTTTCAGTCAGGAACACTAAAGATGAACATACAGTAGAGTAGCACGCAAAAGAAACTTCATTTTTCATACATGTGACTTTGATATCAAAAGCATAATTAATGCATGTTAGAAGTGTAATTCAGTTGCTTGTTATTTAAATGTGTGAATGTTTGTACATGAGATTTAGAAAAGACCATTCAGAGGTTGAACTTGTGTATTGCCGTAAAATGACGTAAATCAAAAGGATATGGCGTTTCTCCCATAAACCCCTGCTGCAAGCACTGGTTTGATTCACATGTACATAATATATATCAACTTACCAACATTTCAAACACTAAAGTAATTCCCCTTTTTCACTGGCAACCACTACAATATCCGGCATTTAATTGTGTCTTTGCCATCATCAAGGCCTGCTTTCAATTCAACAGCAAGATTCAATAAATATTTACAATGCAGCTGTGGCCCTTCCCTCCCCACTGCCTTCAGTTACAATATTAGCAAATATGTATTTACATGACAAATAAATAAACAGAGAAGAAAATGAAACTATACAAGAAGTATAGTAGAAGTATCATATTCCATTACATGAATATAAAAAAAACAAATTGTGATGCAGTCACTCGATAAGTCCATACACACGATCACACACAGAAAAGCACAGACAGGACAAATAAATAACAAACATTATCCACTCACGCACACGTACACACAAACATACACACACACACACACACATACATACATACATACACACGCTGTCTCTTCAGCTCTAAAGATGGAAAAAGCGTCTCATGTCAATAAAATGGCCATTGCATGTTAATAAGCACAGACAAGGGAGAGATGAAGATTTGAAGTCATCAGCTCAAAGAAAAGAAAAAAAAAAAGAGAGAGAAATAAATCGACAGGGAGAAGCCGTCCTCCCCCCCGGTCACCGGTCAGCTTGGTTTGCCCTGTAAGATAACCAATCACGGCTGACAGCCCGTCATGGGAAACGGTCCCTGGCCATCGTTCATATGTACAAAGGTGTCTCCTGTCCTGTTAGAAGTCTGAACATGGCCGCCGGCATAGTCTTCATGTGAATCTGCCGGTGAGAAAAATAACATCACGATCTCAAACATTTATTCTGTGTGAAAACAGAAAAATGGATTGTGTGTGTGTCAGTTTGTGTGTGTATTTTTTGTGCATTAATATTCTGTCTTTGTCAAATTTCAAAGACCAGTAATAAAGATTTTGAACTCCAAAGCTGGAGTTTCAGCAGTTTCTACCCCATTAACACCAAAATTGAACTTCGAACCCTAAAATTTATGTTGTGTCTAAAAACATTAAATATAACTTTTGTGTAGTGTTCTGTACCGTATATAGCAGACTTAAAATGTAAAAAGTAGTGTGAAATTGACTACACAGAAATCAAACTAAAACGTTGGTGATGGGTTCAATAGTTTATATAGTTTGTATAGTTTAATGTATGGTTCTGACTACTCCAGTGATCCGGTATTGCGCTTCCACAGAGTTGTCAGAGACAGAATTAAAATAAAAAAAGAGTCGTCAAAGTAAAATTGAAGCAGCACAGACTGAGATGTCCTGACTTTTATTGTTGTAACATGCTGGATTGTAAAGTTCCCATTATGCTGGTGAACTTCATCTTCTGTTAGACTTGTGCTGCTTGGTAAATGCCTACGTCTTTCAAACACAATGCCCCACTTTTGTACGGCAGGCTTTCAGTTAAAAACATGTTGTCTCCAAGCGCAGGCTGAAACAACTCGTCAAGGTTATTTTAGTAAATTTAATGTGATGTGTAAAACCCGTGGCAACCTGTGTGCAATCTTTCTATGCTGTGTATAGTCATTATAAAATAACAGTGATAGTAAAAATCACAGATATTTGCTACAAATTTGCACATGTGCATTTGCATGTCTTTTTTTCTTCTGTGTGAGTGTACAGTATGTGTGCGTTTCAGTTTAACCTCGCCAACAGAGTTCGAGAGGGCCTGGACGATTTTCTCATGTGCTGTGGCCACCACACTCTGCCCGTTGATCTCAATGATCCTGTGACCCACACGGACTCCACCTCGCTCAGCGATACCTCCTCGCATCAGACTGCATATCTGACATTTAAAACACACACACACACACACACACACACACACACACACACACACACACACACACACACACACACACACACACACACACACACACAAAAGTAAAAGCCATCGGAAGATTAAAACAGCTGCAGTACGATGGGGATGGCATCCGAAAACGGAGGTGTTAAGGTTAGGAACGATAGTTTATGTTTAAAAATCCAATGAAAAAGGAATACCACATTAAATCTGTGCTAAAGATAAGGGTTTTCTTTAGCGGGGATTGTATTAGGTGTGTAAATATTGTCTGCGTCAAAACAGCAATTTATCACAGCTGACACAGCGTTTCTTCAGCGTATCCAATACAGAGGAACTAAAATAATGAGCAGATTAATCTTAACTGAGACAGGAATGTGAAACAGAAACTTACCATACGGTATCAATACAACATATATCATACTAAACACCAAAGTTAACAATTTGTCCACAGGAAAAACACAACAAGGCATTAACATTTTTTTTCTTTTTTTACAGACATCTTTTGTTAATAGTACTAATATCAAAGTAATCCACCAACATGCTCATGGTGGACAGAAAGAAGTCAGATTTAAACTTACAATGCCGTTCTGGACACTGAAGCCCAGCTGATACTTCAGATCTGGCCTCTTAATGAGGACAGTGGTAACAGGAGGGCAGCTGACGATGTTCATTTTCACCTGGACCTGGTTCTTTAAGCCCTTTAAGACACACAGAGAGACGCACACAAACATAGAAGCTTGTTCATTATCACAAAAATTATGTGGTTAACTTGTTTTAACTTGTAAAATATCCCACGGCATCAGCTGCCTCTTCCAGCCACACTCTTGTACACACCATCAGTGTCTCTGTACCTTAATGATTCCCTGACAGGTGGCGAGTGGCAGCCCTACGAGGCTGGTGTTGTTGATGGACATGATCTGGTCTCCGATGCTGAGTTTGCCAGAGCGAGCCGCTGGCCCGCCGTTCATCATGTTGGCTAAGATAACTGTGGGCAGAATGGAGCCCCAGCCGGACTCCACGATGACCACACCTAGGATCTCCCCTTTACTCTTCTCCAGCTGCAGCTGTGGAGCGGGAGGAGGAGCAAACAGTTTGTTGGTCATTCTTATGTTTGATCATGTTCAGAAACCGACCATTCATCGTTGAAACCATGACCGGATCACACTGATGATTGATTTGAACATGTTCTAGTGCAAAGACACAGACAACAACACTCAACACTATTCTCAGCGTTTCTTTGTTTTCACTCTGATAAAACCACAACAGAGTCACAAACATTATTCTGTTCACATCAGTGTGTTTCAGTCTCTTCTCCCTGAGGTATTTGCTGTGCTGAGAAGGACCTGATTCAGCTACAAATTGCTGGAAAATGTGCAGAGAACCCATTTTTGCTTAGAACATATTCCTAATTTGACTTGTTCTAGTTCACCTCCATGGATCAAAGCGGGAATCTGTTGTATAACAGCAGCTGCAGCTCAGAGAGTGGGGCTGGGAAATACATACTGTGTGATATATACAGCAACATGAGACAATTCAAAATGGTCACACCTTAAGTCCCCCTAGTTAGCATTTTTAAGTAGTATATAAACATTTCATAAATGGTTAATAACATACTATGTTGTAGTTACAAGCTAATATAAGGATATTTTAATTGTTTATTAATGCACGCTCTTTGTCAACAATTGTAACTTATCCCATGAATTCATATTTATATTATTACAACTATGTTTTACTGTATTGCTCTTCTGTTTATACACTAGCCTCCACTTATGTTTGCCCACATGAGGAATCCTAGTTGTTAAGAAATACATCAATAAACCCTTATACACTGATTAGAACTAAAATGTAATGTACTTTAAACCCTTTAATAGGTGTTTATATTCTGCCTATAAATACTAAATAGGGGGAATTGAAATAAAATGTTACCCACTAGACTATTGCAGGTAATGTGGTAAATCATTATCTTCTATTCTATCTATCACAAGTGTGCAACTAATGATTACTTTCATAATGATAGTTCATAATATGCTGAATATTTTCTTCACTGATCTTGAAAACAATGTCCTTTAAATGTTTTTGTTTTGTCCGACCAACAGTCCAAACCTCAGATAAATGTAGTGCAGAAAAAAGTACAATATTTCTGTGGAAGAGAAGTATGCAGTAGCAGAAAATGGAAATACTCAAGTAAAACACATCAAGTACATCAAATTTGAACTTAAGTATAATACTTGAGTAAATGTGCTTAGTTATTTTCCACCACTGACCATATTAGGCCTTAATCTCAGCAGCATCTTTACGAGCAGTTTTGAAACTGCACCTCAAACTCTCGCCTGGTGTCATTTCAGTGAACAATGTGACAGTGTTAACCACCACCATGTGTTCAGGGTCAATATGTGTTTACGTTAGGCATAAACACAAAAGATTACTAGTTATTTATTTATAGTCATTTATTACATCATTATTTCACAAGCATGTCCAACCACTGTGCACATCTCAATACTGTCTGAATGCAGAATACATTTTCCTGCTACTTGCACACACTTGGAGCCCTGAGCCGTGAATTTATTCTCAACACAGTTGGTTAGGAAGCTTTAGTGCTTCAAGAAAGCCCAATTTCCCCATCACTACAAATTACTCATGTGCCTCTAATATAACAGCTGTGTGGTGGTGCCCATGCAGCCTCTCTGCTCATACAGCAGAAACTGTTTCACGGTTTCTAATTCTCTTAAAACCCCCAGCAATGCTCTCAGGGCACAGTGTTAGGTAAAGGAGAAATCCTACAGCAAAAAAAATGTTAGAGTTGACATGCTCTTAGTCGATTTTCCTGTACCATCTGCCTCTTGATCTCTCCAATTAGTTACTGTATACTTGTGTGTTTCTGTAATGGGCCTGCAGCATGAGTTTGATTTGTGCCACACATGTGAAGTCTTTGTGTTTATGTCTCATTTTTGTCCTGCACTGACACAAAAAAAAAAACCCTCTACAGAGAAAATACAGTGTGTAAGTTTTGTGCATGCACGTGCACTAAATATAGACCAACCTCTTTGCAGTTTTCAGAGTTGGAGAAGTGAATGAGGTCGTCATTGTACATCTCCTGGGTGTTGATAATGTCGCTGTACTCCTTCTGGCTCAGGTCCTCAGGATTAATGCCATTGGCTCTCAGAAACTCCTGGTAAGCTACGCTGAACGCCTGGCCGATGGACTGAGCGATAAGCTGGGCCTGTGCACAGAACAAGCAGGAATCATGACATAAATGTGTTTGTGATCTTGCATTGTTAGATCCACAGAAGCTTATGTTCACTCAGCTGCATATAAATAACAACACAGTGGGGGAAAAAAGCATCCAGAGACATCAAGCAAAAGTGGCACTGAGTGTAACAAGAATATGTTGAGGCATAATTTAAACTGAGGAGAGGAGGGCAGAAAAGAACAAAGACAGGAACACATCCTGCTCTGGTCTCAATAAAAAAGGATTAATGAAGGCAATGAGCAGAAAAAAATCTAAAAAATCTACTTAATAGATAAGTCTACGTAAGTTAATTGTTTGTTTTTACCACAGTGATGGAATGATACACAATTTCAGTTTATCAAGTGTCATCTTTAAGTTACAGAGATATTCCAGCTCTGAAGCAGTTATTGCCAACCAGGAGAACTCTAGTGGGTAAAACAATAAACAAAACAGAGATTGTTATTTCAGTAAAAACTATTAATTAACATATATGTGTTTAATATTTATATTGTGTATTGAATTACCAATAAATTACCAACCTCAACCAAGTAGCACGATGCAAACTTGTCCAAAACTGGTGAAAAATTGGACTAAATATAAACATAAAACTTCCTGGATCACTGTGTGATGTTGTAATAATATCCACTTTTATATAATTACCAGTGTTAAAAAAAAATCCAGTTTGACATAATCCCAAACACTTTTTAAAGACAGTGAGCGGTATTGATGAAGCAAAGCTCATCTGACAGGGCTGTGGGGGTCGTGAGCATAGTGTACTGCTATAAAGCAGCCCAAGTGCAAAAGACATTTGGAACGAAGGAAAGGAAAAGTTTCAAAAAGTGAAGTTAGTAAAACGTGAACATGTAAAAAATGAAAACCCCAAGACTTATGCTGGCTCTGAGAGATAATGTAGATCAAGAGAGTAAAAAGGGGCACCTCGTTTTGCAAAGCCATATTTTCCCTACTTCCCAATTTAATTGAATTCTACACTTGCATATAAATCTCCTGCAGAATTTGCAGACATTAATGCCCCAAACTCTCAAAATCAATACACTGTAAATTAGTTCTGCTGAACAATAAAAAAGTCAAAGATGGGCAAACACTGCACACAGCCAGTGGGCTACAATAACAGAAACAGTTTATAAACTGATGGATGAGCAGCTGAATGTTTCTATTATAACTCTGGTCGGCCTTTAAAACCTGGCAGCAAAATTAGACGAAGAGCGGACAGATTGGAGTCCAGCCCTTATACTGACTGGCACAGACGCTGAGTTGCTGGCTCTTCTGTACAATGTTGTTCATGTTGCCAAGTCTTGCTGAATCTGCTTTAACGAGACAAGCAGCAGCTCTGTGGTGAAAAAATAAATCAAAATCAAAAATGCCCAGCCAACTTACATCATTTCTCATCTGTGGGTTGCTCTAATTGGTTATTGAAGGACGCACAACAACATTTTTTTCGATTTTCTGAATATTAGTAACAATATTTTTAATAACGTGGAGAAAATATTAAAAAAAAAACCAAAAGATTAAAGATAAACAAATAAAATGATGCCTTGGAGCCAAATGGAGGAAAAACATTTGATACAGGTGATAAATGGGAACCTGAAATAATATCTGAGAATCAAATGACACTTAAAAAGCAATTTAATTTCTTTCATAAAAACATCAACAGGCACAGCAGGTTTGTGAACTTGACAACACAGGACACACTTACATCCTCAGACTCGAAGACATGGCATATCATTTTGTACTGCTTCTTTGCCTCGGGTGCCCCAGGCGTAGTTTCAATACAGTCCTGTGAGGCTGTGCGTGGCATCCGGCGTCTTGCCATCAGGACCACGATGTTCCCAATATCAGCGATGTAGGATATAGTACGGAGTGCGTTGTCCATCATCGTTTCCTGTTGGCATATGAAGCGGAATCACTTCCCTCAAAAGCAAAATCAATGAAAATCAATGAAATCTATGAAAAGGGAACAACTCATGTAACTGTTATTTGCATGCACAAGTAACTCAGTAAAACCACAAAGAGTCATCCACAACAGGACCGTGATAGAGGCAGTTCAACCGTGTTAAAAATATGTGCCGGTGATTCCTTGTTGGGCCCAGCAAATGGAGAAATCACTGCATCACAATTGTACATTGAACTGACAAAATGATGTGTTAATGCATATTTCCACACTGAACTTTTTTATACAAGTTCTCTGATACAAGCATAACTGTGAGGAATATTTTGCAGCTGTTACTGGTTTTTATCGATTCAGCCAACAGCCTGTTTCGAATAATATTTGAGAATTTTAAGTACCTGTGTGCAGCATATTTGTTGCCTTTCTTTGACAAAGCTGCATGATTATTTCAGGGCAGAGAGTGAGATGAAAGTACTGTTGATAGAAAACATAAAGGCCCACTTTTGACTGAATTGAAAACTGGTGCATAATCTCACCCAATGGCGTCCAGTAAATTAGATCTTGAGTACATGTTCATCTGGAAATAATGAACAGGTGCACAAAAAAACTGGATATCTGAGTGTTTGTGTTGATGGAACAGAGTGATTTGAATGGCGTAATCATGTTTGCTCACTCAGCCTACTAACTGTTTTGCATCATGATATAGATTTTGAGGGATTGCGTCTGAACATAACTATGAAACAGCATTTTAGAGAAGATATGGACTGCAAAGGTGAATCTGTGAGTTTGCGGAGAGGAACTTATATTTGTTCACATTTTATGATAATACGCTAAATTTAATTTCAGCTTAAATTAAATTCACTTCATTGACCATTTCTGGTGGTTTTATTACATTTGCCTAATTAGTGTTGTTGTTGCAGCCCACCATTGGAGTTGTTCTTATTATGAATCAATGTCAGAAACCCCATGCAGGCTGCACTGAGCCTTTTAATTGCAGAAAGAAGGCATTCTACTCAGAATCTCTCTCTCAAGAGTGCCAGGACCAGTGGCAACCAGATGGAAAAGGGAGGAAGATAGACACTGCATTGCAGCACGTTAGCTTCTGCCAGGTGGCTGCCCACACACACACACACACACACACACACATACACAATCTGACACTCTGCTCAGACGGCTCAGACAGCAGCTATAAGACTGAAATACTGCAAATGAATCATCTTTCACATATACATTTAACTGAGCACAAAGCTCTATTCATGATCTCACGAGCTGCAAAGCTCCCAGAAACATCTCTGCTTCTATCAAAGACTCCACCTCCTATGAAGACTTGTACTGCTGCTTCACACAGCTGCTTGCTGTAAAACTAAAGGGCGAGAAAACTTTGTCAAAGCTTCTGCAAGAATGGAAAGAAGCTTTGTTAACAAAAAAAAAAAAGAAAAGAAGAAAAATTCACAAAAACCTTCACAAAGTCAAACTTCAATCTGAATTTTTTACTAGGCATGGCTCTAAAATAAACGAAAAAAACATTCTGTAGTCCATATTGTAACAGCATTTTAACAAATGACTGATCAAGCAGAGGTGTGGTCATTATTTGGCTATTCATACCAATGTTCATCTCTGAAGAAACATACTAAAACACGCAGGGCAGATTGTGCTGCAGTCAAACAGCTTGCTCAGTACGTTCCCTCTAAGTCAGACTCCATGCCCAGATGTTTGTTTGCAACATTTTTTGGCTTTGCACAGTCTATTCTTACCCTCAGTTAAAGGGAACTCTGACGGTGACGTCATGAGATTAAAAAGCAAATAAATAAATCAGAATCAGTGGTGGGGTTTCATAAGAAGCAGTTTGTGTCAACAGTTAAGCTGCTTTTATGATGACACAACAACACTCCCCTGATATGTAGCCTTGTATAGCTCAGTGGGTGGTAGAGGTGGGAAAAACCGGTGAGAAAACACACAGAAACACAGAGTGTGTGTTCTCGCTGGTACTCACCTGTGAGTCTGCGTTGAGGACTTTGATCCTCTGGGTGGAGATGAACAGATCAACCTCAGTGAGGGTTTGAGCATCTCCGTCTGCACTCTGAAGAAACATACAAACAGGAGTCGGTCACATCAACCTCTTTGACTTGAATTGCTCAAGATATTTGTACCAAGCTTGAGTATTCACAGTTATTCACAACTGCCTGAATGGAGTCTGTGTTAAATGTAGGAAAGTCTTAGTTTAGACATCCAAAATGCATGCATCATTTAGGGTCCAGCGAGAGAGATGCTTGTTAGATGGACAGGCTGTTAAGACTAAAGGTGCGGTGGAAAAGGCAGAAAAAGAAAGCATTTGGCAGTGGTGTTCGTTTACATTAACTGCCCTGGCACGAGGATGGCGAGCTGGCATGGAAACAAGAAACAGCTTAACACTAAACCCTTACCAGCCGGCTGGTACACGAGTGAGAGCAATGTAGCTCTCCCTCTGATCACTTTGTGCTGCAGACTAATACAATTATATTTTAATTCCTTTAATAAAAATTGCCTGAAGCATTTAAAATAAGGCAATAGTGCGAAAAACATTAACAAAACAGATATAGCTGTAAATAAATATTTCATGTAATAAATAGTGAATCATTTATTTGAGACTGTGGTTTATAAAATTCATGAGTAATCTTAATCCCTACCAAGTGTCTGAAAATGCACAGAAACTAAGGAAAGATTAGAAAAAGATGTGATTAGGTTGTAATCCACCTTTTAGCTGGAACCGATTGCAGCCATACTTCCTTCTGAAAATCCAACTTGTCTTGTGGATTTAATGCATGAGGTTATCATTACAGGAGAAAAGAAAATCAGCTTCTTCTGATGGACTTCCGCCTGTGTGATTGATACAGGCGGAAGTCCAGCCGATGATAAGTCTAGAAAGAAGCAGTTTTGTGGTTCTGAAAGCTGATGCGACATGTTTGATTAAAGCTAAACTGTGATGTCAAGTTATACAAAGATATAACAGAAATATACAATGGAACAATAAATTGAGACCCAAAATTTAGGGCACCTGACAAATAACCATTTCTCCACAGTGTTAAAAAGTTATATGATTTTTCTTCTTCTTTATTTATTTATAACATAAAATGCATTCAGCCAGAGCAGAGGTTGTTTACAGATGATCCCTCTCTCCGCAGTTTGTCACGATCACTAGAGTGAAAAGAGGCAAGATATGAATGAGAATTAGAGTGAGAGTTGTTTTCTGCTTTAGTTGGTGTAAACTATGTTAATCATACAAAATTAGACATGCACTGAATTACAATCTCCCAAACACATAATTTAGCTCACATGAGGGTTACGGCGATGTAAGTACAAAGAAGAAGTAGTTGAAATTAGTTTTTGCAAACACAAGCTGCAGCTGATGAAATGAGCTCTGTGTTGGGTTAAGTGATGTTCTCTTAGGTAAGATGAAGTCGTACAGTATGTCTTTAGCCCTGAGGTAAAAGGTCAATATATTCAGTATGCTGCGCTTTTTTGTCAGCAAAAACTAGACAAAGTATTGTAATTTCTGTTCTTGATATATTGAACAGACTATATTGACACACTATGATATTCATAATGTTAGGGAACTGTGCCAACTGGCTAGTAAACAATTTTACTGACCAAAGAAACCTCAATCACAAAACAACCAAATCCCTCAAAGCTCCCCTTCTTCATCCTTAGAAAAGAAACTTAAATTAACTTAAAAATGTTATTATCGCACTTATATCTCATACATCAGACACAACTAATATATCAGAGCCTGGGTAAGTGGTTAATCTTTTGTCCTTACAGTGTGTCATTACACCCTTCAACATACATTTGTACTCTCATGACACAGTTACACAGTGTTGTTGTGTACATACAACTCTCTCATACACAGTAATAATGGCACTGTATTAAGAGAAACCCAAGAAGTAATATAGGCTGGAGCTTCTCCCGTAATGTCCAGCTGATATGACTTCTGCTGCCTTGTAGTCACAGTGGTTGCATATAAAATCGCGTCAGTGTGTGTTATTAAATTTGGTTTCAGTGGTTCTTCAATCTTGTGCCTTACCACACAACTTCAATCAGTATAAAAAGCCCTTTTACGCAAAACATTTTTGGTGTGCCTGGTTAAAATCTGCCATTCCAATTCCAATTTTGCT
The DNA here is from genome assembly GCF_021018895.1 of Seriola aureovittata. Taxonomy (NCBI): domain Eukaryota; kingdom Metazoa; phylum Chordata; class Actinopteri; order Carangiformes; family Carangidae; genus Seriola; species Seriola aureovittata. Next base: position 13,933,703 of record NC_079364.1, read on the forward strand.
TCAGACATTGCTGAAAATATTATACAGACTTGTGTGACCAGTGTGACCATAGTTTAGACCAAACTTTCTACCACCTTCAGGCTTCTGAAAGACTGTTGCTGCCAAAATTCATAGCCGTTCACATAAAGAAAAACATGTTTGCCTAATGTTTGAAAAAAACCAAAGATTTGTTCAACTTAATGAATGCACTCAGAAATGTGCGAGACACAGATATGAGAGGATACACACACACGGGCAGGCACAAATGAAATGAAAAAGGAAAGGTGAGAGTGAAGGGAAAGTGGCTTAAGGGTCTTTCTTTTGCTCTGTTTATTACACACCGCCTTTTTCTTGATTTTGGCAGCCTTCTGTACCCTCTGGCAGGCAGGCAGGCAGGCAGGCGTTGGGACGGGACAAGGTCAGCGGATACGGGAGCACAAAAAACAGGAGGAAGAGGAGGAGGAAATAAAGAAGGTAAATAAAAGAAGGTAAGACAGTAGAGCCTCAAACCAAACGGCAGGTGTGCTATCGCTGCTCTCAGAGACAGAGAGAGAGAGAGGGAGAGAGAGAGAGAGTGACAGAGGGAAAGAGAGAGAGAGAGGTGGTGTGTGTATTTGAATGTGCTTGTGTGTGTGTTTGTGGAGATAGCGTTTGCACAGCCATGTTGGTTATCAGATACAAATCAAAACAGCAATTACAGAGGGTAATAATTGCTTTTTCTCTTTTAAACACAGCAAATCAAAAGCGTGCAGACATGAATTGACACGGTTCCTGCATTCTTGACATCTATATAAAGTTCAATTAGGAGGGTCTAGAGGGTTTTTTTTGGATGTTGTTTATTTCTATTAATGAGTTTAATATTTCAAGTTTCAGTTCATTTGTTTATTTACCAAACGAAAGACAGACGGTAAGAAGCCCATTCTATTCTAAAAGAATTACAGCTTACAAAGTCAACAAAGACGATAATTCAGGTTGTGTGTATGGGCTCTGCTTCTACCACCTTCCATGCTCATGTCACAGTCTAAACACTATTACCAGGAGATAAAACAATCAACAACACACAGAGAGGCAAAGGAGGGGATAAAGCCCTGAGCAAGGATTTAAAACTGTGCGCTTGGGGTTTGTTGTTTGGGCTGCATCAAAAATAAATAATTAAACAAATACATAAAAAATACAAGCTCGAGTCACTGAAACAGCTTAGATAAAAATGGAGGCAGTTTTCCACAGTTAATGTGTCTGATTAGTTCAGTTTATTGGAGGTGGCCATACAGTTGTTGGCCTTAGATAAGTAATCTTTTGAAGTACTCTTAGCACTTTGTAATCTTTCAAAATCAACCCTTCTGTGTAAGGTTCAAGCTGAGCTACCGCCCCCTCTCTCCATCTGCCATCGACCAGAGGAAATTATCTCGACCCTCATTACATTTCCGAGTGTGAGACTGGATGTTTGGCTGAGCCACTGTGCGGAGCTGTAACCGCTAAGACTGCCATTAGTGAAAAAAAGCAGAGTAAACAGCCCAAAGGGAAGAGTCTTTTTCGGGTTTTCATTTTGTAAAGTTTCCTCCTCCGTGATCAGCTCGCACGCAAGACACACATCAGAGGCTTTCAGCAGCTTCTACTGCTCTGCTGAGGAGGAGCTGAGCAGGGGGGTAGTAGACAGCAGGGAAGAGTGACTGGGGGTGGGGTGGGGGGGTTTGGGGTGGGGGTAGCTGCATAAATATTACACCAAACAGAGAGAGCATCATGGCAAAAAGATCTGCTCAAATAACCTATACTGCCTTGCTACAATTTACCTGGTATATTTATTTTTACTCAGTTCAGCACTACAGGGTCTAAGTGCCTTCCTGTGCTTGTACTACTTGTCTGGATGCTGGAGCAGTATGACTGATCTACACTGTATGTGTGGGTGGGGGGGTTCGTGTGCTGTCAACTGTGTCCATTTCAATGTCAACCATTAAATGTTGTTGCTGTACAGCCATTAATTTGTTCACGAGGGACAAATCAAGGAGATAATGGACGACTTCATGTTCAATGGACTTGTTCCAAGCAGGGGAAAGCATTAAAAGGTGATGGCTAACTGTTGCCATGGTTTCATCCTGACAAGAGTTTTTGTAGGGAAGGCAACTGTGCATGACAGAGAGTGAGCGAGCGAGTGAGTGAGAAGAATAAAACACAGATTTGACAGATGTGAAATGATGCCAGTAGACATCCTCATTGTGGTGAAAATGGCTTTTAGACTGAAAGCAGCCAGCAGGCCAGAAGACTTGAAGATCCTGGTCTGCCACTTTTCCTGTCACCCTTTTTCTTTGTTTCAGATTGCACTTCGATTGGATTGTTGATAGAAATACTTGCAGGCATCAGTAGCCATTTCTAGCCGTCCTCACCCACAATTCGACGAACACTAAGACTCTTTCTTTGAGCCTGCATGTGGACCACTAACCCTCGATCCTAAGAAGACATGGGACAAATGACACTGTGCTGAAGCTTAAGTTAAAGGATAGGGCTGAGTACTAGGACCAGTGAGGTATGAGGACAGGGACTTAATCATCTCAGTCTGTCCCTTAATTAAAGGATCAAACCACATGTTTTTTTTACTTAAGGTTACACAACCATAAGGAACTTGCAAAATGTGGTTAAAATAAAAAACAATGCGACCGATTTTAGAGGCCAAAATGGATCTCTTCACTGGACACAGAGTAGAGTTCATTGAATTTGGCTGCTATTTACTTTTTAATGCCTCACTGATGTTTGCTGATACCATGCACCTGGATCTTGATCATGAAAGCTGACCTAGTATCTCAAACTTCACTGTCTCTGTCTCTCTTTCTCTACTGATTTAATTCCTGACGTATACCACTGGACAGCTATACTCACATGTATCCATCTCATCAGTGACAGGTCTCATTACAACTCGTAAGCTTCTAAAAGTAGACCACTACACAGGAGGTCATTCAATATTTAGAAATACAGCCAAGCTTGTTTTCACATGAGAGGAGGATAAAAGAGACTGGAGTCTGGGTAGCAAAAACTGTGCACCAAAACATCAGCACTGCATTAAGTCATCACGTCACGAAACAATGTTCTTTGATCACACCTGGCCTCTGAGTCCACGAGTAGAAAATGCCAACTTTTTGAAGAAAGCCAAAAAGTTGAAACTCTCTTTCCTGAAAGATGGAAATTTTGAGTTTCTGTGAAGATGGACACAAGCAGTAACAAGTGATGAACAAAGCAAACAAGCTCATCGAAAATAACATGATCTCATTTAAGCAGCACTGATACCATCCACAGTGGTTTTCTGAAACTGCACTGAAACAACATCATCACAACATTAGAGAACAGCAGGGACTGAGTGTCAACAAGGGAAATATAAGGTTTACATGCCAGCAGACCCATTATCCTGCCGGCTGTGCCAAACACACGCCCTGTGGCCCAATCTGGCCAAGTTCTTTAGCTGCCCTAGAAGGCCACTCATGCCTGGTATATGACTATGATGCTTTGACATAACAGCTCTGATGTCCATGTACATTTTATTCGGACCAATCTGGGCCTCGACTAAAAATATCTCATAACGATTAAGCAAAAATAACAAAACATGCAAACAACATGCTGAAATAGCGGGGTTTCACTTGTGTGCTTGAATTTGTGGGAATGAATAAATATTCCCTTCCAGATTCAGTAATGTGAGAGATGTATTCAGACACTGTATAACAAACAGGATCGAAGATGCAGTATTAGCCATGTAAAACTGCTCAACATATTTCCTGCAGGTCTTCTCTATATTTTGACAGAGCGTTACCAATGCATCCTACGCAACAACAAGGCGGCTGTAACATTGCGCCGGCACCTCTGGGGAGAGGAGAGAGAACTGCCATCATATTAAAATGCTCTTTGAGAGCGGGACAGCGAACCAAAAGCACTGATCGGAGGCTGTCTCTTGGGGTGTGAACAAACACATCTTAACAACACCTCTAGGGGCCTGAAATAGGTTAGAGGGGAATAAGCTCTCGAATAGCTGTTTTCCATTTCAGGCACTTTTTTTTCCAGGGACCTTTCTAAGTACTCAGGAACTACAATCTAAATTTAGTTCCTGGTACCAAAAAAGTCCAAACTCTGGTGCTAGTACTTTGCAATGACTCAGGAACTACCAGGCAAGACTGTGTCACTGTGTCATTGATTGATCAAACACAAACCTCTAGGCTGCTACAACTTGTACAGTAAGAGAGCTTTACTTACCACTTATGTCAATATCAGTACGAGAGATGTTTTAACGTCAGTTTTTATTGATATTAATATCCAAGTCTGGTTGACTTTCCAACTTGCAAAGTCTGTTCAAATATGGGACATGCAAATATGAACTGGAAACCACAACGGGATGACTCTGTTATTGTTGTCTAAAACAAAACCATTGTTTTTTTCGTCCATTATCCGAATAATTTTCCTAATATTCACAGCTCTTCAGATTTAATCAGGACTGCACAAGGGGACTAGTAGTACCAAATAGATTTAGTTCAGAAGAACCGTAAAAGATTAGGCAAATTAGACCAATGACAAATTAGAAAACTGAAGCGGAGCTTCATCCTGTTGTGTTTTGCTGTTTGAGTTTGATGTAATAAATTAATAAAAAGGAGGTTGGAAACTCCACAAGACGGTCTCCACATGGATGATCTGCTGGCTGTTTTGAGGCTGGATGTTTTCTCTGCTGTAGAACAAAGTTTTGTTTTTGTTGTTCAGACTCTTTGTTCTCTCGCCGCTCCCTCTCACATTCACTCGCTAGCTCTCTCAATCCCGGCTCTCTCTCTTGTTTGATTGCTGCGCGCTCCATTTGTTCACTCTATCCATGTGACTGTTTTTTTTAACTATTCAGAAAGCTATAAATATAACTTTGTTTTTAATGTTGACAAACAACAAGAAATTTCCAGTATAAATACGAGTGCCGCCCATCACTCCCTTATTTTATGACTAAAGCTGTACAATAGTGGAAGCAGCTGCGGTATCTGTGTTTGACCAGTCAACATTGAGCCCTGAAGACTCCATTGATCTCCTGGGAAAGACTGTACAGTGGGAATGCCCTCTTAGTCCCTGAGATTAGTTCCAGTGACTTTTTGGTCAAAAAGGGACAAAAGAGTCTCCTTAGAGATGTAAAGCTCATCCAGGGGAAAGCAACAGCATAAATGAAAAAATGTGACCCGTCAATTAAGGAGAGGTATGTTTCTTTTCATGATTCTGACCACTGGATACCTTCAGGGTAAATTTTTGTGTTTGCAAGTTTGAGTCAGTGTGGCTGGAAGTGAGTAGGTGTGTTTTTGAGTACCTTGACCCTGCTGACAGCCTCCTGGGCCTGCATCATGCGTATGTTCTTGGAAGGGTTCCTCTCAGAGAGCAGCTGAGTGGAGCCCAGGTAGTTAGCAGCAAAGATAATTCCATCAATCAGGTCTTCTGGCTCGCAGGGTCCTGGGACTGAGCCAGGGAGAGGCAGAGAAGATGGTGATTAGCGGGGAGACATGGGGAGGGACAGAGCATGGTTAGACTGAGAGGGTTGGGTGTGCGGTGGGGAGGGTATTGTAATCACTGCAGTCAATGTGCTGTGTGGAAAAATGGAGCCAAACACTGTTGCTCTGAGATGGCGATAACAGGCTGGGTGGGACTGAGCAGTGAGATGGCCACTGGTTGCGAGCTAATGGAGGTGCAGAGCTGGTGGGAGGCTGGTCTGAGATTAATTTGTGTCTGTGATATGTAGATGTGGACTCTCAGACACCCACTCAGGGACACAATGTGCTGTCATGATCTGAAGGAGCAGACAGGCAACTAAGCCCCTCACACATTATTAGGCCTAGCATCTGCCCAGAGGCAGGAAGAGAGCGCTGGAAGAGTTATGTCAGGCCTGTGGTGTGACAGACTGAAGGCAAAGCAGTATTTGGAATCGTTCCCATGCAATTACAATATTTTGATTTCATCACCAAACAGGTGTGCGGACAGATTAACTTACCATCGACAAAGCTTGGGAACGATGCAACCTTCTTTGTTGGCTAGAAGACACAAACAGGATATGACAGATAAATTGTTGTGAATGCGTTTACAGTGAATTAAACATGTATCTACAGTCTCAAAGCAACCGATCAAAACCTTTACGTTTTCGAAATGTTGTTAGGCAAGGAACTGCTGCTTTTCTTAATGTACAATACTGTAATCAAGCAGCATATGTCAGATCATTATTTTCATTTTAAAGAGCTGGTTTAGATCAGGCTTTGACTGATCTATCTGTCCAAATTTATGACATGATGCATGGGGAAGCCTGCTGATTTAGTATAAGAAAACACAGATGAGGAGAGAACCTGAAAGGTAAAGGGACATCCCATCCTGTAAAACCATTTCTGTCCTTTCAGTGAGACGGTCTGAGAAAAGGCAGGTTACATTCTATTTATTTGCTTCTTTGATTGCAAAACAGTGATTGTGGTTTGTCTGTGACCTTCCACAAACATGCAAATTGACCCTCATTGCACAACACATGATGCCCTTCTGCTATTTTCGCTGACAACAAGTCCTGTGCAAACAGTATGTGTGATGCTTCAAATTTAAAATGAGTTGTTTAAGAAGTCACAATGCTACTACAATAACTTTTGTTTTCATAGCTTTAACTCTTTATCATTGGCGTCAATATTGCTTTCAGCAGGCGGTTAAATGTGCTTCCACTTGAAGAGAAGCAAAACACCCCCCCCCTCACCTGGTTTAAAAGATTGATGACGCAAAATACATTTACAAAATTTAGTCACGTACTATATAGACACAAAGCCAGCTAAACTCTCGATCCCTGCAGGAATTCCCTTTAGTGCTTTTACTTGGAACAGACATCATTAATATCCAAACATTTTTATTATTTTCCATCAATGCCCCGCCCAACATTCACACAGTTACATGTATTTACACCTTGGTACTTCTACTGCTGCAGAAACTGCGTACATGCACTTTGCTCAAGGGCACTGCAGAAGTTGGCATAGAGAGAGTGCAAAGCGTTACTCATCCACTTCACACACTGACATAACTGTGGGAGGTGGGAGAGAGAAGATGTAAAGGAGGGAGGAGGAAGCTGCAGAAAAAGAGAAGGCCACAAATAGAGCTGTGTATTGTGCAGCAATTCATGAGAGTCAAACACTCATTCCACTGGATCTATTGGATCCTCTAACATTCAGGAAGTTTACTCCACACAAGGACAAAGGGTGGAGCCTGTACAGGAAGCATCCACCCCAGACATCTCAGTGAAAAATGGCTCTCATAAAACCGCAAGCAGACACGCTGCTCAATTACCAGGACGCTATCACGCCGTAAGCAGAGGACACGAGCTGCGATTGTAATTACACAATTACTCATTTACTCAGACAGTCACACACACACATGCACGCACACAGACTCACACACATAAACAACAACACCTCTCACGATCTCACGATAGATCAAAAACATGATGAAGGAAACACTGCGACAGAATATCCACCAACGTCTTACCTCTGGTACATTGTTGTTCTCCAGGGGAACGTTGAGGTCGGAGCGCTGCTGTTTTCTGGGTTGCTCTGCACCATTGCTCACCTGGCAGGTCAACAAAGAAGAACAAGTGTGAGTGGATGAGAATCAGGATAAGATAAAACACAATAACACATGGACAACATTTGGTTCAGGTCTGAAGAAAGGTCATGGAGGTCATGTGGTCATGGTTTTGAATTTGTAGGTACGACTGGTAGAAACAACATGTGTGAGAGTCCTACACTGTCAAAACCCTGTGGACTAATCATAACAAAGATTTCTTTTTGAAGTTTTACCTACAAATGACACACTGATAAGTTTTGTCTTACACTTGTCCTCTAGATAGCTCTTTCTTTTGTCTCATCTCTCATCACATATGTGGACGTACACAGTACAGTACATCCAGCAAAGAGGGAGGATTACATTTGTTCCCTTGGATATCCATTTTGCAGTTCACAACTGCTTATTAACAATGGTATTACTGGCTGAAATGAAATCCTACTGCCAATAAAACCTCCTCCTCCTTGGAGTGGCAGTGAGAAAGTGAAATTCAGAGGAACAAGCCACGTTGTTGTGCATCTGGAATTGAAATTAATTACCACAAACATAACATTAGTGGCCTCCTTTGCAAAAAGAGAGCGAAAACATGAAGTCCTGATCAGTATTCATCATGCAGCCCAACTCAGTTGTGCAAACAGCCATTACATTAATGAGATTCATGTTGTTGTTTGGTGGGATGGAATGCTAAACTGTCCCACGTGAATCCAGTCAAACTTTGTACATGCCTTCATCTGTAACAACAAATGTTTAATAAGCTACATGTAGAACTTTATCATCAATAAATCAGCACCACATCAATTTTAATCCATTAACATAATTAACATTCACAAGACCACTACTGAGATGACTGGCTGCCTCTGCCGATGTGTACATGTGTACACAACAGAGCAAATTTAGCAGGATATTTTGTAATTGAGTGTGTGCCATTGTACTCATGAAACTACTTATCAAATCAACCTTAAGATTAAAATGATGCGTCTTACACTACTCCTCATACTATCTTCAGCTAAAGGTAGCACTGAAGCCACCTTATCCATCCACCAAGCGAGTTGGTTATCTGACATACAAGCTACAAGCTCAAGAAGAAATATTCACTCAAATTTACTGCACCTGGCAATAAATAATAATTATTTAATCTTTAAAATTAAAGATATGAATACTATATTCCTTTGGAGACAATGTGTGTCCATCTGATGGATATACTGTATATGGTGAGTGTTTTATGCAAAACATTTTTGGTGGTTCATGGAAGGAATTTATAACACATGCTACTCTAATCCTACATACATATAGCACAATATTTAATACACTAATGGATAAAAGTGAACATGTTCAAGAAAAGCTACAGACTGGGATAATTATACAAGAACTGCATACATTGTTAATATCAAACTACTTGTTTTTAGCACTTGACCACTGTCTCACTGGTGATCATACAAATATGTAACAAATAATTTGACACTGACATACTGATGTAGCATGATTTAAAATGAGATTACAATACCACGTAATACTTTGTTTTCCTCAAATGCATCCCACCAACAGACCGTGTGCGTACATGACCTTCCTCTGTTTTATAACTCTTTTTTTAACATAATCTTTTGGCTCCACACTGTGCAGCAAATCTGTTTTTTCAAATTCATTGTTGTCCTGGTTCATTCAAGGGTCATGTTGAAGAGTTGTACAGAGAACATTTCATTTGATAACAGAGGACAAAACGACAGAATTATCTTAGTGAGGGTGGGAGTCATGTGAATCTGCAGTGTACTGTACATTCTTCCACTTTAATCTAGTTACACTGTCTGACCCAGTTCTGTGCTACAAATGAGGTGCACACAGTGAATGTGCGAGCACATGTGCACACTGTGGAGCAGGTGTGTATCAGCAGGATGCCCACAGGAGACTATCCCTGTTCTCCTTTTACCATCTGACTTTTAGAAGATGGGGGAGCTCAGCATGTGTTTGAGTCTATCAATGTGACTGTAGAGTGTGTGTGCATTCATCCAGGTCTGTGAGAGGGAGAGAGATGAGGAGGGGGACATCTCAAGGTAACATGGAGGAGGGGTGAGGCTCTAGCTATGCTCTGGATGGCAATGAGTAACATGTCACCTGTAACTCATCTCCAGCTCCTCAGCACCAAGCCATTTTAATCATTCCCGGTGGCAAAAGGTCTCTGCTACAGAGCATTAAAATAGCCTGAATATACAGTGCATCTTCTCCATAGACCATATTAGCACTTCTCCATATTAGCACTGTTGTGTGACTGTTAAGTTTTTATATTCTTCCTATTCATCTTGGAGCCTTTGTCTGTAGCTTGACTTCTGTGACACAGAAGCCTATAGTGGGAAATATAACAAGATTCAAGTAAACACAAATATGTTTTTCATTAGAATTAAACTGCATAGGCATTGGAATAGAGAACAATTACCTTAATTATTGACGGAATTAAACACATCAACTATTATATTTGTTTTCCCTTAAATACTTTTTTTTTTTTTTTTTTTTTTTTTTACTAAATATCTTTATTGTGTTAGTTTCATGTTCTCTGTAGACCAAACCAACAGGGGTAAACATGAATTAGACTAACGCTAAGGGGTTATGGCGTAGCAATGGATTCTTTGCACACCACAGCTAATATAGACCTTAATGCATTGTGATGCAAAATTTGTAAATACATGACAGTGCTATGGTGGCTACAAAAATACCATATGGAAATTGAGACTTGTGTTCTTTCCTGCAAGTGTCTGATGACTGTGAAGACCATAACAAGAGAAGCTTAAAAAAGTTTAATCAATCTTCTCCTCTTTTGTCAACACCCTGATCATCATTATCATTCCTCTAACACCGATGTTAACATGATTACAGTTTTGATTTCAGTAGTTGGCTAGACATGACAAATGTGTCCACTGTCGCTAACCCTACCTTATATCAATGAAAGAATGTAAACACAGTCCCTTTGGGGCCTATACAGAATGAAGCATGATAATGCATGATACATCCATCCAGTTTTGCTCTTGTGCTACTAACAGGTGATATCAAATGCTGAACCATAAATGAATTCCCAGCAGGAGAAGCCCATGGCAGGCTCGACGTACATCGTGACACGCAAGTATAATTCTGGCTTAAGTGAATGTGGACAATGTGAAACAACAGCAATGCTCACCTGCTCCTGTGCCCATCTCTGCCTGTCTTCAGGGGAACGTGGATGTGCCTTGATGGCCCTCTGGATGTCAGGGTTGTTGTGGTGCATGGAGGGGAGATTCAGGGACTTGGGCCTGCTGTCATGGCGGTGATGAGCTGGTGGGTAGGGGGCTGCGTCAGGCTTGGCATGAGGGTAGTCACTTGGTGCAGGGTCCTGCGCCAGCTCATCTGGGCTTTGGTCAGTACCACTGCTTAGACTCCCCATGCTCATACTCATCTTTATCTCAGCAACAATTTGGTCAATGTCCTCCTCTGCCTCCTCCCCTGTCTCCCCCTCTACCACCAGCACTTTACGGCCACGGTACGGAGAGACTCGCACTGAGTTCCCATTGTCCTCTGGGGCATAGTAGTCTCCAGTGTAGGCCCTTCCATGTCTCTCCTCCTCTTCACCTTCCTCGTCTTCTTCCTCATTAGGGCAGTACTCCTCGCTCTCTGCCTCCTCCTCATCGTCTTGGGTGCACAGGGTGTCTTGCAGGGAGGGTTGGAGGTGGTGATGATGGTGATGGTCTAGGATGGGTTCTGGTCTTCCATTGTATATCTGCTCATCTGGATCTTGCTCCACCACCTCACAGCGAACCTCTCCCTCTCCCTCAGCCCACTCCTCCACCCTGTGCCTCTCTCGTCCCACCCACTGCTCCTGCATTACCTGGCCCTCCTCTCTCCATTCCTCCCTCGCATCCTCATCTCCCTCTCTCCACTCTTCCCTCACTTCTTCCTCCTCTTCTCTCCACTCTTCCCTCACTGCTCCCTCTCCCTCCTCATCTTCCACCCATTCCTCTTCTCTCACCTCCCCTTCAGCCTCTCCTTCCTCAACCCATCCTTCCACAGCCTCCTGGCATTCATCAGTGTCGGGTCCAACTGGTTGCATGGTGCTCGCACAGTCCCCCTGGCTGTGGCTGTGGCTGTGGTTGCATTCTCCCTGGCTGCTGCAATCCATACCTTCCAGGTAGCTGTCGTCCTCTGGGCAGTAGCGGATATAGTAAGTCACACCCTCGTCTTCCTCTGCCAGTCCTGGAGGGTTTATGATCACAAAGAGACATGTTTCTTAATCTAGGGCTTGTTTATTAAGAATCTCCAATTGTCTCTGAAGCACCATGTTATATATTATTTATCTCAAACAACTACATAACATTGGAAGGCATGGCTTCCAAGACTGGTTTCCAAGTTTGTCATGAGGGAATTCAGATATGCTCCAAAAGAAAAGAACTACTTGATTTCTTGCAAGGATGGCAGTACCGGTGGTTTTTTTTTCAGCCATGCTAGCAGCATGGGCCTTGGGATGTCAATGCTGGCCAGTCCACTGCTTTGATCCAGACTGAAATGCCTCAACAACTCTTGAATGACAGATGTGTGGTCCTCGGAAGGACAAATCCTCATGAATGAAGTGATTCCCTCAATTTCCCTCTAGTCCCACCACGAGGCTGACGTTTGTGTTCTTTTATCGAAATGTCTCAATAACTATTGGATGCATTGCCATGAAATTATACAATTATATATTGCCGTGAAATACAGACAGACCCCCTCAGGATGAATTATAATATCTTTGATGATCATGATTAGGCCACCACTCTCCCATCAGCCTCAGTTGTATTTAGTGTTTTGTACTAATTAGCTGAACACCAGCAGATCAGCATTATCACTGTGAGCATGTTAGCATGCTGATGTTAGCATTAAGCTTAAAGCACCACAGGCTACCGAGCTTATCATGTATGAATACCAGAATAGCCTCTTCATCTACTTTCAGCAATGGTGCAGTCTCTGTTTGAATGTTACATTTCAGTTTTTATTTATTTCCTCTGCTTTCCTGCATATGCTTTTACATTCTCTTCAGTTCAGTTGTTGGTGAGCAGAGATAAAGAAATAGAACAAAATCAGTGCTGCAAACATAAGGGTACTCTTTTTGTCCCCCTCAACTTTCTTCACAACAAAGCTTGTTGGGAATCTCAACAATACGCAGAACTGATAATGGAAAATAATTACAATGAAAGGGCAATGCTTACAATAACAATATATCTTGACGTCACACTTACCGTCATCATAATCTTCCTCATCATCTGAGGTGTTGTTGATATAGTCAGAGCTGGAGTCATCATCAAGGCTGTCACCTCCACCGTGGAAGTCCGCCTGTTCATGGTCATCTTGGTCATGTTCATGTTCTGGCGTGGAGGGTGTTGCTGGCCGCTGATCCTCCAGTTCTGCATCTGCTTGGTTGCTGTACCGCTTCACTTCAACCTCTGTGTCTACATCCACGTCCGAATGATTGCGACCAATGTCTTGAGACTTGGGAGAAGAATATTGTGCCTTACAGGAACGGGGGAGGGGTTTCGGATCATGTGACTCTTTGGGGTAGCGGACTGGGCGTTGCCGAGGGGGGAGTGTTTTCAGATCACATGGCTCTGTAGGATGAGGGGTGGGACAGGAGACAGGGCCTGGAGCGGCCATACTGTTTCCTCCACTGGTCCCTGGCCTCTTCCTATGAGCCATGATTGGCGGCTTACAGGCCATGCATTGTTATTGGTTTGATCCTGGGAAACAGATAAAGACACAGGAGCACAGCTTTAGAGCAACATCAAATACAACTGTTAATATTCATTCATTCACAAGAGAGAAACATACTACAATAAAATTTAATGAAATAAAATGTTTGGGGCTAAAGACAGTAAGCTTTGACGCTTTTAAGACAACTCTTGTGTTTGTGTCTTGTGTGTTTCGGCACGACAAGCAAATTGATACCACCCTCATCAAAATGCCAAAAGTAGATTCCCTTTTTTCAAACACACATACTGTATGCAGTACACCCTTCCAAACATAGTGCTTCATTTATCTCCCTCACTCTTTTTCTACACTTTGCATACAGCTGCAACGTATTTTTAGTGCCTGACAAACCAATCTATTCTTGTAAAGCTCAATAGTCTCTGGTATTCTTCACAAACACTTTTGAGCCTACTTAGCACAACTTTGAATTCAGATATACAAGAGCGTGCTAAATATATTGTACGGATTCAATTTTACAATGGACACAAAGAGTAGGCATATTTCAACTTCCCAAAAAACTAAGGAGACACTGCCACACAAAGAGTCAATACTTAAATCAAGGTCTTCTCCACATACCTTAGGTGCTGCACATGTGCACTCTTACCACTGGGCTTTCAGATGATCAGTAAATTAAAACTCTTATTGATTCTTTTGTAGCCTGCTAAGTGAGAATGGTCAGTCTGGGAAACTATGAAGACTACTCTTTGCAAGACCCGGTTAAGTAGTGCAGGTGAGACAGAAAAATGTTTCTTATACTGTGGTTAACAAGTAGCCTGGTGTATGTGATGAAACTCAAGGAAATAAGTCCCTGGTTTTACCATCTTCAGCTCTAAATCATCAGTAATCAAACTGTCGAAATCAAGGCCAGCCTTTTCCAAAACCTTAACCTATATATATTTAATAATAATGCACACGAGGACCAGGATGGGATCATCAATTAACACAGACACCAAAGCAGGTACAGTTAATTACACAGGGATTTTAAAGGTGCAGTTTCCCCTTAGTTGTGTAAACAAAAGGAGAAATAAAGAAAATGTAAAAAAAAAAAAATTAATCAATGTCTGTTTCCTGAAAGTAAGAATCCTATTTTATCCAGTATTTCCACTCTTGTCTTTCTGTAGTTAAAGGGTGTAAGTTGTCTTTTCCATGGAGTGTAAACAGTTTACATTGTCTATTAAAAATGTAAATAGTAGGACTTTTCTTTTGCTTACAGCCATTTAGATCTTCAGAGGGTAGATGTTACTTTTTGGCAAACCTTTCTCCAAAATAATGTGAGAAAAACAACACATCAATACTGCAATCCAGTACTCTTGACTTCAAATGCACTACTTTCTCCCAAAAAGGTTCAATATATGGTATGGACCACACCAAACGGCCAGTTTTACAAATACATGACCCAGTCAAAGGAACAAGAAGATATTCTTGCATTGGTTATATTTACATTCAGGAAGCAAGAGCAGCCCAACTGTGACAAGTGAGATCAAAAATATTTTATATCTGTATTATGCTTACTTTCCCCGGTACAGAAAGTTACCCAAACAAGATAAAGGTATCCTATAAATCACGAATGACATAAAAAAACACATGCAAACCAGCATCAACAGAGACAAACAAACAGATTACAGGATTAGACCCATAAGAGCACATCTGTGTTAGTCATACTGCATTTTAACAACCAACTAAAAAAGAGCAAATGTTCTGTGTATTTCTTTAAGTCAAGCGCACCTTCAGTGCCTTGTCATCCATTTTGTCCCAATCCCGACTCCGTTGTACCATCCAGTTGCCACGAACAACTGCCTTAAGAAGGACCTTGTTGCTGCTTTCCCCCATTTCACTTCACCATAATTACATTTTCCATCACCAGCCATTACACTGGTTAATTACCTCTGCACAACCTGGCACAAACACACAAATACAGAACGGAGCACACACCCACACACACACACACACACACACACACACACACACACACACACACATGCGCACACAGTAGGTTGTTCCTCAGGTAGCCAAGTCAGGGGACTAAGATTACACGTACAGTCAAAGTCCATGTACTGGGCTGACTGGTTCTAAACAACACAACTAGCATGGAGGTTACTGATCACAGTATTTGTAAATGCACACGCAGACACGTGGACACCCATGTTCAGTACACCTGATGAAATACAGCAACATGTACATCTGATGAAGCAATTTGCTCATCATTTAAAACAGCTCACAAAAGGTTTTCCTTCCCAATGTTTGCCAATCACTTTAAAATGACCTTCTTCACATGATGCAAATCATGTATCTATGAGTCTATCTCTTACCTGAGGTCCTGAGCTGGGTTGTGGTATACAATAGCACTGGGACCTGCTGTAACAACGGCCCCATCCTCCCTCCTTTCCTTCCTCGCTTTACTCCTTGCTCCTCCCTTCCCCCACCAGCTGCTACACAGCATGCACCTCCCTGACTCCACCCTCCCTTTTTCGTCCACATTATATCCCAGCATCCTCCTTTAGAGACCCAGCCCCGCCCTGGCCAATTCCCTAGAGCTGAGGGTAAGAATTGGTAACTATGGGTAACTGCATCCCCTGGGGATTGATACCCTTTGACCTCCTCTTTGTTGCCTTCCTAGATTCACAAGCCCTCATTTTCTGGTATGGTGTTGCCCGACTGTTGCAACATTAGTGTTTCACATCATGTTTTTTGATTTTTTACATTTTTCATGAGTGCCAAAACAACTGACAAATGTAAATTTTGAAATCCTAGCCAGGTGGCTTTTCCCAAATCTGTATTTCAGATTTAGTTAATTGAATTTGCATGCATTTGTACACAAATGATAATGCCATCCTAACAAGACACCCACCAGATCTGCCCCACCTGTTTAGCACTGTTAGACCAGATTGAGAATGTTTTATGACATACAACAAGTACAACCATACTTCTGCACAGAGGATTTGTTAGCACTTGTATGATTTGTTTATCTATTGTCTATTTACCAACCTATCCATAACCTCAACTTTAACTATATGAGCACAATCATCCTCTACAAAAGACTAACAAATTTGTTGTGTATTATTTGGGATTTCTTTTACATTTTAGGTAATAAAGATACCTATAAAGAAACCTGTAAAACATTGCAATCCTTATGCACAAGTATTTTTTATTTCAAACAGCCATTAGTGCTTGGAAATCTACTGGGATCTACTTGGAAAGTAGATCAGGAAATTTATTTTTTAGCAGCTACTGAAGCTGCAGGGGAAGAAAAACACAATGCCTTGCTCATGAGCATGTCCGCTTTGTTTCACTGCCAACAACCAGATTTTCCCACCTACTTTAGGCTCTTGGTGATTTAAGGACAATATAAATTTGAAAATCCTCTAATCCAGCAGCTGGCAGTCAGGTGCCATTGAGCCATGTGTGACCACACAGGTGGCTCTAGTGAGTTCAACACAGGGGCTGTTGATGCTGAATTGCTGTAGAGGGAAGTCAAATCAGTTATCTCCCCTATTGCAGTGACCTACAGTTTCTCCGTATTTTTCACCTCAGTGTTTTCTACTCTTCTTTGACAAGCAAAACACCAAGGTGAGACAGAACTTTACAGAGCCAGTTGCAATTATTTTATCACATTCATGACATATTCTCAATTTGTTCAGAGATTAATGACAAACATAGTAACACTGAAATGGTTAGCTAGTATGTTTTGTTCAACTCTCTGTAATCTAATATTAGAGTTGAATTCAGACTACTCACTAGTAATTTCCTCTTTCCTCAATGTATGCGAATATCTGCGGTCAGTTGGAGCCGTAGTCTCTGTGGTTTGTTCAACTTGAAATAGGAAATATTAGGAAACATTAGGAAACATTAGGCAACATTAAGCAACATTAGGCGATGTTAGGTGATGAGCTAACCTTGCGAGGCAGTTGAATTTCTTGCAAGCCAGAATCCATCTTGCCAGGCTCCAGGCTATTCACTTGTGGTTTGGACCAATCAACGTCCCATGAGGAGCAACTACTGCTACAGCTACACTACAGCTCCTAAAGAGGTTAGCGGAGATGCTGCTGTAGCATCAATTATATCAGAACTGGAGAGTATTTCTTCATCAAAAGAGCAAAGAGTAGCCCTGAAGGCTTTTCTCCATGGTAAAGATCTTTTTGCTCTTTTTTCAACTTGCTCCACTGGTAGTGAAAAAAATGGGAAGGATGGAGAATCTGACTGGTTGAAGTTAGCTCGTGTAGACGGTGATAGACAGATGGTTCATCCAATCCTCTGCCAAGTATTTTTTTAAAACACCTGCCCTTTTCCAAACAGTTTCGAAGCCTTCCCAGATGGTTCTGTGTAACAAACCATCTGGCGAGTCAGGTTAGTGATGTGAAGCAATGCAGACGGCCTTTGTCACAGATATCTGAAATTGGCTTTGACCATGTCTTTCATCTAATTTCTAATTAGATGAATTCATTTTACCAAACTGACATCTTTTTGCATCTGTTCACGTCTTAGATAAATCTGAGGGGTTTCCCAGTAAATTTCTGATATAAATTGCAGAGAAATTGTGGATTGTAACTGTAACTGTCTAAATTAAATCACAGGAGTTTTTCCTGAAGGATGGTTTTATACTTTTTCCCCTTCCCCGTCCACCCTGTGCTATTGTTGAGATGCATAGAATTGCTTCTCCCTGCTCTACAACTCTTTTTAAAGATTTCTTTGGGTTGTTAAGTCTAGAGCTGCCAGAAACTCTGTCAGACTCAACTTGAGGATACTGCAATTACATGGTCAGCATCTTAAAGCCTAAGTCACCAGGACGGCCCTTCTTCCACTTTACTATGTCAAAATAAGTCCTGTGTGAAGACGGTCTTATATTGTTGGGGATTTCTCCTTACATGATCTCTAATTGCACATGGCCGTGGATGTCAGTTTAAAAGACTGTATCTGAGTGAGTCTCTCCTGGACAGATTGTTTCTCTGCCTTCTTCCTAATGTATGCAGGGATATGCTCCAGCCCCATGGGAGCCTGAATAGAAATGGAGAGGCTAAAGAAAATGAATCAATGATTGGCACAAAAAGAAATCAGAATCCAGCTAGCTCTATAACTGTGTACTTCTTTCTACAGCCCACCTGCACCTGCACACAAACACACAAACAGATACACACACATACACACACAAAGTGTCTCCTACATAAATGCGCTGAAATGTAGGCACTGATTCAAGCTGTTACCTTCATTACTAAAAAAGGCTTGACACACAAACACACACACACACATCAGGCACACTAACAGCAGAATACCAGCCTGCCTGCCTGCAGTATCCCAATTGTCTGTTTTGAGCTGCAGCTGGGGACCACTTGTGCAAGGCTGTCTCCACGGACAGACCTATTCATGTCTGCCACAAAACACTTCAGCTACAGTAAGATAAAGCTTTAAATTACCCTCAGACACTCCCCTTGTTTGCCAGACACATGTATTAAAAGTGTGTGTGTGTGTGTGTGTGTGTGTGTGTGTGTATGGGCCTAAAAGCAAGGCTGAGGAGAGGACAGAGGGCGAGTCTGTCCGAAAACAGCAGATGGCTCGGTCAGAGTGTGGGCCTCTGGAATACTAATGTCTCACTGCCTTGAATTCTAAGTTATGACCTCTGTTCACACCAGTGCATTAGACAATCAGACTTCAACAGAGAAGAAGAAAAAGAAGAAGACGAGAGGACAGGACTGATGACAGCAGGAAAGAACCATGAAGACAGACGAGTATCAGACATAACTCTAACATAGCAATTTAAGTCTTCTTTAACTGCAGTAAGGCAGAAATAAGTATCTCCAATGAATCCATTAGCATATGAATTAATAAAGCCTATTAGGGTGTGGGGAAGTAATGATCAAAGTCATTGAGGTCTCCAACATTTCAGGTGCGTGTAGGCGTGAAAACATGAAACAGTAATAACCAATCTCTGACACATCTACTTTTTAAATGTTCCCCAAACTGTGTTTCTTCCAGGGCTGGGCAATAATTAATTTATGATATCATTTATCAGCTTTCACTGGAATCCTATCATGGTGATGTGAACATACAAAATTAACAAAAAGCACAAAAATTTATGTTATTAATGTTGTGATATTAATTTCAGTCAATATATCATAATAATATAATAATTTGAAATCTTGTGCAAACCTAAACCACATTCAGATATGGCTATTTTCTTTATTTTCTTCTAATTTCATTTTTTAAAGTGATACTATGAAATATGAATCTCTGTATTTTTCATGGTCTATTTATTATAAAATTCTAGCTCCAAACATGTTTTGTGTTGAGACAATCTGCTGCTCTGATCATTTTAGTCATTGATCACAGAAATCATTTTCCAAAGCCTAATTTTTTTAAATGTTTGCTGCAGGCTCAACTGTTTATTGTTCATCAGTCTTGCTTGTCATTTAAAATGGGACTATATGTGAGCTCTGTGGAGGAGTGGGAGAGGAGGCAGCAGCTTACTGGAAAGATGGAGCACCATGTTCTCTGTTGTTTCAAGTTCATTTCAGTACTGATGCATCCTATAAGCAAAAGGCAATTGCAGTTGCCACAAAGGTAAACTTTATTAGCTGCAGCGCTAGCTGGACCACTGGCCTCTCAAAGTTACTGACCCCTGAGTCTTGCTCTGTCTATATTTGACTTTTATTTTCTTGTTTGTTTAACCTACATGATGATTCTTCCGATGTTTCTACAAAACTGAGAAATTCTCTGCATATACTGCAAAATACCTCGATTTTTTTTTCTGCGTGATGACTGAATCACAGCTTTTTTTCCAGCCGGTGAGGCTCAAACTTTCATGTGGCATTTTCTGCTCTGTCTCTGATGCTTTTTCTGTCTTTTATACTTTCTTTCATTTTTTTGTCTGAGGTCTAGCCAGGTAACAGGTGTCACCAAGACTCTGACATCCAGGTTCCTGACATATATAATACACAAAGAGTTTTCTAAACACAGGTTGTCTAAAAATAAATCTAATTTGGTTAACGAGTTTCTGCTCATTTGAACGGTAGACTTGAAAACACTATTATCATTTGGACCACTGTTTTTTAAAAAAAAAGTTGCAGTCATTACTTTACATAGCCTTCTAGTATAATACTTATTATAACTTGCAGCTGTTTTGACTGACTGAAAGCGAATGGATTCTGCTACTTCTGCTAATCCGGAAGAATTGATTACCAAAGTAACCAAACATAAGCTACAAGTGACCATAAGGAATATAAAAGCAATATTTATGAGCCTTTGCTCTGAAAACAAGTCTCCAGTTAAACAGTAATTGTTGATCTCTGCTATCCGTTGTTTACCCCTTGGCCTCACATAACCTTTTAATGACTTTAATAAGAAAATGGTAGGGTCTGTAAGGATTCAAGTAATTATATTTCGTGATATAAAAATTGTTCCTTTGTTTGAAACCTAATAGGTTGATGTAATATGCATGAAACAATCACAAAATCCATCAAAATTCTACATACAATTGTACAACTTTTAACTGTTAGCACTTACAATAATACACACTGCTATGATTTTGTGGGTGTCTATATGTTCAGTTATTGTGGTCTATATCATTACATTATACATTGTCACTCTATGCTGGTTTTGGAGTTAAATCTCACCTGTGCTTGTTACTTAGTTTTCACAATGAAAGGAAAAATTGAGACCTGTGTGCTGTATTTAAAGTTAAAAGCAGACAAACAGGGATGGGATATGGAGGAGTTCACTGTGAGTTTTGAGAGAGAAAGTGGGAATGGAGAGAAAGAATCTTCACTATTTCATATCTTTTTTAAATGAAGACCTGGCTACCTGCTGCTACAGAGAAAATTGCTGTTTCACTTGAAGTGTCCTTTCTGCTTGGTGCTCTCTCTCTCTCTCTCCCACACAATCAGACACACTTAAAGATAAAAATATGTACAGAACTTACAATTTCTTGCTTTTAAAAAACTGATAACACACAAAAATGCCTGGATAAATACACATCTGTTATAGCTGTTCCTTTTCTTTATGGATCTGCAGGGATGTAATGGAGAATAAACTCATCCAAATTCAGTTAAACCACATTTAATATGAAATTCTTTATGGCTGATATAAATTCATATTAGACATCATATTAGTATTGGGTTAGGTGTAAATCATATAATATAGGGTCTCCAAAGGCCCACAGCGCTTTGGCAGGTGTTCAGCATCAGCTGCGGCTATCCTGAAGTCACTGCTGTTCTGCTTCTCACTCAAGGCATGCTGGGGTAATCTGCAGCCAATTGAAAGTATGACAAAATGATGATGTTACCAGCACCTACGTTTTCCTCACAGTTTATGCTTTCACTCTTGTACTGTACATCCTTTGTTCTTAGGGGCCACCATACAAGTAGAATAGTCAATTAAAATGGTGAACAGTATGAATTAAGAGATAGAGCAACAGATTTGTCTAAAATATTTATATAAATCAGTCACAGTGTCAAATCTCTCTATAATCACTTCTGTGAATGTAGTGCATTTGCATTTCGTCCCAAACAGTCAACAACAACAAATATGAGTCAATCACAGGACCTGGCATCTCTACAAAAAGAAGTGTGACACCAGGTCTGAATCAGTCTTTTGTCACAATGATCACATCCAACTTAGACCACATCCTGCCTCCATTACATGGCTCATTATTAAACAATAAATTCCGTTTTATTTACTGTATTCATTCTGGATGGGGAAAGGACTCTTTTAATCTGCAGCAGAGAGGCACTGTGTCTGCCAGACTATTAAAAATGTAAGACATTAACTCTTTGGGTTTAGAATTATTCTGACAGAGCCCAAACTGGGAAAGAAGCAAGGCTTGGTCCATTTAACTGAAATTTTCACTATTAACCAAAATGGCCCTACTGAATTCTCTTCCACTGGAGGTAGCCCAACTGCAACATACCCATTTCCTAATGTATCATATTAATGAAGCATCTGTTAGAAACTAAGGGGCACATCCAAGCATGATGGAAAGAATCTGATTGTCTGAGACACCAAGCATATAAAATATTCGATGGTCCGTGAAATAATCACTGCTGCCAATCGTCTGTCATCTTTATTAGGGTCAGCTCTGATCACGTGATCTTGTAAACATTTAACTGTATAACAAATTAAACTACCCCTACAATATTTCCACATCATTAAACATATAGTATGTTGATAAATTGTGTAATAACCTGACCATGCTGTAATGCGGCTTGTAAATAAAGAATAAAAGCACTATGAGAGAGAGAGACAGAGAGAGAAAATGAGTTTCCTCTCAGCTGTCTCATTGAGATTCAGCGTTTGTTCTCCTTACAGCCTCCTACTCACTTCAGGACGACAACAAGAGAGCGATGCGGGAGACAGGAAGGAGAAGGAAAGCAGAGACTTGGGGAGCTGCACGAATGGCACAGGACCACAGAACGCATCGCTTGCTCCCCCACAAGTCTGCCTGCCAATGTCCATCTCAACACTTCAAGCACAACACCAGAGACACACCCTCCTCCTTCACCCTTGACTGTTACCATGGTAACTCTTTGTTTTCCAGTGCAGTCTCTCAGAGGAGGACCGTCTCAGCCAATCATCAAATAACCCTTTCTACAGAACAAACACATGCATGCACACACTATTCAAACAATACTACTGTGGTTATCCAGCCGTTTTTTTTTGTTTTTTTTTTAGCAGTTTTGAAAAGGAAACAGAATCACTTTTGATGTTAAGTAAATTTGCTCCCGCACAACAGATGAAGGCAGAATGAATCCACCAGACACACATTTTCCTTTTTGAGTGGCTCAGCATCATTGGACACTTTTTAGTTTCAAGAACGCAAACAACAAGTGTCCATACACATTCACAGTGATGTAAAATAGGATCCAAGACAAGACTAAAGGGGAGACCCTCCCCAGACCTGGATAAAGCTAAAGATATTACGAACATTAAGGTGGAAAACAAAGAGGTGTATACAGAAACTGTTGCTGTTCTTTTGCTTTGTTGCTGTGTGTTTTTCCAATTATGTTTGGTGTTTTGTTTTTTTTATCTAGGGAGGGCAATGACAATCAGTCCCCCCCCCCAGATTCCTCTGGAACCATCATAGGGGTGAAATTTTAATTTATCAAATACTTTTGTTTATGACCAAATACCTGCAAAATTAATGACATTCCCATCAGGCTCAGCTGTATCTGTTTAGTGTTACTTAAAACATATTAGCATGCTAACACACTAAACCCAGACGGTGAACTTGGTACCTGATTTCATTACATCTGCTAAACAATGTTTGCATTGTCATTATGAGCATGTTAGCATGTTGACCTTATCATTTAGCGCAAAGCGCCGCTGTGTATAAGTGCAGCTTCAGAGAGCAGCTAGCATAGCTTTAGAATCTTAGGCCCCTACTTTGCTATTGGCTCAGGATGTGAAACACAAACCGCTTGGGGGCACTGAGGTTATTTGTTCAACAGTTTTAGTATCTTGGTGATTCGCCCTGAACCCAAGTGGGGGGAGGGCCGCGGTGGTAGCCTACACTGAAGGCCTTTCCTTTACTCTCTTTAAAGCTGTCTTAAGACAGCAGGTATCTGTTTCATCTACACTCTACAATTGGAGTGATGTTGCACACTGTTAAGACACAAATAGCCATGACATACGCTGGTAAAATTTTCTGCAACAAGCAATACATGTAGATATGAGTTTAATGTAATAGACACTATGTAGATTACATTTTACAGTGGTGCTTCTACTTTCATTTCATATATGGCAGGGATGTGGTATTGAACTGCAGATGGTTATCATATGGATCACTGCAATGTGAATTAAACATACAGAAAACATAATGAATGTAGGATCCTCAACATGTTCACAAACATTAATTTAATTTGAAAAGAGATCTGCTCTTGGCAGGATATTTAAGCTGCTGTTAACACATTTGAAACTCTGCACATCCCAGACAATTATCAGTGTCCTCTGAGGAAAAGTCTCCACAGGATTGCAAAACTGTCAGTCTGTCATGACCTGGACAGTCCTGTGTTTACAGGGAAACAAAATAATGAATGTGACTGGATATGACTGTCACAGCTTCTAACACGACTTATATTCTTTCTGATCACACCCCGTATCCAAGTGCACTACAGGTGCCACAGGCAAGCTTGGATACAAAAGTGTGTGTTTGGTACGGCAAAGTCAACAAATGAATAAAGAACAGCAGGAGATAATACTCTGTTAGCCTTTTTCAAACCTGTTGAATGTGGCTGCTAGATACAACCAGAGCAAAGAATCACCCAGGTTAACTCATCCGCAAACACACACTACAGTCTTTGGGCTCTGAGGCTGGCCAGGTGGACCATGGGGGTAGGTTGGCCTACATTTTAAGAAGGAACATGAAACACTGTGTAAAGTTTGCCTGGCGACAAGCCCAGCTTGCAGAGAGCTAAACACAGCTAAATGTCCCCAGAGGGACACAGATACTGGGGCGATTTCACAGGGTTTAATTGAAACTGTCGACTAGGTTTGGTTACTGATGAGAGGGAATGAGTGAGTGTGAGACAGATTAAAAGTTATTCTAATATGTAAAATGACGAACTTGGGGTAAAACAGTAAAAGCAGCCCTGATATCAAGGCTGCTCTAACTGTTTTACACTTGCTGCTTTAACTGTTAGTGATATCACACTAACACTCATGTGGATGTAATGACACACTCACACTGCTCCCTCCCTGCCAGGCTGAAATCTGACAACAAAATAAATAGATACTAATCCAATATCCAAATAAAAAGGGAGGGAGATAATAAAGATTATGGAGATGCAGCTAATTAAAAACAATGGATGTTTGTTCTATCTGATAAAATGTGGAGTGAAAACATTCATCCACTATTTAATTTTGTTCAAAAGGGGATTGTCAATTGTCTGTGTGTGTGTGTGCACGACTTTCTAAGGTTATGTGGAAAAATTTCTGTTTGAAACTATCTTTCTGAGGACATTTTGGTAAGGGGCTAAGAGGGAGTTCAAGTCCAGACGAAAACAGCACAGAGTACATAAATCTCAAGAAAATGAGAAGTGAGATTGAAAAGTTTTGAAAAGTGAAATTGAAAAGCAAAAAGTTTTTTGTTTTTTTTTCTGAAACTTTCTAATCAGTAATATAAATAATCAGCATTAATGGAGTTATGACAAAAGCTTAACTTAGGAAAACAGATACTGTTATTGTAAAGTCTTGTTGCAAAATGATGTTTATTCTATCAGTAATCTGAGACTAAACAGTGTACATTTTAGGCTGACTACATTTTCCTGTACGAGGTCTTACTGCACTTTCAAAAAGCCACAGTAACATTGATTTACACTTTATTTATTACTAGAATTCCAGACTTGTTGCTGTGATGGTCAAGTCATAATAGTGGGATATTAGAGGCTTTTGTACAGCTGGCAGTATGAGCTACAGTTATGATTAGTTTATCTTTTCAATGAAATTCATTAAACACAGTCAATAATCTTGATTTTTCTATCCCTGCTGACCAACTGACCTTTTCTGTACATCAGCGAATAATGATAACATGAATTTTGATAGATGTATTACCTTTTTAAAATTCAATAATTGAGATTTTTGGGTTTTTTGATGAATGGAAAAAGTAATACTGTATATCTGAAGAAAAAAAAAATAGCAGGTGGTGACAAATATATATAAATAAATAAACTTCATATTGTGTGACCCTCAGGTCTAATTAGACTAATTATGAAACTGTTATAATACTGCAGAAAAGAATTTATACAACTGTCATAATGTTTACTACATTTCCAGGTTTTTGTCTCTAGTGTGGCTTCCACAAAATCCTAATTCATACTTAAGACAAAATATTAATAGTTCCAACCCTTGAATGAGTAAAACCGTAGAAAGAAAAGTCACAGGATGAACAGTAGTCATTTTATATTGTATATATATTGGCAAACAGCAAACAGCTAGCCAGCAGAATGGACAATACCATTAACCCATACTGGTCTGCTATCCTGACCCGACACGAGCTTTCTCCTCAGGCCTCTAATCCTCATTCTTTGTCAACTTTTAATCAACACCAGTTATTTCTCAGCAGTCTTCACTCTCTTAACCTCTGTCAGGTCCTTTCAAACCAGAACAACGGCAGCAGCTTGAAACTGCTGAGCCAGGTGACTTCTTGTTAATGACTGGCGATATTGGACGTTTGACAGCTGCCTCATAATTGCATTTAGACTGGACAATGCACCACAGTATCAACTCTATTCTTCAAGAGTCAGCTCAGATATCAGACCACGGCAAAAACAGTGTGTACTTCTACTCCCACAAAGCTGTCTTCCACACTGACAGATCCCTAAGAAAAATGCTAATAATATTCATTGAATGTGGTGATGGTCATTGTATTTAGTGACAGCACAGAACAGAGCAAGCAATATTGGGCCAGGAAATATCCCCTTATCTTGTTGAGAGACAGACAGGCAGAGCGGTAACAGCCGGGCCCGCTAATGCAGTTTGGTTGCAGGCACATGAAATAACTTCTGGGTTCGGTCAATCACACAACCCCTCAGGGAAAACAGGAGGAAAATATTCATCAGCTTTCACATCACAATTGAATACACACTAACACACACACACTATAGTGCACACTCCATCAGCCCTAGCCTGTCTTTTTCCACATCTATACATGCAAACAACACACCAAAGTGCTGACTGTAATTAACTGTAAATTGAAAACAAAGCATGCTTGTTGCCCAGGTATGTTTGCCTCTCATAAAAAAAATGCTTTACCTCCACTTTGCTTTGCAGTGATGTGCCAATCCAACCTGCACACGTCTGTACGTCCTGAAAGTAAACCATGAGAGCGTGCTCGCTGCTAAGCTTTGTGTGAGTTTTTGTTTGGTTTCAGTATCACTGCTGGCCAGCTGACAGGCTGAGGATTAATCACAGAGACAGCGCCTGCTTGGCCACACAGAGGAGCTGCATGACTCCTGACAAGAACAAAAGACAGACAAATGGACAGACACAAAGAAGCTTGGTTTTGATAATCAGTCTGGTCCTGTGTTGCGCTGACATTTTGCTTATCTGCGTCTACACGAATGTGCGTATGTGTGTATTTGTTTCTTAGATCTGAATGACAATGTGTGCTAGTTGACACGGTGGCTCTAGTTTGTCGCATCGGGCTGACTGAGTGTGCTGTGTGCATGTGTGTTCATGGTTGTGAGTGTGAAATTGTCACATCAATCCTCCGGAAGCAGTGGCTAGTTCAGAAGGGGTTGTCACACCTCCCAGCATCCTTTACGCTTTACTGACCCCAAGGGAAACACACAGAGTCAAGCTGGAAGATTGAAATCTGCCCACCTCCACTCCACACACACATAATACATGTCCTAATGTCCCAGAAGCAGCTCTGTATGTTTTCCGCATTCCCCAGCTAGTGTTCTTTTATACATTCAAACTTCAAAATATAACAACATCTATTCATGTGTGTTGCATAATCTATAAAGGTTTTTTTTTCTTTTTAAGTGCATTTACTTTTGAGAGACAGAAAAGCCATCTGTGAGTCTCTTCATATCAACTATAAAGCTATGCTAATGAGGCTGGGGAATTTTTTCAGATGTGGAAGCTTGGAGAAAACAAGGAGACAATAATCATAGCAGCAAGTGCAGTTTGACAGAGAAGGCAGGGCTGCTGTAATAATGTATGATTCAAAGCTATTTTAAGATTGTTAAACCTAGATTTCTTTGGGGAAATCTCACTCACATCGCTCAGTGGAAACTGTGCCAAACAAGAATGCAGTCAGAGCTTTGGCTTGGTAACAAGACTGGCTCTGGCTCGGTGTTATACCTAGACAAGGTGGGAGAACATACATCTGTTCACATTTGGTGTCATGACATCGGCTCTGTTCCTATTTGCCCTGGTGAGTGCCAAGGCAACACATGCCATCATCCAGGAGTAGACCTTATCACATGTATCTGTAGATACATCTCTCTTTCTCTTCTATCTCAGTATGAATCCCCACTGAGTCAAAGTAAGACGTTACAGAGACTTCATGTCACTTTGTCATTAAAAACTACCAAGACTCACTTTGAAAGAGCAAAGTCACAAAATGGTCACATAAAATTTTATGCTGATTTATTAAGTGAATAAGTCAAACTCTCTGGAAACTTAAAAAGAGGAACAAAGAATAGAATAGAGGTATTGTGAGGTTCTTAGGTGCAGCCAGGCACTTTTATTATAACTGGGAGGCTGACTGACTGTCAAATTATTACTTGTTTAAATTTTTCATAGTCATTTGATTGAAATAACCTTGAGAGACTGTTAACAGGCCTCATAAGCTGCTAATTGACCAATAAGCCTGCTGTGAAAAAGGTTTTCGATCTCTGTGACAAGTGCAGGTATGTAAGCTGATGTTGATGATGTTGATGTCATGAATTTGATGCTAGGGTTGAAACTAGTCAGCAGATTATTTTCTCAGTAAGTTGATTAATCAGTAAGTCAATAAAATGTCAGATAAAAATGAAAAATGCCAATCAAAATTTCCAAGAGTCCAAGGTTACATCTTCAAATGTCTTGTTATGTAAGACTTACAGCCCCAAACCTAAAGACAATAAGTTTATGTTCATGTAAAACAGTAAAAAGAAGAAAATCCTCACAAATGTGAAGCTGGAACCAGAGATTGGTATTTTGGCTTGAAAAATGGCTTTGATTGTTGATTTATGTGTCAATTTCTTTTAGATTAATATAATTACTACTTACACTACTATTAACTATACATTTGACCATAGTTACACTAAATATATTGTCAAATATATAGTAAACTTAGAGTAGAATGATAATTAGTGACCAGCAGCCAAGGAATTTTCACCTCTCTCTGTCAGTTGGGTTAAATGAGAGTGATGACATTTTTGTTGCTGCGAGGAACTTCCATCTTAACACATACTGACATTCAACTCTTGCCAAATGTTCCCTCTCCATGCAATATTTCTAGAAACATAATTATATGTAGGCAGAACAGCATAACAGCCTGTCCAATTCTGTTCTCTGTGCAAGATATACATGAATGCACAGTAAAAAGGAAAGGTGTGATAACTGTTTGGTGGGACAGAGAAAGGAGGGGGGTTTTGGAAAAAATGCCGCAGCATACTGACAGGAAATTAAAAGGGGACTATTGTATGTGCAAAAATTAGTGTAGAAAATGTGAGTGAATTAAAAGACACCAAATGATTTTTGCAGTATAAACAGGACTAGCTCAAAACCTAGTAAATGGCTGGACCTCATCGCAGATTATTGGCATTTGTGTCAGCCAGTTTTAGCCTTTTATCTGTTTGCTTCTCTCTTACTCTCTGTGCTCACATATGCAGTATTATAATGCAGCAAAATAAAGGTGTTCTCATTTATATGCTTTTCTGTTTCTGTTATCAGAAAATGGAACAAGCGTGAAATAGTGACTGAAACGAGGCCTATTAAGACAACATGTTAACCAGCAGTCACTTCCAAGCCATTTCCAAGCTGCTGCTCTCCACTAACCGCAATGTCGTCTGACAAAATCACCAAACACATACACACCAGACACACAAAGACAACGGCTGTGTGGTGATTTCAGCTATATTTACTTGTAAAATGATCACTCAGAGAGAAAGTTAGAAGCACATTCATGTCTATGTCAGCTGCTGTGCAGTCAGCATAGAGAGGTGTGTCTGCAGAGGGAAAGCCCAACCTCTGCTACTGCTGACTTTCTTCTATGGAAAGTAGCTAAACTCTGTTGAGTCCAAAAAAGATGCTTATCATTTTGAAAGTGAAAACAACCGATGGGGACACTCCAACACCCGACCAATGGTATAACCTTATCACTCAGTCCAGCGGGATTCGGCTGACCAATGGTGTAACTTCTTCATTCACTCAACTCAATCACTAGAGATGGCCCGCTTTTGCAGTCTAGCTGAAAACATAACAGCAAATGCATAAACCAACAGGAAGTGGAATATAAAATTACAGACAAATAAAGTAGCCTGCAGACTGTACAGATTACAGAGACACAGATCCCAGAAAACAGCAAACACACCAGAAATCTGGGCCCTGCAGACAAACACATTTCAGACTACACACAAAAAGAATCTGCCTATTTGCTTTTGATGGCTTCTTGGCTGTTGCAATGAGATACCGACACTTTTTATGCTCTCAAGTTTATGAAATAGATGAGACAATATATGGAGCAAAAGTCAATGAGTAATTTAACTAAGTGCAGACAAAAATTAGCAACACTTGTTGGACATTATTTTATCAACTAGCATTTGTAATATTCATTTGCAATTAAACAGAAATAATGTTGAAAACACAAACATTGCCTAAATCTTAATGTTGTATCTTTGTTTTTTATTGTGTGTGTGTATGTGCGCGTGTGTGTGTGTGTGTGTGAAAGGTTGTGCCCTATCCAGACTGAGGGTCTATTAACAGATGGTTCGGTACAATCAGAATTCCTTAAAGGACATTGCACTAAAGTCACAGCGAACATGACCATGCATGTTTGCTGTGAAGAATTTATATATATATATATATATATATATATATATATATACACAAACACACATTATATCAAAAAACCCATTGGAAATTCAGGATTATGTTTTCACTGATGATGATTTTTTTCCATTAGTATGTACAAATTGCTCACAGAGAACTGCCATACTTTTATTTATTTTATGAAAGGTCAGATTGGAGGGTGAAATAAATCAATGCCAAAGAATGCAACATGAAGATACATTGCTTTAGTCATTTCATTGTTGTGTACTGAGAACTAACTTCACTGTCCCTGGGTATGGAGCCAGGAATCATAAGAGACAACAAGGACAGAGAAGGGTTTGACAGAGCTCGGCCGTGATGGCTGACCAAAAAGAGCTAACAGCAGCACTGATCCCATGAAATCTGGATTATTGCAGCTTTCATTTGAATCCCCTTACATCACATCACTCTGTATCTGGTCTCTTTGCTCTGCTCTAAAACTACAGTGCAGAACTTTTCCCTGTTTAGTCACTAAAGTATTAAGGGTCAGCATAGTTGTGGAAAAAATGCTGTCCTTCAGCCTGCAGTGCACCGGCTGAAGTTTCAATGACACTGAATCACCAAAGGTCCATATTCATTATTTGGTATTTGACCCTGAACTTTGACCTTCCCTTATTGACCTACAGGAGTTAATGAAGTGGGGATATTATCATCACACCATCATAAG